>NW_028324170.1:307735-615471 GCF_054372755.1 Phalangium opilio
GTATACTCTTTGGTGTATCTCTCGTTAAGCCTCGAGGGATAGTGTACACGTTCAGAAATAGTGAACTGAATTGAACTCAATTCCGGGTGTATATATAGGGGATTGTTTGACTTATTGGTGGGTGCTTGGAAGCGTGGGTATTGTGTACGCTGTATGGGACATGAAATTGGGGTGATTTCTCATGTTTCTGTCAAGTCTAGCATAAATAAAGGGAATGTTCTTTGGACATTTTGAGTAGGAAATGTTCTATGACTTTTTGCCGTCCATGTAGCTCTTCCCCTTCCATGGTATATATGTCTATTTACTTGTACAGTTATCTCACGTGTCATATCACAGCAACTTCAGTTTGCAACATTGCAAGTACAGCGTGCATTGAGGCGTAGATTATCCATGGTTACAGCAGGCCTACCAGGATTGTTAATTTGTTGAGTTTGTTTAGTGGCGTGATTGAATGCTTGTTTGATTTCTAATTCCCTTTCTTTTTGTCTTTCTTTCTTTTTTTCCGGTATTGTGTTGGCGACAAGAAGGCGTCGAATCAGTAGAGCAACACTTTATCGTTGTCCCCCGCCAGACGGAAACCAGTGTCGGCGAAACGGTGACACTACGCTGCCAGGTAGCAAACCGAGCCGGGGATGTCCAGTGGAGCAAGGATGGATTCCTTCTAGGTATGTCTTGTTCTTACATACTCCTTTCAAGAAAATGCCAAGTGATTGGGGAGGGATACAATGGCATAGTTACTTGATATTTCAAGTTTGATTGTACTTACAACGTGCTCAAAACGTCCTTGGGCGACTTGAAGTCGAAAATGTTACTTATATAACAAACAAAAGTAACTTTATCCTTTTGTCACTTCCTCACTCCATACGCCCTTATACTAAACGCCATTATGTCGCACCTATAAGCAATATTTACTTACCAACACGCAAAAGCTTAAACGTAAATATACAACAATTACTTGGTTTAATTTTCTCTCTCTCTTACAAACTTTGCTCGTGTTTCAAATTACTTTTCCGTTTCCTTTAATTGCGGTTTTATGACTCGTTCATTGTAAGTTAAATTTATTTCCTAGGTGTTTAATGGTCTTAACCATAAACCGTAACGTATAATTGCCGCGTTGAAATTGTTATAGTTAAACTTACTTCACTTAAGTACCGTACACCGGACCTTCTGAAGTAACAAACTTTAAGTAAAGAATTTATTTTTCTCTAAAATGTAATTTTAGACAAAGTAAGGATATTTTCAAAACTCGTAATCTCGTCAGAGTATATTTGGGCGCGCATGTGCAGATACTAGGTAGAGGTAGTTGACATGAAAGATCATATAAAGGGCTAGTACCATTTGATTTCGAATACGCTATTATCCCTTTAAAGACTATTTTTTTTTTCTGGAAGAAGTTTTTCTTTTTTTTTTGTATTTGACCCGTAGGAAAACTCTCTGTAATTGGCTGCTAGAACTTTTTGTCGTTTTCGTTTCATCCTTTATGTCTCGCAGCGAGAGAGTTTCATGGTCGTAATCTCTCTCAGTTTTTCGCTGGATAAGGTAGAAGTTTTATCGTTAAGTAAACTCCATTTGGGATGAACTTAAGATTGTCGTGGGAGGGGGGGGGGGGTATCCAAGCTCAAAGGCCTCGTAGAAGAAAAAGCCATAATCGAACGCGCGCCTTCTTTGACATTTGAGAGTTTTGCACTTTGCGCCGCGAAGACAAAATTTCCAGAACGTTTTGTTTCAAATCCTTCATCCCAAGGGATATATAAGCGTCGAAGAAATCTGAACCAACCTCCAAACTAAGCCCATGACGTGACCACTTTTAAGCCACGCATCGACGTCGTCGTGGTTGGTATTTTTTATCTAGTTCTTTCTTTCTTTCTTAAGGGGAGTAATAGCCAATTTTAGAAATTAAGGTTAATGTTGGTTTTGCGCTGTTATAGTTAGAGAAAGCCTTAAAAAGTATGAGAATTTTAAAAATAGGTTATAAAGGTCAGGGAAATGAAGGGAATTGGTTAGTCATTGGCTATATCCGGTTTGAATGACGTCGTCTACCCATCAAACTTTGACGTCACTACCTTCCGAAAACCATACTTCCGGTTTAATTTAGATTTAGGATTTAGGAGCTTGCTAAAATCCCATTTAATTTAAATTCTTACAACAATACCCAGTTTTTTTAAAATGATTTTTGAAAACCTTTCTTTTACAAAAAAAAATTAAAAATAAAACAAAATGGATTGTTTTATACGCCATTACCCCTTTAAGAATATTTAACTACTAAGAACATAAGATAATAATAACAACAATACTCAATAAGTCAACATTCAGTATACTTTATAAAACCCAAACAAACTAATTAAATAATCGACCCCTAAACCAACCAGAAGTATGTGGCTGGCAACTCCTACACGGTCAAAAACAAGACCCAACCCAACTGAAACAAGAACCTTAATTTATACTTTCAAAGGTACCACGTGGGTTGTAATTAACTCGTCCGTAGACACGATAGCAACCAATCATTTTTGACGTTTTAAAAAGGTGCTTATTTAATATTAGCACCCAAAATTGCGGGTACGAATGAATACCCCAAGCGCCGCTACCTTTTGAGTGAGCAGTTTTTATTTTATTAATAGGTGTAAGGTGCCAAGGTGAACAAAAACGCGGTGAAAAGCTCTTTTTCTACATCTCATCACCCCCTCTAGCTTTTAAATCGCGAATCAACCAAGCGTTGACTAAAAAGTGAGTCTTTGTTAGTCAAAGGAAAAATGGAAACCCCCCACCTAAGTTCTTTTTTTTTGGTTCGCTTTTATTTGTTTAACAAGGCAAGAATCTCTAACCCATTTTCTTTCCTTCTCCAATCTTTTCGTCTTTCCAGTAGGGAGGGGGTTCGAGCCCCAACGCACCTCCTTGGGGCTCCGGAATAAACCATAAATCATAGGGCAGCTTCTTGACTGGTAATCAGCTTTTGGGTCAAACCCCATCGTCACGGACTTGTGGACTAAAGGGCTAGCTAGCTATCTAGGGTTAGGCTTAGCTTTAGTTTTGGAGGAAACTTACCAAGGCTTACTTGGACCCATTATGGTTATGATATACTAAGGCTTTTGTTTTGGTGGTTATTTTAACTTATAGAATGCTTAAATGATAAAATAAAATACAGTATACGAATTTGAAGGTAAAAATGGCAAAGGGTTTATGTCCCGAAAGCCATGGGGATTTGAATGCCAAAACGTCTGTCATAAACTATAAACCATAATCCAAGATATTTTGCTGAATCGTAATATATCCTAGAAGTAGATGAATTCAAACGGAGAGAAGGATTTTCTTTTCGGTTCGCAATATTGTACTTACGATTTGACTGTTCAATCGTAGAGGTTATAAATTTTTATTGGAAGGTAAAGTAGACGAGACAAAAACAGTTGGATGCATACGAGTTTGGATAGCGTAGGAACTAGGATCTTCAAAGACACGGCACTGTTTAAAAGATAGGCGCGTGCAGGTGGGTAAGAGCTTAGGATCTTCAAGGTCGCTGCACTGTTTAAAGCTAGGCGCATGCAGGAAAAAAATAGCTGATGATCTTCAAGGTCACAGCACTGTTTAAAGCTAGGCGCGTGCAGGGGGGGCAATAGCTTAGGATCTTCAAGGTCACAGCACGGTTTAAAGCTAGGCGTGTGCAGGGGGGGGGGAATAGTTTAGGATCTTCAAGGTCGCTGCACTGTTTAAAGCTAGGCGCGTGCAGGGGGGATAGCTTTGGATCTTCAAAGTCGCAGCACTGTTTAAAGCTAGGCGCATGCAGAGGAAAATAGCTTAGGAGCTTCAAGCTCACATAACTAACTGCTGAGGGAGGGTGTGAATGGGAGCTAGGAAGCTTAGGATCTTCAAGATCACATTACTAAGCGTGCGAGGGGTGTAAACGGAAGCTAGGATAGCTTTGGATCTTCAATAAACATTACTAATCGTACGGGTGGAAGTAATTCTTCTTTAGAAATACAATATGGGGGATTTTGAGCCACTAATTACTTCGCGTTTATCCGTTTCTTTCATAGCAGAGCAGAGCAGAGCGGAGCATAAACATGTTGAAATACTAAAAAGGCTTTGGATTCGGGATACCGCATCGCGAATCGTCAAATATAAATCCCTCGTAAATCTATAGATAAAGTAACCAATCATATAAGAGTTCTCGAAGTGAGAAACTGCCATATATCACGAATAAAAAATCCATGTATTTTTCCGTTTCGCTTTGGTGGATGATGATGGGGGGGGCGGCGAGGGCTATAGTCTTCTAGGATCTAGGGTTTCTTGGTAAGGGCGTTAAGCCTAATTTATCTTTTCTACATCAGTTTTTTCTTCCCCTGACGCTTCTTGCTCTTATATAACTGTATAGTTACTAGCCAAGGCCTAGCTAACGCGTTAGGTATAACAATAAATGAGTCTAGGCCGCAAAACAAAGATAGCGTAACGCGGAGTATAGTTGGTCTATGCGCTATATGGAATTGTGGGGATCAACAAGATTTACCAGACAATTTTGTTGTACTAGAGGAGAAGTTGGTTAAGTAATAATAGAAGTATTTAGTTACTAGCTTAAGTTATATCCGGTGTTGTGTTGTGTTGATCGGGGTTTTAAGGTAGTGCAGAAGATTTTCCTTTCTGGAGCCACCCATAATTTGCATGATGTTATTTGTTATAAACAAACTTTTTAACAAATCTGCTTAATTAAGGGTTTGTCATTAAGTGTTATCGGTCTAAAATAGGATGTTCTTAACCGGGTTATTAGCTAGGTTCCAGCCTTGAAAGGAACCCAACCTCCAAAATACTTTTAATTAACCTTAATTTCACTATAATTACTGATCAAATATGCGTAGGATGATCTAAGATTTTGTCTTAGTAATTCCAGTTCAACAGAAGAAAAACGAAATGATGTTATTTTTATTATAAGCCATATTAATTTTTCCGACAATAAACCCCAAAAGATAATATTTTCCAAGGGTTTTAAAAACGCTCATCTTTGCTCTTGGCTGGTGTCAGCTAGGGCGCTGCTATAGTCTCTTGGAGTCTTGGAGGGATGGGGGTTGGTGGGTGCGGGTGTCCTTTTCCACATCAGCTCTCTCTCTCCCTTTTTTTGGTGGTGGGCCGAAGGAGTTCTCTCTCGCTCTCCATCCTTTCTTCCTTGGCACGAATGATCTGGGAGGTGAAAAGGATAAAACCAGAGATTCATTGATTTATCGAATGGCCCAATTCGCGAAACGCTACTATGCCCGAACCCACCTCTGCCTGATTCCAACTTATTTTTTTTTATGGAGGTCTGGGGGTCGCGTAGACACGTAAATAAAGGTGCTAAATGTATACTTGAATACTTATGAACAGAGAAGGAAAAAAAACCGGGTTTTTTTCTATGTGGTAGTTTTATTCTCATATAGTGACGTATGAACAATGGTGTAAGATATTATTTTTCAAGTTTTTTATTATCTAAATTAAGGATATTATTTTGTCGGTTAGGGAAAATCAAGTACACATTAATGACCTAAGAACTTGAGTTTCTTTTAGCTCATGAATTTTGAGTTTTTCTAAAGAAAATCAGAGCTAAGTCATAAGTTCCAAAATTTTTCCTACAACTAAGGGATAAGTCAGGAATTTCAAATTTTTGCAAGTCGGCCTGGAAATTCCATTTTTTTCTCAAAAGATCTGATGGGATTTCAAATTTTTCCCAAAAAGGCCGGAATAAATTAGGGATTTTCTTTTAACACTCCATCAAAACATGTTTTGAATATTGCTAAGTTTAGGCCAGTTTCATTGAAAATGGCCTTGCGATAAACACACCTAAATATTTCCTGGAAATTCCTTAGATTTTCGAAGTTCTAGCTGCAAGTTTTCCTATAGCATATAACAAATAAAACCAAACAACGTTTCGGTGCGGCGAGTTCTTTTAAATTCTACGATATACGATTTAAAGGATTTAGTAATCTATCCAAAAACTTGAAAAAACCAACCAACTCTTTTTGCAAAGAAACTTACTAGAAAGATTTCGACAGAGGACTGGCTGCTTTGCAACGTAATCCCATATAGCTCTACTTCAATTGGTAGCTCTTCGTGGGTTTAAATTTTTCTCCAAGAAACCACTATCGCCAGCTTGTAAAAAAAGGATTCCTCTCTCTCCCCCCCCCCACCCCATCCCGTCCAGTTTCCTCAAACCAACCAACGTGATCCATATATTTGTGACGCGTTGAGTAGCACGACTTGGTTACGGACGTCAACTTACAGATATTGCACTCCGTACAAAACAAGTTGGAAAGTAACGCTATATGAACTGTTTCACTTTACTTAGACCCACTACGGTATTTTCTTTGGAACTTTTATACGTTTCAAGGAAAATTTTAGGTAACATAACATTATATCTTAATAAATATAAAAGGAAAACTATTAAAATTAAAATGATCTATTATTACAAAAAAATTAGTACATTTAATTAGTCTTAAAAACGAGGATTACTGTGCCACCAACGGTTTAGTAGCGTCTGCTAAACCTAACCTCTTACCCCTTATCTCTCTCAGCCTTTGAGAATTTAACCAATCCCGTTGGGTTAAGAGGTTCGGTTTAGCAGACGCCACTAAAGCAATGGCGGCTGGCGCAGTAGTCCTCATTTTTTAGACTAATTAAATTCTAATTATCTCAGTCGCTGCATTGCCTAACTTATTAGGAAAGAATAATTATTGACTTATGTTTAACTGGCTCTATTTCTAAAGGGGTAATGACACTACATAAACTTAAATAATAGTAGTATCCGTCTTAGAGACCCAAAAAACTCACATCTTCGAGTTTCTTAAAAAAAAGAGTAAATCCTAAAAAAAGAGTATATCGGCGTGAAGAAGGGGCAGGAGTTTAGGTATTGGAAGAAAATTCGCCCACTTTCTGCGGCAGAACGAGTGGGCGGTTGCCCAGGCCACGCCATACCACATATCCCCAATAGTGTACATTTCTTATCCTGGGGAAAAAAGCCTTCCTATGGATCCAGCAAAGGCGCTCTAGAACTACTTTAAATTTGATTTTGGTGGTATTGTTAGAAGGTATATCCCCGGAACTACAGTATACGCTAAGCCTCGCGCATCCCGTATCGATCATTTATAGACTAGATAGTTCAGGCGAGAGAGACGGAGGTGAAGCGCGAGAATACTAGGGGGGCCATTTTGGGTCCCATTGCGAGCTTTTTTTATTTACTGTACGCGCAAAATTTAAAGTCAGCGGGAAAGGCTTTGCAAATTTAAATCGCTTGGGCATCCGAGTTTTAAAAAACGTGTAAACATCACTTGGCCCATGCGCAATGATCCTTCGATTTGACACGCAGCGGCGTTCAAACTGAGGTCCATTCTCTAAGGTTCCAAAGACCCGTTCAGTATTGTTAAATTGCACTGAAGTGTGGTCACTTCCGCTGAACCCATAGACCGGTTCAGTGTGGTTACTTCCGCTGAACCCATAGACCGGTTCAGTGTGGTTACTTCCGCTGAACCCATAGACCGGTTCAGTGTGGTTACTTCCGCTGAACCCAAAGACTGATTCAGTGTGGTTACTCCCACTGAACACAAAATTGGAAACCCTGTTTTTCCTTCATTTCCCGCTAAAATCGAGATCCGTTTGGTAGTGAAGTAGGTCCACCTACAACACTAAAATCCTGTCAATTAATACTAAATTACCTGTATTTCCTTCATTGTTGTAGGAAACCTACTATTATACATTCCCAACCATCTGTTCTATTAATCTTGCTTATTCCTTAATAAACCTTGCCACACCACATTTTCCCACAATCCCCTTCGCCGTTCAATATTCGTCAACAAACAAGGGATTTTTATATAAATACATTTTTTTTTTCAAAATGAAATTCCAGTATCAAGTACAGTTCTGTTCAAATCCATAGAATGGAAAAGAAAAAAAAAGAATTGAGTTAGTAATCAATATATAGTCAGGCTTGTTCATTTTTACACCCCACCCCCTGTATTTTTTCACCCCGCTCCCCCCCCCCCTTTGCAGGATAAGGGGTGGTGTTGATCCTTAGTGAACGCTTTATACACTATTGATTTCTAGGTATGGATTGTTTTCTGCTAGCACGTCGTGATTTTCCCCAAATCAAGGTAATTCGGATAAACATTAAGGTCCACCCGTTACCTCTTTACGTGTTACGATGCCTTTCTTTATCCCTGAGATGGTGAAGAGGTTTTCCGGTTGTTTATTCTGATTAGAAGTTTAAGTTTTCGCTACCAGAGTATGCATTGAGCTCGACAAAACCTTTGAACAGTGTTTAGAGTGACCTTGATATACCAGGAAAAAGTACAGATTATAATTTTTTAATTTATTTTATAAATATTAAATGTTTAATTAATATTGATAAAATTTAATATTTATTTACATTTTTTTTTGGATACGTACTTGGGTGTATTGCGGTCGAACATTTTTACAGGGGCCATAGAGTTAACATGGGCGTGTTTCAGCCTTAAAGTTGGCTTCACAAAAAAAAATTATTTTATTTTTTAATACTTACACTGGTGTATTGCGGTCGAACATTTTTACAGGGGCCATAGAGTTAACATGGGCTTGTTTCAGCCTTAAAGCTGGCTTCCCATAAAAAACTTCTACTTCTAATCTCTTTCAATTTACATAAAAATATATTATAAAATTATTCGAAATTAGTGTAGGGGATTATAACAACTCGCGTACCTTGTTCTTTCTAGGGCGCTTTACGATTTTTTCGTGTTTTTTTTTCCTTCTCCCGCCAAATTTAGTGGCTCTTTTTATTTCTCTTCGCAAAGTACAGCAATAATTTAAAAGCAGACGCCGAACCCCCGCTTTAATTTCCTGCAAATAAGAAGGGAAATGTGAGAATTGAATGTAACTTTAGTTTCCGTTTAAATTAAGCAGTCAAGACCCCTGTAACCCTAACCCTAACCCCTGCCGGAAAACAAACCCCCTTTTGGCCGCGTATCATTTATATTAAATTCTATACGTAACAATTAACCTAGAATGCCTCTGTTTTTTTTATTTTTTTCATTCTTCTTAGTACTTTTATTTTGGGTTTTTTTATTAGGGCTTGTATGGAAGCTGGCGTTAATTTAATTTGATTTGATTAAATTAAATTAATGCCTAAATTTAATTTTAAGTCATTTGGATGGCATTAATTGTAATTTATATGATTAGTTTAGACGAGTTATAGGGCGGTTTATACTTGACGTAAAAAGGACAACATTTATCTTGTAAACATTACACAACACACCAATAAAGAAACGGTGGTGTAGCTTGCCGGAACGAGTTTCCGTGTAAGAAATAGCCCGGCTAAAGTCCTAAATATTCGGAAGTGTTCATCAAGGATCGTACATCTTGCCGTTTTACGAACCAGGTCGGCGCTGCTAATTCTGTTAAAAGCTAGGTATAGGTACAAGATACGAAGGAAAGAGAGAGGAAACAAACCCAGGGAATTATTCTTATAGGAGTAGAGAATCATGGCGGAAACAACAAACCAAACTTCATAGCTGCTACCTACTACTCTTTGTTGATATATTTATTCTCTATGAATATAATTGAGAATTATTCATATAGGAGTAGAACCACAAATTTATAGAAAACCAAACTATATAGCTTCTCTTCAATAACCTATATACTGCTTTTGCCATGGTATGCTAATTCTCAATGGATACTGGTAAAAGGGAAATTATTTCTCGTACAGAAAGACATATTGACGTAGTTCAAGGAGGTTTAAAGTATGCATATGCAGTAGGAAATAATTTCTAATGAACCTGAGCCAAAACCCTTACTATTTACCACTAAGACCAAGGCTTAAAGTCATACATACTATTGCCCTTGGGTTTTTTTAGAGGAATTTCTTAATTAAGCTTGATTAATCATTTCGATTTATTAAAAATGTCACCCTCACTTTAACCACCAAAGTCCCATGGCGTCTTCCGTATCGAGTTACTTGTCGTAAATTACTTATTAAACCGCGAAACGTGCAAAAGGGGGCTGGGAGAATGGGATGTATTTATCTAGCCTCGAGGCGTTATTTGATACAATAGCCTTTTAAAAGAAAACTTGGGGTCGTAATTAAATTTTAATTAGTAGAGCCATGATTACCATGGTAACCAGTCTCACGGTTAATTTGCTAGCAAAGTTATAATACGCCATCAACTGGAGAAATTCATTCTGTAACGCGAGCCTTGGCAATTTTGAGTTTGTTAAAATGATTGATATGGTAATTCTTAAACCAAGGCTTAAGAATTACGACTAGAAAAGTCAAACCACGATGCTTATAAACACTGTGCTTCTGAAAGGCGGAGTGTTCTTTGGGCGATATTGAGTCTAAAGTGTTCTGTGATATTTTAAGGATTTAATTAGAATTGTCTTTAAGTTTGTTAGTTAGTTAAATTACAAAAATGGGGTTCAAAGAGAGATCTTACGATTTTTAGTGGTATCTCGAGGCATCTTGAAATTTCAAATAACTAATATAGTCGCTGGGAGAAATAAATGTATTCCCCTAAGTTCATACTGGGCATATGCTTGTTGTTAGTAATTTCATCAATCTAATTTGAATATCAGTTTGCTTTAACGTCAATATTTGACTTAATCTTTGACCAATCGCGGGCATCGTAGAAGTTACTTTTCAGGTGCAAGAGAAGGTCCTAAAGGAATTTAAATATATTCCATTTTACGATTCATAGAGCCTTAAAATATATTAACGGCTTTAAAATTTAGAACTCGGAAGAAACTGTAAAGGTGAATTATCACAAACACTAAAGTCACACCGCGTACCTGTTTATTTATGCAAAATATCATACATCTAATATTTATACTACCGCTGCAGTCGTTGAATTTTATGGAAAATATTATTTTATTTTTAATACTCATAATGTTTACTTATAATTAAGTATTCCATCATAAGTGAAACTTTATTATTTCCCTATAAGTTAGACATGCCTCTTTTAGTTTAAAATTTATTAATAGTCTAAAATCCAAGTTAAATTTCGTATTCATTCATTCAATTAAATTTTTATTAGGCCTAGTTTTTAACCATTTTACAGAATAATTGGAGCGATGCATTTACCCGCTCTAAAATCGCTCGCGAATGCTCTATTACGTCATAAAATACGACAGAGAGGAACAAGATCGTTCAGAGATTGCTCTGGAAATAAAATACTCATCATTTCCGGTGCTGTTAGAACGATAGTCCTTTTCCCGCTAAAACGTTAAGGTTGTAGTTACAAACTTCCCTGATTACAACGTAACCGACACTCTCTTTCTACTTACGTTTATGTGCCAACCCAACTTTTCTAAGCCAAGGCTAGACTAGTTTAATTAGGCTTTCCAGTATTAGTTGTTTCTGAAACATTTTTAATTTAATTATTTATCGTTAAAAGCCTAAATAACACGCGGGTCATATCCGATTTTCAAATGTACAAGAAAATTCTTCATCAATTTTTTTTTTCAATCACGATAAATCGTTTTTCCTTATCATTGATGATTAGGGCAACTTACGTTACAAAGTTTAAGAAATTATTACAAAAGTAAGGAAAAACACTTAATCAAATATATAAAATTTTCTTTCTTCTTCTTCATCTTCTTTGGGGGGTCATCTAATCTTTCGCAATTTCCGGCTCCTCTCCCAGTTGTTCCTCGAGGGGCAACTTTGTTGTGCCGAAACCAGAGCGAATTGCTCTTTACGCGTTACCCTCGACCCCTGGTTGCTCCAGTTCGCCCACGTCCACCATCCCATCCCATCTCATCCCATTTGGACTATAGCTCTCTGAGAGTCTCGGAGCCAACGCACTTTTCGTTAAATGAGTATATCCGACGTCCCATAGCGACTCTTCCCATAGATTTAGAAAAGTTCATCCTCATAAATACGTCACGCTAGCTTCCCCCTCTCTGTCCATCCCATGGGTTGTGACGAGCCAAGGCTTACTGACCATGCTTTGTGTATATATACAATACCATAACGCCCAGCACCACACCGGACATCGCGGGATACTCAATTCATTCTTAAACCAGAGTCCCCTCAACGCACTCCATCGGCGAGCTTTGTGGTATTTTTTGGAAGTGACTTGGTTTTTGATTTTTTATTTTTGCTTTTTCGTGAAGATTGAAAAGATTTTACGGAGATGCCTTCAGGGTGGCTGGAACCCGAATTACACGCTAAATGTTTATTGCCGTTATTCATAGATGGCGTTGTAAGCGACTTTGATTTAATTTTAGTGAAGAAATTAAGAAATGTTTTGGTGGAAAATAGGAATTGAACCCTGACCCCTATCGTGATCGTTTTGTTCGTTTACTATCTAATATATAAAAGCCTGTTCCTTCTCACTAAATACCGGCCATTTTCACTAATCACGTGACCTTAACCTTAAATCTACCAATTGTTAAAGTGCGCGAAGAAGGGTTAACGAACATAAATTCACGTGACACTGCGTGTAGGCCTAATACCTGAAAACGCAACTTTCCTTAAAGCGCGTGAAAATTTCAAAATAGGTAACAAAGGCGTAAGACAAAGTCCGGAATACGAAGTAAAGTTTGTAAAGCGTCATTATCTCTGAATCGCCTTTGGCATCCTCATCCTCTCGCTCTCTCTACATCCTGTTTTCTATCCGAAGATGCTGGAAATGTTCCAAATTTTATAGGGAGAAGTTGCACAGGCGCAGTTAAGCCTTTGGACTTTATTAACCGTTTCATCGCAAAATTCTCTCTAGCTAGAATATAGAATTTGAAAGGCTACGTAAAGGGTTAGGATACGCGCGTCCTTCGGTATTTGGAGAATTTTCCTACTGTAAGAATAAAAATACATAAACAGAGAGCCGGATTGTTTTGCAGATTTTTAAATCAAATAAAATACCTAAGCCTTTGCGGGAATATCCGAATTTCTGATTTTCCTCGCCAGGAAAGCTAAAATTAGCATTTAATATATTTTTGCGTTTGAAATTACGTCTCGTTGATTTTTAGTTTTCAATTTTGTGATGATTACGTTTCGTATTTATTTACGACGATATTTGATTTATGAATTTTAATACGGAAGCTTTGTTCAGATTGCTTATCTCTTAAAGGGACAGTATCACGCGAAACCTAAACTTTAAAACCGCATCATAAGTTTTTTATTATAATTGTATTTTAGCATAGAGCCTTAAACAAAGCCACAGTTAATAAATAATTATATTTATATTTTGATTACAAAAAGAAAACATCCCTTTTAAAATTCAGGTAGTTTGACCAAAGAGGAGGGAAATAGGGAGAGATAATCGCATAGGCAGCCGTGATCCATCCGTATTGAGAAGAGAGGAAAATGTGTGATACGCGGCGGCTCTTAACGCGCAACTTATTCGCGCACAGTTGACGTTATTGGTTCTCCTCTTTCGGGCTACTACTACGTCACCAAAATTGCTCGGAAAGGTTTAAACGTTGTTAAAACGTACGCTTTAAAAATAAAAAGCCGAGGCTTAAGTGAAATGTTCAGCCAAGTGGGCTTTTTTAAGCAAAGAGTTATTTATTTATCAGAGGTAATTTAGATAGATAGTATAAGATTAGAGCCGTGTAATGTTTCAGGAAAATATTCAAAATATCTTACTTGTAAACATATAACACCAAATCCTGCTAATGGATCACTATCACCATTAGAAAAATGGCTTGAGCACACGAACCCACGAAATGATGTTTTTTAATTACACATTGTTGATGTTTGGTTATAGGTTTTCGAAATGGTTTAAAAGTTATACCGTTCATTTTTGGATTACTTGAATACCGCGTATTGCTACTAAAATTCAAGTAGCAGCATTTTTTGTGGTAAACCATTTTAAATTACCTCTGATAAATAAATAACTCTGCTTAAAAAAGCCCACTTGGCTGATCATTTCACTTAAGCCTCGGCTTTTTATTTTTAAAGCGTACGTTTAACGTTTAAACCTTTCCGAGCAATTTTGGTGGCGTAGTAGCCAGAAAGAGGAGAACCAATAACGTCAACTGTGCGCGAATAAGGTGCGCGTTAAGAGCCGCCGCGTATCACAAATTTTCCCCTCTAGATGGATCACGGCTGCCTATGCGATTATCTCTCCCTATTTCCCTTCTCTTTGGTTTGACTTCAATAGCTAAACTTCGGCAGGTTGTATCTCGCTTGTGCGTGAAGTGTATCGATCGAGGTTAGTCGACGCGCCCCTATTAAGTCCTTGCCTGCTGCATCTGGGGACACTTTCCCCTTCGACTTATCCCCCCCTCCCCTCTTTTACGTAACTTGTTGCCTTTAACTCTTCCAAAATGGGTTTAACTTTTCTACCAATGTAATGTTATAATCTCAAATCAATAATGTATTAGTTATACCGAATTTTGTCATCCGAAGTACAACATTTCCATTATAGAAGTAAACAAAATTACTCCTCATTGCATTGCTAGAATATTTTTGCATTTTAAGTGTATACACTATACAGGGTGTTTCAGATAAGTCTGGCTTAAATTAAGGGGAATATTGGGTCGAAAATGTAACATCTATGACATTTTGCCATCCGGGCCATTGTTTTCAAGTTAAGAATGGGTAGAGTATTTTACGGATGACCCCTTGAATTTAATTAAGAAACTCATGTACAATGATATCTAATTAAGGGGTCATCCCTAAAACACTCTAATCATACCTCGAAAACAGTCATAGATGTTACATTTTCGACTCAAAATCGCTCAAAGAACATCCCCCTGTTCAGAAACACCCTATATTAAATTGTTTATATCAGAACTAGAATATATATGTCTACATAAAAGAAATATATTAGAAATTTCTTGCTCCAATCTTACGTAGACAGTTCCAATATTCATTATTTTATATCCTTTTTCCAATAAAAAATAGAACCAAATTCCATTGTGGATCTTTCTGTAGTAAATCTTCCAGTTCACAAACAGGACTTTATGAAGTATTTATTTTTACTGCCTAGTAAATTACCCTGTCGTATATTTATTTACCGTATGAGCTAGGAAGTATACTATAGCCAAGGCCTAGGACGCACCACCACCCGACAAATGAATATTGTTATAAGAGCGAAAAAAAAGCCCGATGTTGTCAGGATTATTTATCGGTGGCGATGTCCCTTTGAGTTTTCTTTTCCACCAACACACACACACATTCCCTTAATTAAGAATAAAATTGATAGGCCGACTGAGTCTAGAGAAAGCTTGGCCTTCGCGGAAGGGACCCGCTTCTTCCCATGTACCATTAGACTGATGAATTCGTTTCTCTGACTGATACCGAGTCGTTTTATTCCGTTCCTTACCATTGGCTAAATGAACATAATGGTTTCCTCAAAATAATAACAAGGTTGCGCAAGACACCACTAAAAGTTTCACTATCTTCTTTCTCCCCCTATATGTTCCTCTTATTCTGTCCCTCTTACTAGTTTTGAGTCTCTTCATATCTACTCTCACTTCCTCTGTTCCTTCAGCTCTTTCTGTCTCATTCTACCTCTCTCAGTCCCTCTCCGTCGTTTTCTACCTCTCTCTGTCCCTCTCCGTCGTTTTCTACCTCTCTCTGTCCCTCTCCGTCGTTTTCTACCTCTCTCTGTCCCTCTCCGTCGTTTTCTACCTCTCTCTGTCCCTCTCCGTCGTTTTCTACCTCTCTCTGTCCCTCTCCGTCGTTTTCTACCTCTCTCTGTCCCTCTCCGTCGTTTTCTACCTCTCTCTGTCCCTCTCCGTCGTTTTCTACCTCTCTCTGTCCCTCTCCGTCGTTTTCTACCTCTCTCTGTCCCTCTCCGTCGTTTTCTACCTCTCTCTGTCCCTCTCCGTCGTTTTCTACCTCTTTCTGTCCCTCTCCGTCGTTTTCTACCTCTTTCTGTCCCTCTCCGTCGTTTTCTACCTCTTTCTGTCCCTCTCCGTCGTTTTCTACCTCTTTCTGTCCCTCTCCGTCGTTTTCTACCTCTTTCTGTCCCTCTCCGTCGTTTTCTACCTCTTTCTGTCCCTCTCCGTCGTTTTCTACCTCTTTCTGTCCCTCTCCGTCGTTTTCTACCTCTTTCTGTCCCTCTCCGTTGTTTTCTACTTCCCTCTGTCCCTTTCTTCCTCTTTATCTCTTTAACTCTACTTTTCTACTTCTCTCTGTCCTTTTTTCTACCTCTTTAAGTCGACTTCTTTCTGTCCCTCCCTCTGCGTCTTTCTTCCCACTCTACGCCACTGTTTACCTTTCTCTGTCCCACTCTTTTTACCTCTTTAACTCTACTTCTATACGCCTCTCTGTCCCATTGTGCCCCTCTTTCTATCTCTTCAACTCTCCCTCTCTCCTCTCCTTATCTCTCTATAGCTTTAATTTTTCCATTGACAATTTACACCGTAACAATACAAAATAACTTTCAAGTTAACAACAGTAACCGCAAATAATCCAGTAGCAGCGGAACCAAGAGTCGAATCTAAAGATATGTTTTTCTTTCCTTCTTCTCCCCCTTAAGGGATTGTGGGATAGTGTTTTTAGCCGGAAACTCCCCAACAACTTTTACGCAATTCTCGTGGTAATTCGGGGATAGAATCTTCTAGTTTTTCTGGGTTTTTTTTTATTTCAAAGGAAGAAGGCGGATCTTACGAATAGAAAGAATTCTCTATACATCTTTCATACAATCATACGTATACGTCAAAGAGTTGGGCGTGGTTTAGTGTAGATCCCTTTAAGGATATCAACACGAGCCGAGGTCCGGTGGCCAAGTGGAACCACTGATAATTTCCCTAAGGAAGCTTACCCCTCCGATCTCCGTTCCTCGCTTTACGTATGTGTCCATCTTTCAGGATCTTACAACCATTTTTCTCTATCCTTACCAGGGGGTCGGATAGTTTGCCTTAGTTTTCCCGTGTATTTTGACCCAATGACCCTCGACTGCAATTAAACGCGAGTGACCCGCCTCTCTTTAGCAACCAAACACGGAGGACTAAAACTTTCTTTTTTTTCTATCTGCAAGAGACTAGCTTTCTGAAATTACATTCGGTTTTTCTGTATTTTTTACTAGCGACGTGAGCGGCATTTTTTTTTACGAATTGCTAAGTATATTGGAGTTGACTTTTTGTACTAGATCTATCTTGAAATCTGGCAAAATTACTTTAGAAAAGTTCTGTTTGATTTCATCTTGAACCTTGACATCTAGCTTGGTGGATTTCGCAATATTAGAACTGCGTTTGTTTGTTTTTAGTAAAAACAAAATAATATGGAATTTTTCTTTATTTTTTAAAAATATGCATTTTCTTTAATTAAATTTTCAATTAAGTATACATTTCTTTTGTGGTTACCCCTTATCATTTATGTTATAATGGTTAAGGATAATTAAGAATAGTGTTTGAATTATATTACTAGAGAAATGTAGGAAATCATAGTTTTAATATTCATTTTAATAGAAAAATCATGGCGCCTGGTGGGATACTTCTCCTTGACCTTCGGTGTATTAATAAATTAATTAATAAACTGTTCTAATAATTACAAAACTAAACTTGCGAGCAGCCTAACTGCTCCTCCCTGTTCCAAAAGGGATTCACTGTATGTGAAAAGACAATAAATATTCATTCATTCATTCATTCGCCGTTCAAAAACATTACCTAAAAAACAATAACAGTTTCCTCCCCCATTCTGCTAGTGTGCTGCGCCCCCTCTCACTTCGTTGGAAGTAAAACAAAATACAAAATGTATTGTTTCATTGTATATATTCATATTGTATATTTAATTTTATTTAATCTTGTACATCTTACCTTTCTAATGCTAAAAAAAAAAAAAAAAAAAAAAAGGTATGTACCAATCGCTTGCGAGCCAGTAGTGGCTCCTCCCTGTTTCAAAAGGGATCTACTAAGAAGGCAAATAAAGATTCATTCATCGCGTGATAAACATTTCTACAGGGGCTATGGGAAAATACATGCAATTGATTTCCCTGTAAGTTAGCTTTCCCTCAAATGTTGTTTTTAAAGAATTATAAAATAAATGATGAAGTTGAAAGTTCAGGCGTTGCACGCTACGATAAATATAATTTAAAACAATATGTTTACATTGGCAACTTTTAGTTATAAATAAGGAAATACACGGAAAACTTAGCCTAAAAATCTGTTACTTCAAATAAATCTATTTACTTTTGTTTCTTTACAAAAGCGTAATTTGAAAACTTGTTAAGCAATTTTTCGTCGACAAAACTTAATCTTCGAAGAAAGTTTGTCACTATTATGTCTAATCTAAAACGATTAGACCTACTAAAACAAAGGCTTAAAATGGAAAGGTTATGACGGGCAATTTTCTCTTCACGGAAGTACCTTCGTTTCTTAGGCCAAGGCTTGGCGCTTATTCGTAGCCCCGTGTATTTAAGGGTGGACAGAGATGATACTAGTATTATACGCTGTGTCTCAATCAGACGGGAGGACATGAAAAATGAGTTGAAAACAGCTGTTACGGAAGCAACGATCTTTTTGGATCACCCTATTAACCCTCCTTTTTTTACGAAGATAATACTTAGCCTGGCTATATAACCCCTGAGCCCTTTCCTTACTCGATTTAGGGATCTAATAGCTTCGAGAAAGAGAGATCTTACGAGTTTCGCTTGTCAGGTAAAAAAAAATTAACAAGATCAGCGAACAATCAGCTGTTATGTTTTGGGTGGTGATAGTACATTGGCGTGAAGTTTAATTTTCGGAGACGTATACCATAACAGTGTATAGCTGGAAAAATTGGAATATCTGGAAAACGTTTGGGTGTCGGGTAATAGTCTGGGAAATTTGAAAGTGGTAGTGAAATGGAATGGAAAAGTTAGGGGATTTGAAAATGAGTGTAAAATGTGAGGAAAAATTTTAAAATGGGTGTAGAATGTCAGGAAAAATTTTAAAATGGGTGTAGATTGTCAGGAAAAATTTTAAAATGGGTGTAAAATGTCAGGGAAAAAGTTAGGAAATTTGAAAATGGGTGTAAAAATGTCAGGAAATATGAAAAGGGATACAATTTCTTGTATATTTATTAAAAATTGCATATATATATGCATGGTTTTAATTCGTTACTTTATACGCTCTTCCAAATAGAAAGAAGAAAATGCAATCGTGGATTGTTTTCTTTCAAACTTCAAAATCAGTAACCCTGAAAGCCCTTCAACTTGAAATTTGAAAAGGGAGTATTAAAAGACAAGCTTAAGTGTCCAATCTTCTTGGACAGTCTCCCTCGCGTCCGATCCAAATGTCTGGCGTTCCATTTCGTATAAATATTACCGCGGCCGTCTTTTCTTAAATCAACAGACGGATTTAGACAGTCTCTACATGCATTGTCTCGTCTGTCGCCTTGGATTCTCTCTTTTCCCTTCCCATACGTCGTCATATAAGACAACTATCAAATCGCATTCTCCACGCGTTTTTTAGCGGCAAATTACCATTCGAGAAAATCTAGTAATGTCTGTCCTCTTTATCTAAACGACTCCTTTGTAGATTTTTATACAGGGTGTATCAAAATGGGTGGTAGGACAGTCAGAAGTACAGTGTGTTCTACTGGCGATTTTCAGTCGAAAAAATGTAACTTCTCTTTCGTTTGCCGTATGGGCCACCGTTTACAAGTGAATTGATGATTTATATAGTGTTTTAGGGATGACCCCTTAAATTTAAGCGAGAAATTAAAAGACAATACTAATTTAACTAAGGGGTCATCCGTAAAACAATTCAATCATAACTCTTACATAGGTTAGGGAGCCCATGGAAATGTCAGGGAATTTAAAAATGGGTCGAAAGGTTAGGGAAATTCATTAAAATTTTAACCAAGTCAGGGAGTGTGATTTTAGTTTGGGTTTTGAGAAAATTCCAGCGTTACGATAAATATGTTTTAAAACTTAATTGTCTCCAAATTAAGAGTTGACTTGTTTATTAACAATAATGAACTTAAAACTACTAATTAACATTGACAATTAGCTTAAACTCGCCTAAAAATTGATTTATTTGCTGTGATTTTACGTAAACTTTTGACTTATATTGTTTCAGAGCATATTGGCCTATAGTAAATAAATAAATTTAGGAATTTTGCGCTGACCTTTTTAAAATTGAACTAATGTCCAATCCCTTTATGAAAAAGGGCGGAGGTGGGGGGTGGAGGATAGGGGAGCAGGGGCGAATCCAAGTTTGCGGACGCGTTAATTGCGAAGGCAGAGTTACTAATTGGAATCTCGCAGTAGGCACGACAGCCCCTTAATTAACAGCCTAGCTCGAGCTCCTGCATCTCGAATATATATATACGGTGACCGAGACTCGTTGCCGTATTCGGCCCCCTAACGTCCGTTTGTTTAAAAACCAGTATTATATAATAAAGAATAAGAATTAATGAAGAAAAGTCGTTATGGAAATATTTTAGTTAAGGGACAATTTGTGTCTTTAATCGATTAGCGTTAACTAAGTTAGTTTTGGTGCAAATGGTTGGAAATTTTCAGTATTTATAGATAATATTGCCATGATTTGTTGGCTAAATTTGGGTGTTAATTGGTGTTCAATTCTTGGTGTAAAATTTGGGTTATTTTCTCGACAATGACTTCAACAAAAACGTGTTGTTTTATAAGCCATTCAACGTTTGGGAGCCCATATCTCCATAACTAAAGCCGCGTTTACACGAGACACTTTGAAACCGTTTTAAACCGTTTTGGAATGTACAAAAAATAATATTAGGCTAATAAAACCAGAGATCTTTAACGAGAAAATGCAAATATTATTTTTTAAAAAGTGTTAGGACTTTCCAAAACGATTGAAAACGGTTCCAAAGTGTCTCGTGTAAACGCGGCTTAAATGTTGTAGGCTCCATGTTCTTTTTGGTTATTTTCCACTCAGCTTAACCCAAAGAACACACCCTGTATTGAATATTCAATGTGAATCGCGCATCAGTTCAGCTATAGGGACATGTAAGCCATATTTATTAATATCCCATATTTCTCGAGTCGACACCTTTAAAAAGCCTTGAGGCCAAGTTGCCGAAGCCATTATATATATATGTATATCCTTTTTTAAGTAAAGGCTTTCTTCTTTGGAAGAAGATTTCTTTCTCTTCTTAAACTCTTAGAAACATTCTCTAGAATGTTTCTTTTTTCTTCCCTCCCTCTCCCCTCCCTCTCAATGTCCCTGTATCTATGTATGTCCCATCTGACACGTTCAAGACGTTATAGGGATGGTCCCCTAAAACACATAAGAAGAAAGGAAGAAGAAGAAGGCGCATGGGTTCGACACCAGCCCCGGAAACTATACGAGACTCTTCTTAACAGGTGAATGTGTCGCCTGCAAGGGAAGAAGCTTTACTGTACTAGAATAAAAGACTGTCTATCCCTGTCCTGTCCCGAAGCCCCCTGTCTTCGTGCTTTGTAGTCGAGGGGACAAACCAACCAACGATTTGTTAGCAATAGATGATTCCCAAAATTTGTTCTACCACATATACTGCAATTTGTGTAAACATTAAAGTGTCTTCTACTCCTCTACATAAACCACTAGCACCTTAGCTGCGTTCAGTGATAATAGCCGGTTATAAGCGATATTTTTGGGTACGTACCGTTGAACGCGCCTTTGTGACGTCGACAAAACAAGCTGGCTGTTGCTTTGGAAAGATCTATTGATGGAAATGTACCCGATTTCGAAACCCTGTATAAGTTTCTAGCCCCTCGATTTAGGGGACGTGGCTATAGTTGTTTTGTTGTTAGATGCAGGCGAAATGAGTTTGTTTCGTCTTTTTATTCGTAGCTAGGCCTTGGCTTCTTTTGAATGCCAACGAACTTGCCGTCTCAAAGTATACACTTATCCAATGTTTTTAACCTTTTTTTCTTTTAGTCCTCTATCGTCCTTTTTAGAAAGAGACGGTTCTGTTACCTTGTACCTATAACTTGAAAACATCCCTCGCGCTTAAACCGATTGAAGGGTGTAATACAAAGGGCGCCATTCGTTAAGCCTTGTTTTCAATATTTCCAATTTCTCTCGTTTACCCACCCTTGTCACGTGCTTTATGAATACAATATTATTCGTTAAGCCTTGGTTTAATTTTTGAATTTAACAATTGTTTTACTAGTAATTCCACGTGATTCTTTAATAAACACGTAAGAAAGACGAATGATTTCTGATCAAAATTAAGATTCACCGAAAACAAAACTGAACATAATCCATAACAGCCGTTCTTTTTCGCGCCTGAATTTGACCTCGGGGTTAAAATAGGCAAAGCGCATCTTCTGGAAGCGATACCTATCTAGGTTAGACGACGACACATGGGTAATAAAGCTTTATTCCGCGAGCGTCGCCTTAGCCTTAAGGTCAAGACAATTCCAGTGGTGAATGTTAAGGTTTGCAGTCAAGGAGGCTCGCTGTAGCAACCTTGTAGCCTAGCTTTTAGCAACTTTTCTCCTATTATCTAAGACCATAAAGCGAACTATTTGCTCGCTCTACCTAACCTTATATAAATGTATTTCTTTTTTTTAAAGCTATATATTTTACGACGTCAGTATGGTAGACCTTCAACAAATACCCGTTTGGTTCTTAGAACGACCCATTATAGTCTGGACCATGGTCTGGTCATTTTTATTAAGCCTTAGCTTATTTGATGCTAGCCGCCATATTTGCTAAAATAGTGTAGGAGGATTTTTCTTTGAACTAGCTCTTCCGTTGGGAATCTTGTTAGTGTCCGTTAGAAGTACCTTTGTTAACTGTCAAATACGCCAGCGCCAATTTTTAAAAGAGAGAGAAAGAAAAAAAGGGTTTTTCCTAAGCCTTGGCCCAAAGAAAATCCTTTAAGAAACTTACGTAAAAACTTTAATAAAATTACTAGAATAGAGAAAGAAAGTACTGCACGCGCTTTCTCTAGTTTTTCCATCAAAGCATACCGACTGTTCACTTTAACATTGTTAATGAAGTCGAGACTTGGAAAAGGATTAATAATAAAACTAAATAGATTATTGTTTTACTCGCCTATGACTCTATTACCTATTTCATCAAAGACACTCTCGAGTCCCGACTCTAGAGGCTTTCTGCAAATAGGATTTTAAAAGTATATGTATATAGAAGCGAATTTAGTCTTTCAGTGGCTTAGTTTTGGTCAAATATTCGCCTTGTAAAGCGTGGTGGTTTTTTTTTAAACAAAGCAAGCCACTCAAGTACAGGCGCACCGCTATTTCAAAATAAAATTAGACCATTTCGGAATAAAATTTCAGCCATTATAAACCTAGCTTTAACTTGTATAAATACATTTTAAAGATAACTAAATAGCAAAGGCAGGAAGTTCTTTTCTCATTTGTGTTCTTTGAAACAGCTAATGGAATTAAATGGGGTTAATTACGAAATTTTGTCTAGAAGTTGGTTTATTCGACTTTTGCGAGTTACTAAAGCCTAAAAAGGGTCACCAAAATAAAAGGGGTGGTAGAACGGAAGTAAGTTTGTTTCTATGAGTTATTTTGAGTCGAAAAAGTTCTATGAAGGGACAACATTTAGAAGTTATGATTGGAGGGTTTGATGGATGGCCCCTTAAAGTAAATTAAATTAGCAATCATTGACTTTCAGTTTCTACCTTAAATGTAAGGGGGTCATCCCTAAAACACTGTATTCATAACTCGTAAACATTGACCTTTAGGGGTCATAGAAATAACATTTTCGACTCAAAATTGATTTCCCACTGTACTTTGATCCACACCAATATTTTAGAAATACCCTGTACATAACCTAGTAGCATTACACACTGCTTTAATTAAACCTTTGATATTATAATTAAATGGAGCTAATTATTGTGTCTAATGAAAGACTTGAATGAATAATTAATCGAAGCATTGCTTATACAAAATAAGAGAAGTATAGCTTTGGGCTATTATTGTTATTATTATTATTATTTGGGGGAAATATATATAGAATATATATAAATATATAGAAACGCTAGACGTTCCCTTTCCAAGTTATATTTATTTGTGGGGTATACCCCCAACCCCTTGGGGGTTATTTCCAGCAATGATTCAAGTGGGAAATATTATTCCTTCGATTCTAGGAATATTATATATCTGGAATGGCCTTTTTTTGGTTAGTGGCACTGCTGGGGTATATATATAATAATGATTGGATATTGACAATCATTAAGTCAAGACAGCTATAGGTCGTCCTTGCATTATGATTTCGTTGGCTCCAGGCGAAACGAAGCGCGCGCCACCTATTGGACAATAACTTTTCCTTCAATAATGCTTATCCATTGCGGTTACTTACCAAGGTTAAATCATGGATGTTATGAAGGATATAGAGGATCGGAGGTGATTTCTTCTTACAATACCAAATATAAATTTATAATAACGGATTAAGATTAGTTTTCTCAAGAAGTGATATCTAGGTTATTAGGGAGAAGGTATAAACTCCCCACATTTATAATCTAGCTTTATCTCCAGTCCAAACGTAGCCTGTCCGGAGTTAATCCCCGCCTCTAAATTACAACCAGCCAGCATCTCAATGGTTCTTGAAAACTCACGTTAGCGCGACGCGAATGGCGTAAATTAGGTATTTTCCGACTGAGGAGAGGCGAAATAGCCCGGCCTCCATTTGTATTTTGAAAGGGAGACTGGGACTATGGCGCGCGAATACTTAGGCGTCTTATATCTTCTACCTAGTAAACTAGATATCACTTCTTGGTATTCTACAGTATATCAAGACCTGTAATATTTCTAAATTTAATTTCAGAAATCTCCCCTATAAGCTCACTGTAAATATTTGGCTTTCAAAAAATACCCCCATCTATACGGCAACGATGTCCTCCCAGCATCCTCAGCACGGAAAACGTAAAGGATGGCCAAAAGTTCATTATTGGGCTTAATTATTTTTGTAAATTCACCATCCCTTTATATTGATCCTTTCCTTAATCCTTTGAAATAATTTATGGGAGGGAGATCTCAGCGATGGCACGACGGAAACGGATTTTGTCTGCATATATATGTGTGTTATTTCATCTCCCCATATACCGGATTTGATATAATAGCCTTGGTTCTCTAAGGTCATCTACCTACAGGACATAATAGAGCCCGGCCTTCCTAATTCCCAGTACGTCTCCCAATGGTCTCTTATTAGACTTCCGTAAGAGCCATCTCTCTCTCTCTCTCTCTCTCTCTCTCTCTCTCTCTCTCTCTCTCATCTCTAGATATTCGAGCTCATTTATTAATCTCGTTTGAAAGGACGTTAATAATCGCGCTCGGTTAACACGATCCTTGCGGTCCCTAATTATCATGTGCTCTGAGTTTAAATTGAATTTAAGTTGTCCCTAAATGAAAGACCGAGCGTGAAGCGACAAACATACAACAAATATTTTGAGATCTTCTCGGAAAGAAATTACGGATGGAAACGCATCTATTGTACAGGGTGTATTCCAAAAAGGGTATGGTTGATTCTGTGGGAAATCAATTTGAAGTCGAAGATGTAATTTTCATGACATTTTTTTAACGTAACGAGTTATGATTGGAGGTTCTACAGATGACCCTTGTATTTGACTAAGAAACAAAAAGACAATAATACTTTAAAGAAGGGGTCATCCGTAAAATACTCCAATCATAATTTTTTTATTTTTATTTAGTGCAAGAATGTTGCCTCAAAATTGATTACCCATATACATTGGTCCTTTAATTATCCTTTTCCCAACACCCTGTAAAGATACATGATTAGAAATTTTTAATTTCAAAATGAAAATATTTACCTTGAAAAGAAAAAACGAATTTACATTCGAAATAAAATATATTATTATAAATTTCTAACCTTTAACCTTTGGAATACGTAATCCAATGACTATATATATATGTAGCCAGGAGGGTAATCTTACCCTCTCCATCTGGGTTAACCCAAAAAAAAGAAAAAAAGAGGCTAGGGATAAAGAAACAAGGGCCTTATCATATTTTTATATATCCGTAAGGCAAATTACTCCAGGGAATGTAATACTAATCGTATACTGCAACGTATACGCCAAGCCTTGGTTCTTCCGCATTAAAACCTAGGGGTTTGGGGGCGGGTGTTAGGAGGGCATATACGGTTGATGGGAAGCCTTTATCTCTATATGAAAAGGGTATAAAGCAATACTGAAAGGCAAAACCATAACAAGGTATCTATATGAGATTATTGTTGGAGTGTTTGCGGTATCCGATGATATTAGGGAGGTGAAACGACCCGGGCGACTTATAAAGGGACCGTGAAATGATGAATGCCTAAACTCTTTTGTTTTTTTCTTATTTTACATTGATAAAATTTACATCAAAATCATTATTAAAACTCATTATTCAAATTATTTATTACTATTTGAATTTCAAAGTTTTGTTAATGATTTTGATGATATTTACGTCGGTTAAAAAATTGTGGAATTTTTTTTTTGCAATGTCATTGGCCCTTTACCACAAAGACAGGGAGAAAAGAGTCTTGATTCGACTAGCTAGCTCTTCGTTCCTCTCGCTTTGGGGATTACTTACTGAAGACCATCTTTCCCTCATCCATTCCTTCCCTATAACATAGAGAATTACTGCACTAGGAGTAACTAATCCGCTACACAAACAACGCGGTTGTTTCCATTCTTAAGTAAATGTCGACTCCTCTTGTATTTATTCTCTCTGATAGAACGTTGCCTTAACAAATACAATAAGTCAATCAGGTTTTGGTGAAAGTAATTTTCTGCGCCATTGTCAGTCAGCTGCAGTGATGCCAGATCGGGTGTTGGAATAGATCTTCGTAATCACATTTGAGCTGGAAAACTTCACAAATATTTCTGAATAATTTGAGGTTGGTGCAGGTTTGGGCTATTTTGAGAATAGTTCTAGCTGGGAAACGAAAATTATCTGGCATCCATGTCAGTCACTAGTGACACGATGGGTACTAGACTCTTGTGATTCTTGATATGTCTGACTTTATTATTATACTGGAGATTTAGGAGCAGTTCTTCGTCACTGTAATCCGTTAAAGCCAACAGGGGAGCCCGGATCGATTTTCTCTCTTTCTCACTCACGCTCTCTTTCTGTTTCTCTCTCTCTTGTTCTCTCTTTATCTCTCTATTTCTCTCTCATTGGTAGGGAGGGCCAAGCAACGTCCAGTTTCCATTTTCTCACCCATATTATTTTTACCCCTAATTCCAGGCCCGTATTCCTTTCTTTAGTTCTCTCTTTCGGCTCTCAAAGTCGTTCTTACCAAATAGCGGATTTCTAAATAATCCTTAGCTATAATAGGATATCTTTCATTCATTATTTTTACAACCCCTATTGCCTCTAACTGAACATACTATAGAACTTCTTTTATTCCATGGAAGGTGGTACTTTTCGAGGGGATAATCACTCTACGATAACGGAAGGGTTACGCGTAACCCGTGCTAAAGGTAATTTTACGCGGAGTGATGAGTCCCCCGGTGAATTTTCTTTCCATAGGAAGTGTATATCATAGTGCGGGAAAAAAACCAGAGATCAAGATGTACTGTACACTATAGACCCCAAATCTTTGGAACGTTCTGAGATATTATAGGGGTTCTAGGCATTAATCTTAATTGACTTGATGTTAAGGGTTCTGACGTCACAAAGGATGGCGAATCATTACGTCTATATACTTGTTTAATTTCGATTCCCGGTAATTAGAGCGAAACCATTCTTCCACGTGTCCTTGGTTCTAAGCTCTGATCGTCTTCGTTCCGCCGCCGCTGATGGTTGGTTCCGCGCTGGAAAACTCGGTCGGACATTCCCCGAGAGTCTCCCTCCACTAAATGACTCACTACGGACGTATATAGTTCGCCCCCCCCCCCCAAATCTTTAGGGTGTTCTTCCCAAAACCAGTAACAGCACCACCACAGTTAGCTAAACATAGTTAAAATTTAGAAACTAATCTGCCATGGAATTTTTCAGTTCAAAAATATCGCAACTGCACGCTACTTGACTGAAATAATAGAGTTCAATTAACAACGTTTACTGCTCTTTAACCTTTGAACTATAAGCTTTAAAAACAATCGAGCTCGAAGCGATGTACTATATATAGAATAGAAAACACCATGTGGGAAGATTGTATAGCGCGAGAAAAATTGCACCTGCTTTTTTCAAATTTTCATTTCAAATTAGGCTTAAGTCGTACTCGTTCCAATTCTTGTGAAATTTTTTAATTTAAACTTAACGAAATCTAAATTAAACTGCAAAACGCCTAGGGCACAGGAAAACGGAAACCTAGTGGCCAACCTTTGAAAATAAAGCTAACCCTAACCAAAGCCTAACCCTAAACCAAACCCTAACCCTAAACCAAACAAAACCTAATCCAAAACTAAACCATTCATAACACCACCCTGCAATGGGGTCAGATCGGGTCAGTTTGTCGTCTAGCTCGCTAAGTAAGTCTCTTTATGTCTTAGCCCTGAGTAAGTTAGTCCAAATAGACCTCGCATGCCCTAGTGTAAATCCGCCAAGGCCCAAATAACAATCCAGAGGACTTCCTAGTCGTTTATTTGATCATATTGTAAGTTACAACGTTTCGACTCTTAACTAATGGCACTAAATGGGGGCCCAAGCGAAAAGGGCCCCAGACAATGATGCAAAACCCATATATATACTTTTAACGGTTTGGAGCCAGTCAGGGTTTGCCCGCGCGCCTGATCTCCGAGGATAGCGTCGTCGCAATTAGGGCATAAGGCGGACGAGAACTTCTGCTTGTATACGCCATAATTCCCACACTCGATCTACTTGGGCTTGCATCCAAGAATCTCTCGTGGGACGAAATCCTTCCAGTGGGAAATTTGGAAACCTTAACGTATATTTCTCTCTCTCTCTCTCTCTCTGCTATATGTAGCTAGGGTCTCAGGCGCTAGCTCAACTGCCACAATTTCTCGAGACTAGATTATGGCCATCTCATTGGAATAATCCCTTTTCCACTCAATAGGAACCCTATGTACTAAAACGGATTCGCGTTTAGCTTAAACTTCGCCTTAAGGATTGCTATTTGTTGCGTTGGAACTCCGGGCGAACAATTTGAAATGTTTCTGTGTGTGGCTTTGTCGAGCTATGTTCTTCAAATTATTAAATTTATTCAAGTGGATTTTATAGACGAGTTTTAAAGGCTTCGTTAGATTTTATTAGCTTAGATTTTGGGCTCGGAAACTTTAATGGAACCATGCAGGGATTTTGTAATTCTAGTACATTTTTTGCTAGTCAAGTACGGTGAGCTTAGTTGAATACATTTATTTCTCCTGCTTTGAAAATAATTTCGAGTGACCTTGATAAACCAGAAAAAATACAGATCCTGATTTATACGTCTACGCTTTGATACTTATAAAATGAATTTGGTAAAATATAGATTAGTAAGAAATACAGAGTATAAATGCAGATTGAACTCATTTCGAACTTGGAAACTCTGTTAACAAAAATCAACGCAAATATATGTGGTTGGGGTTTCTTAAGCTTTGAAGCTGCATGGTCGTTCGTTGACGCTATATAGCAATCATGTTGGAGACGCCAAGTGGACGTATATATCCAAATTGCTTCTTGTCACGTGAACTTCTTTGACGCGTTCGGTACTGCTTTTGTTTCTTTTTTTTTAATATATACACCATTTATCGAACGAGCACGCTAAAAACACGGCGTACTAACAAAATATTATCAAAAGCAAATTGAAATAAGAGAAAGTGTGCAAAGGAGAGGTTACAAAGCCTTTGATATTAATTTATTCGCAGTATGTTTTACCAAGGACTTATTCTCTTCAAGTCTAGCTTCTCTGATTGACTAATCAGTGCTTTACTCTATTTAATATTACGATCTTGGCCTAGACCATCTTTACTTCCTATTAATTTTATTTGCCTTTTATACCAATGACCCTAATTTCAATAAGACTAATATTAATAAACTTATGTTTTTAGTGTTGTTTATATACTTATGTTAGAGAGGGAGGGAGGGAGGGAGGGAGAGAGAGAGAGGGAGAAATAATTAAATTGTAAACATTGGATGACGCTGTAACCCGCATTCTGGTTGGTTTGGGGGATCTAACAGAACTTACCTTTTCTAAGTGGACGAACGTGGACATGTCATTGTTAATCCTAATTTCACGTAGTTGTCGTTTAAAGCCCAATGTATCCGTCCCTGAGGTTATTATTATATGCTTTGCTCGTAAATTAAAGTGACATTAACAGCGAACACTGTATACACCACCACCAACCAAACTGCGTACGTTTTAGAACAATTGCTCGACGGACAAACCGCCGAAACCTTGAAAGTCATTCCGTATAGACATAAGTTTATAAGATATGTTCCATAAGTATGACATCACTACTACCTACACTTCTTAATGCTGGAGACTTACAGCTCGAGCTAGTTCGAGTACGACAAGCGAGAATTGACTACACTCGGTGGTTAATTTTGCAGTCCATCTAATTCCTATTTAGCCTATACTAAGCCTTTGACAGCGCCTCTCGAGGCGTCGCTTTACCTCGAATCTTTGACGTTTCACCTACGTCACTCGGTGGTTAATTTTGCAGGACTTCCATCTGCCTATTTAGTCTGCACTAAGCCTTTGACAGCAGCGCCTCTCCAGCAGGCGTCGCTTTACCCTGAATCTATGACCTAACTCACTCACTTCATGACAAGCTCCAGTTTCTAAGTTACCAGTGACAAACTTATGGCCAATATATCTTATGAGCTTATGGTATAGAGCTTGCAAGCGAGCTGTACTTGAGTTCCTTGTAACTGTTTCTATAACCCTTTTCTCGCGCACGCTCCTCGCCTAGCTCGTGTTTGATTGCCTCACGAGAACGTGGATTGGGAAGAAGCTACGGTCATTAAGGTGTATTATAATTATTGGCTCGTCGAAATAATTGTTGAGATTTGTTTGAAAAGGAATATAAGTCGTCGATGATTTACTATCGCCGAGTTTTCAATTGAAATTAAGAGATAATTAAATTTCGTGTCGTATTTAAAGGAAAGGGTTGATTCTAGGTCTATAGAATGTTTGTCTAACTTGATTCTAAAAGATGTAACCTAAGTTAGATGGGTGTTTTTCTTGTGAAACTACTTCCGCTAAGTTAGCTTGTTATTTGACAATACATTTAAAAGGAATTGAAATTTAGAATTTGCAACTTCGACTTCATAGTTTAAGAGAGCTTGTTTTGGATTTTTGACTTAGTAACACATCTTATTGTCTGAAACAGGGTATCCTTCTCAAGATTTACTTCTACTCCCTTTGCTAATATATTCTCTCGGCCTATTTCTAAAGAGTGTACGGTAGTGAATAAACCTGCAAACTTGAGATTCGAGACTTATAGTTAAACTAATTTTCTTCAAGTATTCATTGAAAACAAAACAAGTCGAGGGCAATCTTTACCTTTAAAATACAAAAGGAAAACACCTTTGTATATCATTAATTACTCTGAGTTTATTTGATATATACTTCATCAAAAGGATCGTAAAATAGTCAAATTAAAGTTTTAAAATTGTTCTTTCAAGTCTCCCTCCACCCTTTTAGAGACGCGTGGCCTTCTTGCTTGTAAGGAAACGGGATGCCGCGCGTCAAATTGACAATACTTCGAAACCTTCGGGGCAATTTAAAGGAAATTAAACTTTGTCGATTAGAAACGAACTCGGTTCGCTCGTACAAATGCACGAACCGACTAGGCCAATCGCGTATAGAGCTTTCGGGCCTTGGTTGTTTACTTTCTCGACGCCTTTTGGCCAATTTCGGGGATAACAGCGGGACTTAAAGTTTGCTGGAGAAACAAACACCGCCGCCATGGACGTTTCTCCGGGCTGAGTTTAATTTGAATGCTATCCACAGTCCATCGGGAGTAGATCACTATAGTTTCGGATAGCTAAGCCTAACTTATATTGAAAGGAATGGCTCCAATCAATATTTAAGAAACACAACGCGTGTTCTGTTCGCAAATCACGTGACATTTAATACATTTTCAATAGTTAAAGCGGGCGCGTGTTTTCAAAATTCACAAACTAAGGTTTAACGAATAATTAATGTAGTTCAAAGTTCAAAACAATTCGCTAATCACGTGACATTTAATACATTTGTTAAAGCGCGCGTATTTTCAAAATTCACAAACCAAGGCTTAACTGAATAATTAACTTCAACACAATTCTTTATGAATTAAAAGTGAGCTGATTTTAAATATAGAATTAAGAGCTGCAGCCTCACATAACTAACTAGCAGCGTATGAAGGTTTATCTAGGGAAGGGTTCAAAGGTCAGGGAGTGGGTTAATACGCGCTAGGAGGTTTCCAACTTTCCATTTATAGACTTAAATTAGCCAGTGGTGCTTTTGCGAGGGAAGAAGCTCTACAGCCAGCCAACACGCTTAATGGAAAGCCAGTTATATGGAGCGCGAAAAGGGGAACCAACCTTTTTCGGCTTCCTTTCGTAGTGTTTCGCCTAATTTACATAAATTTTCAGAGAGTCTACTATTCCAAGCGGCAAAGCGGAAATATTCTAATAGCCAAGGCTTAAGTTTCAGTCTGGTGGATGAACTTTCTTCCCGAAGTTTTATATACGCGGATCTTTTTCACTTAGTGTAGTAAACTCGTAGCTCAACTCTGAATTAATTCCTTTTTTAAATTTGAATTAAAGGAAGGCTGACCTCCAGTATAGGTCAAGTCGGTGTTGCTCTCTATTAGTTCGGATTATAAACTCCAGTAGTAGCAGTAGTAGTAGTTGAACACGATTCTAATACAGAGTTCATACAAACTTGTAAAACAGGGAAAACCTTTAAATCTCAGGGAAATAAATAGTTGACAAAAAAACTCGGGGAAATTTTGAATTTTTAGTAAAATTCATGGAAATTTGTGAGTTTTGAGTAAGTGTGCTCTGAAGGAGTTGCTTCAACTATAAATATAATAAAAACCACTCCCGTTGTTATTACTCCATATATCGGAAAAAACCTGGAAAACTCAGGGAAATATATATTTCTCTTTACATGGAGTTCCATGAGTAGTCACGTGATACGATGCTCGTGAAATTATTGGGTTATCGTAGACACATTCGTTCAACCGCAAGATCAAAACTCTTAGAGCAGATATTTAGTTTTATTTAATATATGCAAGACTTCAAAATAGATAACGGTACAACACGCGCTATATTAACCGTAACTTTACTGAACCAAGGCTTAGCCTTATTTTCTCCAAGTAAATACCGTAGGCGGTTATTTTATATATATATATATATATATACATATACACCAACAAATTGATGTTTATACTTCAAGCCTGTTTAGTATTTTTTTTTTACTAGAGTATAGTTTCTTAGAGCATTGGTAATACGGCCCAGAAATCTGTAAGTGTTGAAAGTATTCATAGAATTATTATTTTTTTTTTAGTCTTCTAATTACGCTATCCGTTTTTTGGTGACCTTAATTTGTAGCTCTTAATGTCTACTTTCGAAATATACCTTTAAACAGAAGTGAGATGAGACTAGAAGTACTGAGCTAACCAAATTCTTCACTCGGCGAAAGTGAATATTCTTGATAACACAAGAACGGTTGGCCCTCTAGTAGCGGTTTCTGAATTTTCCCTCCAAAACGTGAGACGCTCGCGGTGGTAGACGGCCGAACTAGATTCAAGGAGCCGCGTCCGTGTTCCGCCGCTTTAGGTTGAAGGGAAGGGGGTGGAATTGTTTTGGAACTCGACCAATTTTTTTTTTCAGTAGTGTAGGCGCGTGGGAAGCGGCATAAAATCCTCAAATTTGTTCACTAGTGCCAGGATCTACTATCAATGCTAGAGCCCTTCACTTCTAGTCTCATCTCACTTCTGCTTTAAATTTATCATGAAGGCTTTGAAAAATTGCTCATAAAGAATCCATTTTACTTCCGTTCTTCTACCACCGTTTTTCGCATTCCCTGTATAATTATACAATGTTCTAAGTGAGTATAATATGAAAAAAAAAACTGTTTTGATCCCGCGACTTCTTCTTTCCCCTTGCAGAGGAAACTTTTTCGAATTTTTTTCCCCATAAAACTTGAAAAGCATATTTTACTTTTTTTTCCCAGCATCCCACTTTTTTTAGAAATGTTGATCTTAGGACGTCTCTAAATCTTTTTTATTGAGGATGGGGAGCCAGAGAGGCTGGGGGATTTAGTTGGTCAGACTGGAAACCAGTTTACAATTTTTTAACTTCGTAAATATATTTTCTTTCTTATTTTTCCTTTTTTTCCTTCTTTATACCTAAGTAGATTGAGTTTCTTTTCTTTTCAGAAAAATTTCATCAAATTTAAATGATTTCATGAGAGGGGATTTCTTTCTCTTTTTTTGTGTAGGAAAGGGACTAGACTCTTGAGTAAATATTTACCTGTTAAAGCTTAACAAAGGAATAATCACAAAAACTAACATTTCTCTAATTCATTTTGGTGAAATTGGAAAAGGCTTAGAAAGTTTTAGATTATTTAGGTAGTCGTTACTTTCTTTTTTCGATTTCAGAAAATTATATATTTTTTTCTTGAGATGATCGTTAATACGATCAAGTAATATCAGATTCTTATCCCTCGGGATCGCATTAAATATTTCAAAACATGTTATTTTATTTATTTTTAATTTAAAATCGGAATTTATATCAAAAAAAAAAAAATATTTTTTAAATTCAGGAAAAGATTACCTGGGGGGTTTAGTTTTAATGATATATTTTTTTTAAAGGTATAGTAGCGTTATATTTAAGATTGTCCATGTATTTTACGGACGACCCCTTAAATTTTGAGTCTAAAATATGACTTTTATATCTATTACATTTTGCTGTCCTGGGCCACTGTTTTCGAGTTAAGATTAGATTTAGTATTTTACTGATGACCCCTGGATGGAGTATTTTACGAATGACCCCTTGAATTTAATTAAGAAACTGATTAAGACCATGAATGATTTCTATAATTTAATTAAGGGGCCATCCCTAAAACATTACATCAAATCGTAACTCGAAAACAGTGACCCATGTGGCAAAAATGGAGTTATAAGTTATAAGTTACATTTTAGACTCAAAATTGATTTTCCAAAGAACATCACCCATAATTTATGGCAAAATTATCAGAAACACGCTGTATATAAGCCTATAACCACTTATATTAGTAAAACTATAGTCATAGCGTAGTAGTTCATAGGGAATTTGGAAATAGTCCCATATAAACCAAACTAAAACCCGTAATGCATCCAATAATATTTTGAAAGCAAGACTATATATATACCTTAGTCCAATCTGGTATGTAGGAATTTTACGAATTTACTAGCTCCTCTAGCGCGAGCGAAGCCATACTACCCCTTTCCAATAGAAGCGAGCGTTGGTAGCGTGCAGTAATGGGTTTAACCATAAGTAATGTAACAAAGATAAATATGACACTATAGGGTACAAATATCGCGATTATACAAAATTTCATAATGAAGGAATTAATTTTACCGAAAACGGATGAACATTAATTAGTAAATCTAAAACTATAATAAACAAGGTGTTCCAAAAAGGTAGGATAATTATAGGACCGTGGTACAGTATTGACAATAAATTTTGTGTCAAAAATGTAACTTCAATTTTATGTTGACATATTGGAGACTTTTTTCAAGTTATGAACATTGGAGTGTTTTATGGATGACCCCCTTATGAAGTAGGCAACCATCAGTGTCGGGACATACAATATTGTCAAAATTTCTTAGTTAAGGTATCAAAACTTCGAAAAAAATTAATGGCCAATTGTCCTCTTCGTTACATCTATTTCTTACCAGTGTCATACTTACAATTGATACGTTACATCAGATTTAACGTAAGCCTGTTGGAGAGAGAGAGAGAGAGAGAGAGAGAGAGAGAGAGAGAGAGAGAGAGAGAGAGAGAGAGAGAGAGAGAGAGAGAGAGAGAGAGAGGAGAGAAATTTTGAATATTAATTCATCTAATAAATTTAAATTTCCGATACCCCGTTGAAATTTTATCGGAGTGGAAGAGAGGGGGGGGGGACTTCATATTTTTTTTATTTTGGTTCTCACCGCTGACTTTCTTCCGCCTGCTGGGATTAATTTCCCGTGACGTAAGCAAGAGGGAAGCGAAAGGAAAGTGAAGCTTAGGCACTAAGCCTAAATTAATTTGCGATTATATCTTCAAGAATGTAACCTTACGTACAGGTATTGTTTGAAATTTTGGCTTTCTTACAGGCCAAGCGCGTCGTGATTAAGTATGGGGGCATATTTTTGGCTCTCTAGCTCGCTCGCTTACGAAGAAATTTGTTTCTCTAGGATAGGTCTAAAGATTTATGGTTTTTGACTTTACCCGTTGACGTAGGCGTATGAAAGCGAACCTTTAATTCTAAAGGTAGAATTACCAAAGTTTTTCGGGTCACAATATTCTTAGAGGGAGCGTATTTTTAAATACTCTCTATGTAAGACCAAGAAGTGATATCTAGTTTATTAGGGAGAAGGTATAAATTCGTCACATTTCTAGCTTTATCTCCAGTCCAAACGTATAGTAGGTCCGGAGTTAATCCCCGCCTCTAAAATACAACCAGCATCTCATTGGTTCTTGAAAACTCAGGTCAGCGCGACGCGAATGTGGAAAATTACGTATTTTCCGACTGAGGAGAGGCAGCGGCAGCGAAATAGCCCGGCCTCCTTTTACGTCCCCCCTTGTATTTTGAAAGGGGGACTGGCATTATGGCTCGCGAATACTTAGGCATCTTATAACTTCTCCCTAGTAAATTAGATATCCCTTCTTGGTGAGACCTAAAACTGGACTATTTTTTTTATAATTTTCTAAATACGTTTTACATGAAAATCCATTTAAACTAAACGCGGGGAAATTTCACCAGGTAGCCCTTGACTTTTAAATTTTACCTACGTTAGTCGCCATTACGTTTATCGCGTTTCGTTCTTTGATTGGTTGAAACTATAGCTAGCGTTGGCCAATAAGACCCCGTTTCTCGCGCGTTTGCTTTAATATTAAAAGAACAATACAGACTGTGAAAATGCATGGTGGCATATTTAGATATAAATCTATTAATTTCAAAAATAACTTAAATATGAACTCAAATATTTAATATATAAGTTTTATTAACAACTCCCCAAGAAACGTAATTCTTTTAATTAAATCATTCACATTCGCTTTAAAATAACTCTACAAAAATCTTCGAATATTTTCCGAAATCCCTTATTTTTTATACTAAATTTAAATCTTGATCTCGATATTAGGTTTACCCAAAAATGATTAAAAAAAACTTCAGTTGTTAAAGTAAATCATTCACATTCCCTTTAAAAGAACTCTACAAAAATCTTCGAATATTTACCGAAATCCCTTATTTTTTATACTAAATTTAATTTAAATCTTGATCTCGATATTAGGTTTACCCAAAAATGATTTAAAAAAACTTCAGTTGTTAAAGTAAATCATTCACATTCGCTTTAAAATAAATCTACAAAAGTCCACGAATATTTACTGAAACTCCATTATTTTTTAATACTAAATTTAAATCAAATATAAAACTTGATCTCGATATTAGGTTTACTCAAAATAATTAAAAAAGCAAGTGTTAAAGTAAATATTACTTTAGGAATTAAGTTTTGTCTATCTATATATAAACATTGGCCTTATTCGAGCAAATTACTTCTCCGTTTAGAGACTGTTATATTTTTCTTCATCCTTCAAAAATTTCTGCTATTTTTTTCCTTTGCCAAACCCAAGATCTTTTTAAAACTCGTTCGGGAACAACAGACTTTACTGACGGCTCATTTTTTTTGCAAAAAAACCATGTTTTGTAGTAGCTCCGCGGCCCCTCCCCCTACCGCCCTAAGGACGTTGGTTTTTAATCATTTAAACTAAGAAGCAAGGTAAGCTAGGTAGCTTACCTGTGCAATATTTTTACTTTTTACGCTTGTGGTTTTAAGAAAATTACATCTCGTTAATATATCATAAGTCTATTTTCGATAAGTGTTTGTGTGTAGAAAATGGTGAACCATTCTCGAGTTTTTTCATCTCATCTACACGCCACTTTAGACGGTAATTACTCTGGTTTTATAAGAAATACGTGGACATCCTTTGAGTAAGTCATAGCCCTATTTATACCCTTTCAAACGGTACTAATTATTTGGGGATACCATAATTAGGGCTTGAGTAATTAAGCAAAATTCTCAAAAACATGATTTTATTTACATACCATTTTGGATGGTCGTAGCTCTAGTTTTACCAGCGATACAGGGAAATCCTTTGAGTATGTCATAGCCCTATTTATACCCTTTCAAACGGTAATAATTATTTGGGGATACGATATTTAGGGCTCGAGTAATTAAGCAAAATGCTCTTAAACATGGTTTTATTTACATACCACTTTGGATGGTCGTAATTCTAGTTTTATCAGAGATACAGAGAAATCCGTTGAATATATCATAGCCCTATTTATCCTCTTTCCAATGATACTAAATATTTGGGGTTACAACAATATGCAAAATAGTGAAAATAAGTAATAATGCATAACACTGAAAAATAATAATAAAAGAAAAAATTTTAAGGTAAACTTTCTATTCCTTTTTCTATATTTTCTCTGATTATTCATAGCCTTTGAAACTATTACTTAACTCCGTGTCGAACTTATAACGAAGTCATAACACAAACTTATGATATATGTAAATAACTTACCTAAATTGAACGTTTTTTTTTATTATTTTTTGTTCTTTTTTGGTAGTAAAGTTTGAAAAATTTTAAAATGGATTTTGAACTGTAAAATAATTTTGTGAATTTGCGTAGAAGAGCGGGGGGGGGGTCGTTTATAATCGACCCCCCCTCGCCTTGGTCCTGTCCAATAGGAGAGCGTAGGTAGCTCGGTGCTTCAATTGATCTGAGTATATAGTATTACTGGTTTTCAATTTTGGTCGGTTTTGAAGCGTCGATAGAATGTTAGCCATTAAAATAGTTTTCCAGAATCAATTTTGGCAACTTTAACGGGTCTTTTCCGTGCCGCCTCGCCTCTATTGACGTCGCAAAGGCCCGAAACGTCCTCTTCACCACTTTATGGTCATAACGTTTCAATCTGCCAGGCTTTAGTCACCTGTATATGTCATATACTCACTCTCTCTCACTGTTTCGCTTGCATGCCTGTACATGCTATTCAATGGCCTATAGAAATCACGGCTATGCGCTCGAGTTTATGAGGCGCTAAAAATTGCTAAGGGACACTCAAAGTTCTATACGTTTTGGTTTTTAGTTTTTTTGACCTCTGTATGACCTTTACCTCAGTGTTTTTAGAATGGTTGTGTAGATGACAATTAGGGCTATCATTTAGTCTAATCGTTAATTTGTTCTTGGTGTTTAAATTGGTAGAGTTCTTAAATATTAATTAAGTTCTTTCTTCCATGAGTTGATAAATGTCTATTTATTGCGTGTTCTGGTTCATCTAGGACCATGTTTTTGGGTATCGTTGAACAGAGGACAATTAGGGCTATCATCGACCCTTAATGGAAATTTCCCTTATTTTATGAATTGAATGTGTTCTGAAATATTAAAGTTGTCTTCCATGAGTTCATAAATATTTATTTATCTTGGGCTCTGTTTCATGTATGATCATGTTTTTGGTATCGTTAAATAGAGGAAAATTGGGGCTATCTCGCCCTTATACCAATTTCCCGATATCTTATGAACTGGAAGAGTTATGAAACACCAAAATTGGGCTATATGACTTCCATGAATATATAAAAAATGAACAACCGTATAATTTCATGTTCTGGTGCAGTTAGGACCATGTTTTTGGTACCGGTGGGTAGAGGAAAATTAGGGCTATCAACCCTTAAAGGAATTTCCCATATTTTATGAAATGAAACAGTTCTGAAACACCAAAATTGTGCTACACGTCTTCCATGAATAAATTAAAAATTTAAAACCTTATAATTTTGTTCGTTCGTTGTTGGGGTTGATTTAGGGACCAATAATTTTTTCTATGATTAAGTATGGAGGACAATTAGGGCTATCACACGCGGAGGTACCCTTAAGGAATTTGGCCACCGTATCTTTTAAATTGAAAGAGGTTCTGACGTGTTCGAAAATTGAAGGGCTAGCATAGCACGTCCTTGATATATAAAAAAGTCTTAATTGATGATACCTTTGAAAAAATAAAAAAAGACGAATCTAGAATCCGCTTTTCCTTTCTTTTAATCTTAGGTGGCGCCTTGGTGAGTCGCTCTCCTTTTCGTCCAAACGTCTTAAGGGTGGGGGTGGGAGTAGGGGAAAGTAGTAGGGTATGTTGTTTCCGGCGGCTAGGATATTAAAAGGCCCAACAGAAGGAAGAGAGGTCTCAGTAATTGGCTTGTTATTTCGGGTGTGTGTTTCGCTCAGGACCATGATGGGGGGAAAGTAATTAAATACGAGTGTGAACGATCTTAGCGAAGAGGAATCGGCAGCTATAGTTTTCCCGCTGCTCCTTTTCTAAGGCGTACACGTATATCGGTAACGTCTTACACAATCTAAAGACTAATAAGATTAACTCTGACCCCTCCCCCCCCTCCCATGCCCCAATGCCCTAACACTTCTTCGTGGAGTCACGGACAGATAAAAATGGTCCAGGAAACTGTAACGTTTTCGGTGCGGTTTTAACTTTAAAGTCATTGCGGTTTTCTTACTGATGTATTTTCCACACCGTAGACCTTATAGAAATAATAGAAGAAGTTAGTTACTTATATCCCGCGAAGTATAAGACTCGGAGTGTGTTCGAGTATGTTTATGAGTCCCCATCGCAGCGCCATCTACGGAGATTTTTCTCGATTTGAGCTATAGGTTTGATTTGAGTGGGGATCGAATTCTTTAACCCTTGAGTTAGCAATTGAGAAGCGATACAAGAACTATCAATTAGTTTGCTTATTAGTATCGATTAAAGTCATTGCGGTTTTCTTACTGATGTATTTTCCCCACCGTAGACCTTATATAATAGAAGAAGTTAGTTACTTGTATCGCGCGAAGTATAAGACTCCGAGAGTGTTCGAGTATGTTTATTAGTTTCGATAGCAGTGCCATCTACGGAGATTTTTCTCGATTTGAGCTATAGGTTCGATTTGCGTGGGGATCGAATTAAGGAAACTTTAACCCTTGAGTTAGCAATTGAGAAGCGATACAAGAACTATCAATTAGTTTGCTTATTAGTATACCGATTACAGCGCCCCACATGGGCTTTTATCGTGATTTTCGGGATCTAATAGAACTGTGAAATATCCTCTCGATGTAGAGTTTTTTTCACGAACATAGGAACATTTCGTTAGTGCGAAGTGGTATTTTCTCTCCCTACCCTCATTTTCACTAACTGGAATGGGTACTACATTGGCGTTACATTCTTATACTTCTCAGGTTAAAAGTAATTAACTTCTGAAAATAGTATAATCCAACCTTTGAAGGAATAGAGTTTAGCATTTAAAAAATAAGATTTAGAACAGGGGATTTTACCCTTTCTAAGATTGTATTCTACCCATACAATTAACAGTCCTTCTTAAATTTGTCTAGCTTTTTAATTAAGCTCCAAAATAAACTCATTTTTAATTAAGGAAAAATTTATATTAAAAAAAAAGTAATTTTTAATTAGAACAGCCGGAAGCTGAAATATTAGGTTTAAGAAATAAGTTAAATTTTTTTTCGTTGCTATGAACTTTCTCGAAAGGGATGTTAGCGTAAAATATTCCTTAAGCCTTGTTTTAAATTATAAAATCTCGCGTTCTTTAACGAAATTTGAGACGTAATCTCACGTGCTTTTTGAATATGTTAGTAATCGTTAAGCCTTGGTTTTCAATTTCAAATTTTGCGCGAGAGAACGCGCAATATCACGTGTCCTCAAATCTATAAATAGCTTCATCGTACCTTTAATGAAGCCAACTATTTAAAAAAAAAACATAGTTTAGATTAAAGTAATTAATAGGGATTAAATAAAACTCGATAAACACGAAGTTTAAAAAAAAACCCTCTCTCTTTACTCTTTTAAAAGTTTGGGTAGAGCTAGAATTTTGCAAAAACTCCCGTACCCTAATTGCTGTTTTATTAAAGTTAACTCCGTTAATGAAGTTGAAGGCGAAAGAAAAGTTAAATAACTTCTTAGACTTAGGCTTTGTGCTCATTACCAATTTAATTTTGAACAAATTCGATCGATTGAACTTAAAAAACTTAAAAAAAGCACGAGTACCTATTTGGCTTGTGATCGACTTTTTCGATGATGTAGGATGGTAGCCCTATTACCCTGGCTTGTAATTTAACTTAGTAACGCATTATGAAAGGAGGGAAACAGGAAGCTTCCGTTATTGAATCGAAAAAGGACACTAGACTTCGTAAGGAAACGTATTTGACCTTTTCTTAATTGACTTGGGATTAAAAATTTAAAATACTTCGGGGTTTCAGGGTTTGCCTTTTCAACTTTCATCCTGTACCGAAATTAACGAAGTAAGCTACCGCGGTGGGATCAAAGTTTTCTAGTTATAAAATAAGTTTTAAAAATTACTAAAATACTAAAATTTTCAATGACTTCAAGAAGTAGTTTAAGATTTTCATGCAAAATTATTAGAAAATTTTCAATTTAATCCAAAGAGACTCGGCTCTCTTTATGCGATACAATTTTGTCTTTCAACTTTTGAAACGTCGACCCTTTGACCTTAAGGTCAATTAATTTTAAAATATCATGAACAAATTTAAATAAAACTATACATGGTCTGTTGGATGACTCATTTAAAAATAAGTAAGAATTAACTGATGGACAACTTTTGCTTATTTAGTTAGAGGGTCATCCGTTAAACACTCCAATGTTCGTAACTTAGGGTTTGTCCTTTAAATCAAAACGTTATAGAACATTTTCGACTCAAAATCACCCGCGGTCCTAACACCCCCCCCTTTTTGGAACACTCGTGTTAACTAGAACAAACACGCTTTTAATTAAAATGCACACGTATTTACTTAAATTATTTTGTATATTATCATCGCAGGTTTCGAAGCCACGATCCCTGGATTCGCTCGTTATTCAATGGACGTTCGGGAAAGCCAAGGAATCTACGATTTAATTATTAAAGACGTACACTTGAGTGACGAAGGAGAATACCAGTGTCAGGTTTGTCACTTGAACAATCTTTACCACGCGCTAACTAACTATAATGAAAGCCTTCGGCGTAGGCGAGACACCGACAGAGAGAGAGAGAGAGATCTTAGTACACGTTAGAAAGGTTAAGTAATCATTGGAAGCTTTCCTTTCACTCCCGGAAGTAGAGATAGTTCTCTAGCCAAGGCTTAGCGGATAGAGTCGTAATAGCGCTTTTAATCACCCACCGGGGGTTCTCCCTTCTTGGTGGCCCCCGGAAACTTTGGAAGTGTATCGAGAGCCTCTGTTTCCAATAAACGTCGAAATTAAGTTTGAATTGTCTATAGGTACAATTCCTCCTCATCAGGGTGTGTATCCTTGAGCTATTGTGTAGCGAATAGAGACGGTATTTGTTCCGATGCCTCTTTACACGTTTAAGAGTTCTCTCAATTGTGTAGATGAATTTTCTTATTCTTAACGACACTTTGACAATCAACTCCGTTCCGACACGCGATAGGCAACCATATTTTGGCCATAGATATATGAATACATATTCTACGAATCGGTGGTTGTTTACGGTGACGACAACTAGCAGGCGCTATCTATCGGTTTACGATAAAATTAAAAACTTGCTTTAAATTATATAATGTTTTTAAAACTACAAGCTTTGCTAAGACTAATTTGAATTAGGCCCGAGTTCCCTATCGCCGGAAGTTAGGTTTATCTCGGAATTCGTGGAGGGGAGAAACGGGAAGAAATTCGTCTGTCGTCTGCTACAAAGGCCAAAAATATGTAATGTAGCAGACGACAGACAAATTTCTTCACGAATCCCGAGGTAAGCCTAATCCTAATAAGGAATAAGGCGGATTAGGCCCGAGTTCACTTTCCTCTGGGTTCGTGTTTTAACTTTTACATTAGGTTTTATTTCAACCAGCTTTAGAGATAGATGGAGCTGTAAAAGTATTCCCGTAGAAAAATATACAGTCGTCTGCTTGTTGTTACCAATGCGGTTAATCGAGGGACCTAATATAGGGCATCTAGGGTTCTAATCCCATATCCATGATTTCAACCCCATCTTTATTGTTACTTGTTCTTCCGCTGGAAAAGATGAATTTACTCCGTGAATTGCCCTTTGTCTAAGCCTTTACTTACCTGAGGACTGACATTGTTTACTAGTTATAATTATTAATAATCTTTGTGGAAAAGATGTCTTAAGAACAAACAATTTTAAAGTCGCTGGTATGTACGCTCTCTTAGTCATTTACATAATTTTAATTTTAAACTAGAGAGAGCGCGCCTTATACCGGAAACTTGGCTGCTGGAATATGCCAACTTAACCGCGGTATTAGGTTGTTTGTTTGGGTAGAGCATCATTGCATGCCACACCAACATTGAAATGCAATATCTAAGTTCCTTTGCTTTTCTTTGTGTGTGCGGTCTAACTTCGTATCGAGTCCTTTTTAAGAAACTTGCATTGCAATAACGTTTAAAACCCTTAGAAGTTTCGTGCGTACATCAAAGACGGAATTTATACTTAATATTAAAATTAATCTTATTAAGTTGATTAAATTTAAGCTGTTTTCCTAATTTAAAATTTAATTAAAGTTAAGTTCCTCTCTCTCTCTCTCTGAAATTTAAGCCAACTTAATTATGACGCAAAAGGAGTTGGGAAAGAAAATTAATTTTGCACACTTCAAAATATCATAATCAATTTTTGGGTGGACCAGCTATGTTTTTAAATTATTTCAAAAATTTGTATCTTGGTGAAAACTTAACCGATTTTAACGAAAATTGTTTTATTTCAAAGAGAAAAGTACCCACTACCCTCTCTATAAAGTTCATTTTAGATGACACTTTCCCTTTAAAGATAGAGGGCGCTGGGGGGGAGAAGTAAACGAAATCGATGTATTTAATCCCCTACTTAAGTTCAATGTATATTCGGGTGACCAAAATGAAGTCCTTCAATTTCTGGTCCGCTATAGAATTACAAAGTCTATGCGGTGTTGAGTTTGAAACTAAATCCGCGGATATAGCTTCGTGGTCGATTGCCAGTTAGATTATTGGCGGAAAGGCCCAAGTTATATTCGGCAAATGCAAATGCGAATATTCAGTCCCGCCATTCGTGTTTCACCTTATTAAATATTCGCCAAGTTACGATAACATTCATCGAACGTCAATATAGATTCTGAGAATTTCACCCCAAAATCATTCGGTGTCGAATGGACCGGAGTTAGTTAGAAAGTGCGGTTCTCTGTCAGTTTATCTCTCGATACGTAAGTCCATAATAAACCTTCCTCTATAAGTAAACCATAAGTTCATAAGATACGTTCACCATAAGTTTGTTACTGGCTACAAACTGGAGCTTGTCATGAAGTGAGTGAGGTAGGTCATAGATTCGAGGTAAAGCGACGCCTGATGAGGCGCTTTCAGACTAAATTGGAAAATGGACTGCAAAATCGAGTGTAGTCTGCAATTCTCGCTTCCGTCGTTCTCGAACTAGCTCGAGCTGTAAGTCTCTGGCATTACGAAGCATAGGTAGTGTGATTCATACTTCTGGAACATATCTTATAAACTTATGGCAAGCTAACCGGAATCATTGTGTACCCATTTTCTCAACGTATTTAGGCGGATTTTGTGGGAAGAGATAGACTAATTATTATCTATGACCTGGCGAGTAGTTTTTCTCTGTCTGCACGTTGAACCATGCGCACACCTTACCTTGGTTTAAACGAACCAATGAGATTACTGTTAGAAAAACGTCAGAGTTATGGGACGTGACGTATAGTAAGTTATCACCAAAAACCCGCATAGAAATTTATAAACATCTCATATAAAATAAATAATAATTTTTAAAATGTAATCATAATGTTTGGACAAGGCATAACTCTGGTGATTTAAAAGCAATAGCAAAATCCTTTGAGGGTGTGATAGACCCTTTTTCTGCAATTCAATGGTACAAAATACTTGGTTATATCTCAAGCAGAACTCAAGATAATCTGTTTTTAAAAATAAATAATTTAGAAAATCAGTTTATAAGAATTACTTGGACAGACTTGACCACGACTCTAGATACCAACCAAGTAACCACCATCAAACCAACCGCTTTTCTCATTTTTGTTGGCACGCTAGAGTGGTTTCTACTAGCTGCCTTGATAATTTTGTTGCTCGTCTATGTACCCCTAATGGATCGTATAGAGCTGAAAATGATTGAAAATTCTTCAAGCTACTCACAAAGGGTTATCGGTTTTTTTTGGTACGAAAATATAGTAGTACTTTTAAAGTTTCTTATTCAAATTCAATAAAAAGTTGTAAAATGTTTTTTTATTATATTATATAGATGTTATTGTCGTGACACATTCCCTTTTAAGTTATGGTTCTCTGAAGAATGCGCATTTACCAAAAAAATAACTGAAAAATTCACTTCTTTTCAAATTATCAGATAACTTTCAGATTAGTTCTGGAAGATAAACTTATAACCGACTAGCTACAAAGATACCCAACGTTTGCCGAAATTCAGAACATTTTTGTTAAGTAATTTTGCCGGCCACCATTTTGAAAGATGGCGGACGACTAGTCGCAAAGCCCGTCTATATAGTATATCCCTTAAATTTAATAATGAATCTGAAAGACAATGGAAGATAAACTTATAACTCACTATAGCGACAAAGAGACTCAACGTTTGCCGACCTTCAGGGCATTTTCGTTAAGTGATTTTGCCGGCCGCCATTTTGAAAGATGGCGGATGAAAGGTCGCAAAGTCCGTCAATATAGTATATCCCTTAAATTTGATAATGAAACTGAAAGACAATGGAAGATAAACTTATAACTCACTAGTGATAAAGAGACCCAACGTTTGCCGAAATTAGGAACATTTTTGTTAAGTAATTTTGCCGGCCGCCATTTTGAAAGATGGCGGATGGTGAGTCGCAAAGCCCGTCTATATAGTATATCCCTTAAATTTAACAATGAAACTGAAAGACAATGAATGATTTCTAATTAAATGTAAGGGCCATCCCTAAAACACTCCATCAAATCATAACTCTAAAACAGTGTCCCTTGTGGCGAACAAAATGGAGATATATAGAAGTTACATTTTTAACTCAAACTTGATTGCCAAAGAATTAACATCCCCCTTAATTTATTATCAGACTTATCAGATACACCCTGTATATACAAGTCTTCAACAATATAATCAAAATATTTCTTATTTTGTCTTTTCTCAAATTGTAAATCAACAACTTATAGATCGTCATAAAACTTATGTTTGTTATACTCTGAAAAATTCCCCTTCATGTAGGTTTTAAGAAAATAAGTAAAATTCGGAGTCCCTGACGCTAGGCAAGCACGGGTCTCGCTTTCGTCCAATTTAAGCAATTTGCCTCAAAGACAAAAGGGTATAGTTTCATCCTCTATGGTATGCAAATGAGTTTTCGGGACGGTGTTAAGAAACTCGATATTGTCCTCATTATAGAAGACAATGTAAAGCTGTCCCCCTCCCCGGTATCTCCCCCTTTTTAGTCTGTCCTTCCTCCCACCCCATCTTATTGTTCCCCTTAGAGATCCGTTCACCCTCGCGAACGTATACCTCAAAAGAACAAAGACAAATAGAACCAACAGAGTGTGAGGCACACTGTAAAGAAAGTGTAGGATATACTTAATCGTGTAAATCACAATCATTGCCTCTGAGTCAACAAAAAAACAAAATATTTACTTCTCTCCATGGTATAGGGTGAAAAACTCTCGTATGAATACTGCCATACCATAAATTTATAAGATATGTTACATAAGTATACACTTTGTAATGCTAGAGACACAGCTCGAGCCAGTTCGAGAACGACAAGCGAGAATTGAAGTACTACACTCGATCGGTGGTTAATTTTGCAGGACTTCCATCTAGGTCCTATTTAGTCTGCATTACTAAGCCTTTGACAGCGCCTCACCAGTTGTCGCTTTACCTCGAATCTATGACCTACCTCACTCACTTCATGACAAGCTCCAGTTTGTAACCAGTGACAAACTTATGGAACATATCTTATGAGCTTATGTGCAAACTAATACCGAAAATGTTACCCCAACAATATTATTTTCAAGAAACAATGATGTAATTATTTTCTAACATCATTCCCAGATCAATGAATACCTCTTGAAAATGAGCTCTTAGTTCTATTTCGTCTTTTAGAAAAATTATGTAAAAAAGATATCTTAATATTAAATAAAGTAGAGCAATGATTGTTCAATTAACCAAAGAAACAAACGAAGCCCTCATTGGAGTACGTCGACGTAAACCATACTGAACCCTACATTCGAAAGACTTCATTAACCCACTGCACTTTCTATTAATCATTAACCTCCCCATGCAGTGTCCAGCTTACTTTCTATTAATCATTAACCTCCCCATGCAGTGTCCAGCTTACTTTCTATTAATCTATATACCCTTGATAAGAAACCCGTCACGTGGTTTAGCTATTGAAAGTCAATGCCTTACTCATTATTATTATTTTTTAATATATAAAATAAATTATAATTAATAGAGATGGGGTTATTTTCGATTCACAACCTATCATAATAAAAAAAAAGGAAAAACTATTTAAAAGTTGCCCGAAACAGCTGTCGAGTCGAAACTCGAAATGGTTGTAGAAAATCGGTTAGGCTTAACGAAATCCCTGTATGCGGGTGGGGGAGGAGAGTTAAGGTATTAGCAGCTTCAAGGGTGGTGGAAGGGGTCTAGGGTCTGGGGTTTTGAGAAGACCCGGTAGCGTCGCCTAATTATTGAAGGAGAAAATGTAATGATCAAGGCTCGTTTATTAGTCCTTATCATCATCGCCTTCCAATTAAGCTTATGGCTAATTTGTTAAAGCCCGGAGCTCTGCCACCAGTTTAGTGGCCTGAGAACGGTCAACGAACGAACGGAAGGGTCCGGCTATCCCCGAAACATAATTACGGATTGAAATATGTGCCGCCGCCGTAATTATTACTGATCTTTTTTAGCCATTCGGGGTTTTCTATTTACTTATCGGTCCTGACTCGACTCGACTCTACAATTAGCCATCTAATTCCTGGTGGTTAACCAAAGAATTACACGTGTTCGACCATGCATTGACCGAGCGTATTTGGAAACGGAGCTTAAATACCGTGTATGGGGTAAGAAAACTGGGAATGAGCTTACATGCAAAGTTATATAATAATGGAACGGTTTGCACGACCGAGGGGAGTAAGATTAGCGTTCTACTATGTCAAAGTCGTTAATTTTAAATTGAGTTTCAGAAATAACTGTTTAAAGCGCAGGGTTCTGTATTTTATCTGGTAGTATATCAAGGTCGCTCCACTCTACACGAAAAAAACAATTCCCCAACACTGGCAAAATATTTACTGCATGCTTAACAGGTCCTCTTAGAAATACAAAGTCCATGTATTACCAGGATATGGCTTAGTTTGCATTTGAAACCGTCTTCAAGGTCTTCCTGTAATCAGAATAGAGTTTACTTTAATCTCATCTAAAATAACATTAAAAGCAAACTCCGGCTGACCCCTAGAAGCGTATCCATGACCTCTTTAGCCTTGATTTAGCCACAGGCTCTTGGACGTCTGAGTGGCCCTTGGGGGGTGAGGGGGGTAGGGTTTTGAGCCCCACGGGGGTTAGAGGCGCCCCTCGGCGTTAATTAGATCCCAAACTCGGGCCAGATCGCCAAATAATCAGAAATAAAGTTTGCGAAAAAGGGGGGTACGGGTTAGGCTTAGGTCAATGGTCGTTAGACCGTCCAGGGAAGAAAGTTTTAATACGTATAAAGGCCAGGAATTTCCCCTTTTATAATGCTGGGATATTAAGCCTTGTTTTCACGTGAACGGAGGTCATCTGTGTTAATGTTTTTCCATTGGATGTTGCGCCTGTACTTATACCTTTTCTTTGATTCCTAATGACTTAATCCGTTTGGGAATGGGGGCTAGTTTGCCTCGCCTTGGATACGGATTCGGATTCGGCTTCGGCTTGATGTTTTCTGTAGGAATTGTAATAGTGATTTATCCTAGTAGTTACAAAATCAATACACAGTTAAGCCTAAAGGAAGGGTTGAAACAATGTTTTTCTTTAATGTTCAAAAGTGCATATTATGGCTATATGGTTCTACCCGTATGTTTGTACAAACTGTTCATAAATGGTGGTAGAACCGAAGTACAGTTGGTTCTGTAGTCTGCTACCACGAACTTTTTCGTGACGTCAACACCCTCCTATCTCTTATCTCGGTTTTGGCAACCATATTGGAAGTCGTCAGCTTGGGTCATACATTTTAGACTCCCAATATTGACGTCACGTCCCCTTAGCACCACCCCTCTTAATACCACTCTATGGGAAGCCAATTTTGAGTCTAAAATGTAATTTCATTGAAGTTTTGCACTAAGGACCACCGCTTAAAAGTTACGATTGTAAGAATGTTTTAGAAATGACCCCTTAATTAATTCAGAAATCATTGTCTATTCAGTTTCTTACTTAAATTTAATGGGATCATCCATAAAACACTCTAATCATGACTAGTAAACTGTGGCCCTTATTGCAAAATGTCATAGAACACTTTCGACTCAAATATAACCACTCAGTTAATTATTACGTTCTTTCGAATAAAGGCTCAGAAAGGATTTTCTAGAATAGGTCTTTCCTTTAAAACCCCTCTTTTAAGAACCCTCGTCATGCGGCAGGCAGCCGAACATTCGGTTGATAGTGAAATTAGAGTGCATGCACGGGGTGCGCCGCGCACGTTTTCCCGCTTGTTAAATGGCGTCCTAATAGAGGAAACGACACGACACGAAACTAAACGTTTCCTTTCTTAAAGGTAATTCCCTTGGAACTACCTTCCATTTCCGAAAACAATTTTCTAGATAAGAAAGCTCCGCATTATTTCTATAACCCTGCAGAAAGAAAAGAAAAACTTGGGACTTAATAGGTATACCCCCTTTCATTGCATGCGCCCATCTCGTATCCGTATTTCTAAACCATCCTGGAACTGTACAGGGTGTTTCTGATAAGTCCGGCCTAAATTAAGGGGGATGTTCTTTGGGAAATCGATTTTGAGTCGAAAATATAACTTCCATCTCCATTTTGCCACAAGGGATACTGTTTTCGTGTTAAGATTGGAGTATTTTAGGGATGACCTCTTAATTAAATTATAAATCATTGTAACAAAGTAAACAAGTAACAAAAACATCCTGGTGATCAGCGCAACCCTTTGACGCATTATAAACTATGGACTAGATTTAATACATTTAATTTCGAACCATACCATATAATGTGTTTGTTGCTTAAAATAATTTAAAATGTAGAAACTACCGGTTAGGCCCAAAACAAAATCATTTATATTTAAAGGTTTATAGGAACGTTAGCTATGGTGAATAAATGTAATGAATACATCATTAACTAAGGACGATTCAAGAACTAGATATAATCATTTAATTTGGAACAGTAATGTTTTGGTATAGTCAAGAAGTGATATTTAGTTTACTAGGGAGAAGGTGTAAATTCGCCACATTTCTAGCGCTATCTCCAGTCCAAACGTATAGTAGGTCCGGAATTAATCCCCTCCTCTAAATTACAACCAGCCAGCATCTCATTGGTTCTTGAAAACTCACGTCAGCGCGACTCGAATGACGAAAATTACTTTGTATTTTCCGACTGAGGAGAGGAAGCGAAATAGCCCGGCCTCCTTTTACGTCCCCCCTTGTATTTTGAAAGGTGGGACTGGGACTATGGCCCGTGAATACTTTGGCATCTTATACCTTCTCCCTAGTAAACTAGATATCGCTTCTTGGTATAGTAATTTAAATGTAGAAACTATTACCGAAGTAAAAATGTTACTATTTAAAGGTATAGTTTCGCTAGCTCGCTATGGAAAATAAATGAAATGTATTCCCCTCTCTTGCAACGTCCATTTTAGCAGCAATTTTGTAAAATTCAATAACGCGTCTTGTTGTTGTTGCTATACTATTTACAGTTATTACGCGTCATAAATAAGCCGCCGGAACAAATATATTCCTTCCTTTTGCTGAAAACAAATTGTAACCCATTCCCTAAAATCTCGCGACATCGTTGGGCACACCAGGTAAACGATCACGGGTCCCCCAGGAATAACTCGGCCCCGCAGATTTATAACCATTCAATATTTCCTAACGTCGGTATAACGTTACGCCTAGACCTTTCTCGTGGTGGAACTTGAAAGCGCTTCAACGCAGTGAAAGTATTACCATACAGTTGGCTTTTAGTAAAGAAAATACCCTCGGATGTACGTTACGACGCTTAGGGTTGTTTGCGGTTGTTTTGGCTACGTTTAAAATGCGCGCTCGGGTTTTAAGAGTGAATGATCGCGGGGAATATTTTCCATAGCGTCATTCAAATCGAATAACCCCGGGGTCCAACCCCACAAACCTCCCCCCTTCCCAAAAGAAGCAATGCAAAAGAAGCGAAATTTAACCAAGATGGTATGAGACACAATGATTCCTTTATTAAAACATAAGGAAGATCAGACAAAGAAGAAATTATTATTATCAGGGATGGATTTAATTTTAGAAGTAGGAATGGAGAACAGAGCAATCTGGGCGCGCGTCAAAGTCCCGGACCCCCTTCCACGGAACGGAAGGGGGGGGGGTATAAAAGAAGAGGCGGCCGGTCATAGCGACGGAGGCAAAAAGGAATTGCGTACTTTTCGCCGTCCCCGTCAGCAACGTTATCAAAACATAGTTTTAGTGACCCTATAAGATAATTTAAAATTTTCTTTTACGTGTTGTGGGAGGGGCTCTATACTGGGTGGTCTATGAGTCGGAATAACTGAAGTAAATACTAACCGTTCTCCATTCCTGCTTCGAAAATTAAATCTATCCCTGGTATTATTATCTATTTTTTGCAATGCGAGCACGTGTAATTGAGACCTTTGGTTTAAGGACGCCACGTCCCCTCTGTCTTAAAAGCTAGTTCTGATACAAATACAATGGCGCTAGGCGGCAGCACTTAACAATCGCCTCTTCCGAAGGGTAGGACCGTTCATGTTGGGCAAGGTACACTGGGAGAGTTTTAACGCATTCCGCAGGTCGCCTATCATCTTTTCTACTCCATGGTACCGTATTTCTCCCTGGTATAGTACGGTTAACCTGACTCTCAAACTATAAACTTTAAATAAGCCCCGTTTTTACATTGTCAATATGAGACGAAGCTAAAATACAGAAATATGCCTAGAAAAATATTCTTCGCTACGTAAGTTAGGGAACGGGGTTGACTTTTGAATCTCTTATACCGTGGAATATTTATTGGTTGATGGATTCACCCCTTCCCTACCCCTACCCCTACCCCTACCCCTACCCCTAACCCTAACCCCACCCCCACTGGGTCCCCATCCTTCCTAGAAAAACTTTTAAATCAAATAGTCGACAGAGAGGAGAGGAAAGGAGAGAGGAAACGTCATCTTAACGTATTCCGACTCCCGAAGAATTTATATATTTTTTTCCTCCTATTTCAATCCCTTTCCAGTACTTGAAATAACACACCAATATTGAAATTGCTTTTGGGACCTCTAACGTTATTTTTACCCCCAGAATCCCTCGCGCTAGCTACGTAATTTAGTTATATATATACGCGTACTTCTATGAGATAAAAATCATTATAAGGATATGAATATTTTTAACATTTTAAATGTGAAGTACTTGAGGTATACTCTAGTTCCGTTCCATACCATGCTGGTGTATGTATGTACTTACTGTTCAGTACGCACCCCTGCACGGCTAGCCTAGTGTGTGTTTGTATAACCAACGGAAAACACTTACGGGAATGCGAGTTGTAACATCCTCTAGGGAGAGACAGACAGCCAACCTTTTACCGGACATTCTAGTTGGAACCAATTTAGTACGCGAGAACGTTTGTAGTTAAATAAGTATTACGGGAAGGTAATATTAGTGTGATAATTAATTGCTTGACAAAAGAAATACTTTGAGAGCGTCGTAAACATCAAACTGCGAAGCCTATAGTTAAAGGAAAAGTTTAGGTAACATAACATTATGCCTTGAAAGAACGGTTTTTTTCTGAATATAAAAGCAAAAATATTAAAATGAAAATAAATTATGTCTTATTACAATTTGATAATTAGTACATTTAATTAGTCTTAAAAATTAGTGGCGTCTGCTAAATCGAACCACTAACCCCTACGGGATTGGTTGAATCCTCATAGGCTGAGATAGGTAAGGGTAAGGTAGGTTCTGGCTAGCAGACGCCGCTAAACCAATGGCGGATCGCGCAGTAGTCCTTGATTATTTTTAAGACAAATTAAATGTACTAATTATTTTTTATAATATTTAATTCCTTTTATATTTAGGAACACTCCATTCTTTTAAAGTATAAAGTTATGTTACCTAAACCTTTCCTTCAACTTCTCCATGCAGTGTCTCCAATACGCCCGTTATCACGACTTTCAATACAATCTAAATCCATCTTGAAACGTTCTCAGGTCTTGTATGGGTTCTTAGCTATCCGTACATTCGTATCGCTCTGTTCCATTGAAGAGCATTAATAATGTGAAAGGTTAGTGCGCGGCGTTTCTCTATGGCGATTTTCTTGGCCACGGAGATTGTTTCCCAGTTTAACTTGATTCACGACGTTTACTCGAAGTGAGGTTCTCCGTCCCAAGTATAGAACTCTTCGGGGTTTGTCAACGGAAGAGTGGAGCTCCTCCCTCGATCCTGGTTTACATCGTCGGGGAAATTCCTTCTTGTCTCTTTAGACGACACGATAAAAGAAAAAAGACTGTTAATTGAAGTTAGTTTTAAAGTAATTAACGAAATGTTCTCGGTGGTTTTGTATTTATATTCTTATTTATCGTCTCACCAAGGCTAAGGAAGTTCAAAGGCTTGGTAGTTCTTTTTAAATCAAGTTTTAAAATTTAAAAATATATGATAGAATAGGTTTCAATTCTGCTCCTCATTTATTAATTCTCTCTGGTTGATGCTAGTCCCTTTGCAATAATTCTGTATTTATACTCGACATTATCGTCTCACCAATTCATATGAAGTTAAAGGGATGGTGGTTTTTTTAAATGAAGTTTTAAATTTAAAAAAGAAACTTTATGATAAAATGGCAGGTTTTCGAAAGTGTTAGGTTTCAGTTCTACTAGTCATTTATTGCCACTCCTCTTGAAATAATTCTCAAAGTTTGTTGCTTTTCAAGAAGTTTAAAGGCTTCAGTTGATATACTTCTGAAGATCTTAGAAAGCGGCGTAGGCGATATCCGTGGAAACGGTCAAGTCCTTTGGGCATTGGAGGCCGTTTTTCCGGCCCAAAACCATGAGCGCATGGTTAGCTCCTTGGAGTTTCCGGCCGCGTGTTTAAATCCCCAGAAAATTAAGAAGTAAGCATTAAAGAAAAACACGCGGTAAAATGAAAGGCCTCAGGAAATCGGATAAAAATATTTCCAACCTACCGCGTTGCGTCTGTCTTTTATACCCTGCAGACCTCTTTCGCTTTCTTTATATACACTTCAGGAAAAACATACACACTCAGAATTCCTTTCGAGCGTACGTGTATTTCGTCCTACAGTAAGGGACTTGTTAACAGAAAGGTCATAACGGTTCATTACCACCCTAAATTGTTAGTTTATTTATTGTTCATTAGGCTAATTTATACTTAATTCGTACGATGTCCGCCGCCGGACATTGATGCGGGATTTTAAACAAAGTCGTCCTACGTCGATCGAAGCCGAGTCTTTGGTCCTTCTGGACTCATTATGTCTCAGCTATCCCGCGAATTTGCTTGGGGTCAACTATAATAATAGCCCTTTAATATTCATTCCCTAGTGCTCTCGCTATCTCTCCCTTATACTGTATACAAACGGATTTAAACACATCCGCCCTTAAGGCTGAGTACCATTTCTTGGTAACGTATAGACGTGAAGTATTTTGTTTATAAAAGGTTCCGAGAATATTTTGAAACATCTTTAATTGAAAGTGAAATTGTTTTGACATATAGCGAGATATTTTGTCGTTATAAGGACCTTTTCGACGCAAAATAAAAGGGGGTAGGAAACCCTCAGTATCGGGGCATACATTGACATTCGTCTCTGCGCACTTTCATGATACAAATTGACTACAGCGCAGGCGCCAAAATGCGAGGTGGAAGGCAGCGTTTTATCCCCCCCCGTGTCTTCCCCTCTCTGCTACATCGAATTGGTCCATATAACGCCAATCGCGAGATACACCTGTAGATCGTTTTCGTTTCCCGTACCAACACCGTTATGACGTCACCACAGTCGTCACTTACGCTCTATCTATAGCAAACTTACCACGTGGTTTGCCACAACCAACACCATTATGACGTCACCACAGTCGTCATGAACGCTCTATCTAGCAAACTTTACACATGGTTTCCTACAATCAACACCATTATGACATCATCACCCATGACGTACTGCGCGTATTTCCGTTTTCCAAATATTTTCAAATAATTTAATAAACTCGCTGAAATTTCGCATACTCTAGACCTTGTAGTCGAAATTAAACTGGATCTCTTTCAGATTTAATTGTTTGTATTGAGGAATCCGTTGGTTCGTTGGTAAGAGTCGTTCCGGTCTTCGTTTACGAATTAAAATGGAGGGGAATTTCGGGTTTTACAATTGTAGATTAATTAACTATTTAATTTACATAAAATTCAAGGGGATCTGGTTGGAATTTGCGGGGACCTCGTTGTTTATTTTTAGTTGTAGGGAAAGATGGGGAGTGGAGAGAAAGGATTATAAGATATAGAAAATAACATAGCTATCTAGGAGAGAGGGACCAAAACCCGGAGGCGAAACCTAATTATAACATTAATTAGAGACTTTGCGAAAAGGTAATTAGAATATCGACTCTGCATGCAGGAACCTTTACCAGATAATATAGTACATACGCCTTATATATATAAGTTGGGAAATACACTTTATATCCGAAAAATAAATCCACCAGCAAAACACTCGTGAAAAGTTGGTACTACATGCCTCTAGCAAAAATATATAGAAGTACCCCCTCTCGTAACGACGTAGTTTGCATATTTTGCAATTAATTGTAATTTTAGTTTTTGGCGTTTTTTTACCTTAGTATTAAGTAATATTAATTGTTAGGTCGTGGCACGCGCTCCATATCTCGCGCCATGATTGACGTCACATCACGTGCAATTTTTTTTTCTAATCTCGCGCCAAATTTTATTCGACATGGCGCGTGCCACGTGAATTTTGTTAGCAGGAAGGCAGGGCGTTACGCAATTGGTCGGAGGTGCAAATTTCAAATAATCTATGAAATCCAGAAAACTAATTTGAATTTTAAAATCATTCGTAGATAATTTCACCACACAATTTGGTCTTATAATTAGTAAAAGAATCGATATTAAAAAACACTTAATTTTCCTCGATTCACATTTCCTTTAATACATTCAAAAGTAAACGATTACTTTGAGTGATTGACCCCTCTTTTCAAATCATTTCAATAAATACCTTATTTAATTTTGTAGGAGGGGGATGGTGGGATGATTTTCCCTAATTGTCCTGTAAGAGGCATGGTGAAATCATCTACATAGTGACGTCAGCGTTTAGGATTGAATCTCCCCTTAACCCATTTTATATAATGAACTATTCGAACTATGGGGAATATAAATGATTGCCGTACATAATGTATTTGGGGTGGAGAGCGAGAGAGATTTTGACGGGAGAAGCGTGGCTTTTCTGTTTTACAAGATGATCTAGCGGCTTTCGTACAACAAGCAAATTATCGACTTAATATTAGCCTTTTGCGTGTATGTCTACGTCTACCCCTACCACCAAAAACAATTGATTATTGGAGAAAACTCAACGCAAATCTGAGAGGAGGTCTTTTGTTCTCCGTTTTACCTCTTCTTATTTTGGAACAAGACCAAAAATAAAGATATTTAATTAAAATTATCCACTTTCGCTATGAAGTAACTTTGCCAACGCGAAGTCCTAAAAAAATCGAAATAAGTAACAAAAATATTTTTACGAAAATAGAGTTTTACATCATGGACTTTTTATTCAAAAGAGGACTAGAGCTTAGCTTAATTTAGGAGAATACATTTATTTACTTTCCCCCCTCCCAAGGTGTCTATCTTTAAACAGTAATTACTGAAATTAAATGACCTTATCTTTTTGGAAACATAATTAGGTTATTTATAATACGTTCTCACGTATTATATGTGTTCTTTAATCTATTAATAAATACAGTATTTTTGGTTTTGCGCATGTTGTTTCAAGGTAATCAAAAAGCTAAGATAGGATGACGTTTAAGCCCCTCCCCTTTCATAAAACCACATCACTTTTCTCATAAATCCAGGGGATTTCCAAATATGCAGGTTAGTTTGGAGCAAACTACAGCGAGTTCTGTGGTCAATTTGGAGTTGAAAATGTTCTATATGATATTTTGCCCTTTGGTGTCCACTGTTTTCAGTTTCTTTATGGCAAACCCTGTGTATACATTAATAAAAACAAACAAACATTAGTCATATGACCAAGTATAACTCTTATACGGGTCCTCAAATGTACATACAGTATCAACGCTCTGAAATCAATAGGGCCAACTGAAAGTTTGGATGGTATAAAGTTGAAGCTATAGTGGCTCTAGGAGGAAAGGTTCCAAATTGAATTTTAGATAAATTTTTCATCGTAATGTGCAAAGGAGTAGGAGGGGTGGACTTTCCATCAAGCGGATAAAAGGAGGCGTTACCAGGGCAGCCGCCGCCACCAAAATAAAGTAATGACGATAAAGGAACGCGTGGAAGGACTAGAGCCCGCGATATATTCTTGACTGAGTTTCAAGGGTGGCTAGAATTCGTCCAGTTGAAAAATGACCACTGTCCGACGAACGTGATGCCCTTTGGCTTCTAGGCGGCAGACATTTATCAGACAAACTTCAGAAACGAGGGAAAAGACGTCTATATATATATATATGAATCCATGCGGGAACCATGCGTGAGAGTAAGGGCGGGAAATTGTCACGTGACTAAGATCCCCCTCTAACACTTTAACGAGTGGATATTTTGATGGGTAGCTGAACAGAAGTTCGTCGTTAGAAGTTTGAACTGCACTTACTCGCGGTTATAGCTTGAACCATGCATAAGTTTATAAGATAGCCTAAATAAGTATGATACCACCTCTACTTTTGTAATGCTAGAGACTTACAGCTCGAGCTAGTTCGAGAACGACAAGCGAGAATTCAAGACTACACTCAGTTAATTTTGCAGTCCATCTTCTTATTTAGTCTGTACTAAGACTTTGACAGCCCCTCACCAGGCGTCGCTTTAAGAGAATATATGACCTATGTCACTTCACGACAAGCTCCAGTTTGTAACCTGTGACAAACTTATCGAACATCTTATGAACTTAAGCTTGAACCAATCCTGTTTCTCTCCGATCATAACTCATAAACGATGACCCTTGTGGCAAAATTTCACAGAACCTTTTCGACTCAAAATAGATTTTCCATAGATACAACTGTACTTTAGTTGTACCACCATAGTTGAAGCACGTTGTATACTATTTTTACTAGGTTAGAGTGGTTATTAGTGCTCACTAAAAATACGTTTTACTTCAATTAATGAACGTTTATTTGTTGGATATCTTGAAAAGCGCGAAAATGGATAAAACGAGGTCCCTTCCTACCCTCTCCATTCCTATTGGCTAATGCCTGTAGCTTGGGCGATTACTCATTGGGCGCTTTAAATTTGAGCCTATTGAGGGGGAAAGATGTTGAAAATTTTTAGGATTGAATACTCGAGAAATCAGCAAGGAAAGCTCGATTGGTGGCAGACGGTATCTCAATCAACATTTTTGAAAACCAATTTTTTTTTTTTTTACGTTCCCCCTTACTGATCTCAATCGTTTATCACGCCTCTTGAAAAATATAAAAATATTTCTAGTGATTTATTTATTTATTTATACAGGGTTTTTCAAAAAATTTACTCAAAATTGCGCATAAATCCTCTGTACTAATTTTTTAAAAAATATCAGTGAAGTTTTTTCTTAAACGCCTGGTGAGCTGCTTCTCCCTGAACAATGGTGTGTAGCGTGGTAAACATTTCTACAGGGGCTATGGGAAAATACATGGTATTGTTTCAGCCTGAATGCTGGCTTCACCTAAAGTTTTAAAATATTTTAAATTCGGTGTTTACGCGTTAATTACGACGCCATAGTTTTAAATTAATTATAAGTTTAATTATTTATAAACTTTCGAGAAATTTAATTAAAATGTTTATTAGGAAGACACAGTTTCTAGTAATTCAGTTAATGAACTCGAAGTTCGTATGCCGTTCTAATATAAGTAACAATTCAGTTATAAGTATGAATTACTTGTATAGCTAAGATCAAACCATAGAAAATACAGTAATAGGAATAGAAGTTCTATTAAAAACTATTAGGCTAACGTAGCGCTGTCATTTCTTTTTGATGTTTCTTGCTATCTAAATTTAGAATGTATTTGTATTATTAATGCTCTAAATTCTCCCATGAATGTTTGAATCAAGATGACCTGTTTATGATGTGATTAAAGCAACATTACTTCTTTTTATCTTTGGTGTCAGGTGGGACCAGCTCCGGAGCAACAACCGATAAGAGCGGGAGCCAAATTGACAGTCATGCGTAAGTAGGCTGACTTCTTTCTTTCATCTTTATTTCCTTTTTTCTCAACTAAACCCGATCCTAAAGCAAACTGGTCCACGGTGTAACGTTTCCTAGTACGCTAAAGGTTGAAGAGAGATTTTAGCCAAGGCCTAGCGAAGTAGTCCTAGCTTGAAAACGTCCCTAAAGCTAACTGGTCCACGGTGTAGCGCTTCCTACACTATAGGTGGAAGAGATTTCTCCAAGACTCGCTATATTGAAGCTCGCAAACGTCTCTTTCGATCAGTGAACCGTTGTTCTGTGAAGGCGCCAAGCTATCTAGGCGTGGGCGTCAACGCGGGGGATCAGTTTCACTCCCCCCTTTTTAGACTGACTTTTCTCCAAAGTCAGGGAAGCGGAAGTGATGACTTCCGATCCCTTAGTGTCAAAGTGCGAATTTTGAAACAGTTTTTCGTCTAGTATATAATCATCTTAGACCTACTTTTACTTTAGTTCAAGGAATTTACAAGGAATTGAGTTAGAAACGGTCGAGGGGATAGACCATGTCAGTTTTTCGTACTTCTTTCTTCCTGACTTTTTAGCTTAGCTAAATTTAAATGAATTTGAATGGAATTTTGTACATGGAATTAAAGTATCTCTTTATTTAAATCCGCTCGTGCTATCTTTAAAATTTTAAACCCAAGGCTTAATTTCATAAAGCGCTTGAGATTACCTACAATTGTTTAAGCGCGCGCGCTAAATTTCAAAAATTGAAATAGGCTTAACGATTTTTTTTTTTTAATTTATGGTATTAGACCATGTACGGTACCGCAACTGGTTTTTCCAGCCCAAGTGCCTTATAAATCACAAAAGTATCGCCCAACTAAATATATAACAAACTATGCTTAACCTTATATATATAAGAAAAATAAAAAAAGTTGCGGAGCAATATATTTTTATAAAAAGTGCAGGCATTTTTTTTTCCCGGGCACTGTAAAGTATGTTTCTCAATTTTTAAAGTCTCTTGTTTGCCCGCGATGCAAACTTTGGCCTCAATCTGTGAAGTACGTGTAATATGAGATCATGAAAACGGGGGAAGACGATGTATACCTAAGCCTCGGTTCATGAATATTTATATTGTTGGCTTCCTGGCCTTGTTTTTCTTCATCCCCTGAAGCGACGTGAATTTTTATTGTCTAAAGCGGGCAAAGGAAATTTATACATCGCGGCTTTCATTTTATGTATCTAACGTTTCTTTGTTCTTATAGATAGGTCGCCGTCTCCTAATCCTAGCCAAGACCTAACCACATATACCTTTTTTTCTTCTTTTTAGTGGCGCCATCGAGCGTTATTCTGAATAACAAAGAAAAACCGCAAGAAATTCAAGTTAGAGAAGCGACTCGTATCACTATTTCTTGCCAAACTGACAGAAGCAAACCCAAAGCGACGCTCAAATGGTACAAAAATAGAAAAGAAATCGAACCAGACGAAGGTAAGCCTAAATAACTTCACCCAAGGTCTTCCCTGTTTCGCGCAGTGGCCAGCTTGAAATGATTCTAGCCTATTTTAGACCTTGACTGGTCGATGACAGTGTAGAAGAGCAAATTGAAAAATGTCTGCTATTTGAAACTTATATCCGTTTGACTACTTGTTTTTTGGTTTAGCGAGGGAGGATAAGACGAACCTGACCCCTTCATAAGATTCATAGTGCGTTAGGCTTAGTTTAGGTTAGGTTTAGACTAGACTAAATAGGGGGGGAGTCATTGTGCCGTTGTTTAGCCACAGGGGTTCTCCAAAGGAAAATTAGTTGACACTATTATACATCTCTTTAATGGACTGGGTAAATCGCGTGAGGATTTTGGAGAACTCAAGACTGGGAAAATATTTTCGTCCTGGGTACCCACCGACCCCTTTAAGTTGGGAACGAGGTCCAAGAACTACATTAAAGAAGAATTTTAGGCTTTGGCACTATAGCTGTGTGCCTGAAGCGTTACTGAAGACACATAAGCCTTGTTTGGCCGGAAGTTTTCTAATCCTTCTCATCTCTAAGATATCGTGTGGCTAAGAGGGAGAGAGTGTGTGTCCTTTCGTATCGTGGCGACATTCAAAAGATACGATGACGTCAGTTTATTACTCGCCGCCAAAACGACATCGCATCAATCAAGTTTCAATCCCTATTCCTTCATTTTTTCGTTGCATGTTTGATGAAAGCCGAGTGCTCTCAAACTCCGTAGTCTCCGCGGCTTAAGCAAACATAGTCTTATCTTTCACTCTCGATATCTAGCGACGACCAAACATTAGCTCGTAACTTTATAAGTAATAGAGACACCCCAAAGTCTTCTCGAACACTTAACCGGAAGTACATAGACGCGCTCTGATAACTTTTAAATATCTTTACAGAAACGAAACCATCGGAGACGACAGCGCCCGCTAGCCAATGTAGTTCTTGTTTCATTACGATCGGTACTCTATCGGTTCATCCTAAACGAGAGGATAGCGACGCCACCTATACTTGTTCGGCGCAACACCCAGCACTCAAAGCTGCCTTGGAGGCTTCCTTAACTATCAGTGTCTTGTGTGAGTACACCTACTATCTCCTAAAAATAATACCTCCAGACAGGGAAGGATTGGATACATTCCTAAGCCTAGCTTGGCTTCTTAAACAACAATGGGGCCTTCCCTTTTAAAACTATTCATTCTGGCCGTGGAGAGACGTTCGTAATTCTTTCTTAAGGTGTCACTCTATTTATAAATCACTCTTTATAGACCCGAGTCTCTTTTTACTCTCCAACGGAAGACACAAAACTTTACCTATAGGTGTAAAAAAAGCCTACAAAACAAAGGACATGTTGAAAGGGGTTTTTTTATGGGCAGGGAATGGAAGGGAGGAAGACTTCCGGTTGCGTAGGAAGTGCCGCGATAGGTTTTTAAAGTTGTCTTGTTCCTCTTATTCCTTTGATGGGGTCAATCTCTGAAAAAGTAGCCTTTGAGAAGTCGATTAAGCCTTGGTCGTATAACGAAGCGACCAACCAAGCAAGTGGCCAAGCTAGCTTCGGGATAAAATTATCGTTAAAAAGTCTTTTCATGAAATTATTCCCCTTTGGCGCGCTCCCGCAACTCCTTTTTGTCCCTGAGGTGTGCTTCACTATTCTTTACTTCCTTTTTTTTTTCTTCCTCTTCTTATTTTTTGGAAGAAGGCGCGCTGCGTTAAAGAGAGAAGGAAGCGTGTCCGCTTCTAAGGTAATCAAGCTGAGGTCGCATCGCTCGCCAGAAATCTTGACATCTCACTTACGGATTAAATCTTCATTTTCATCAGCGCGAGATTCGAGCCTCTAGGTGAAGACGAATCAGCAGCGCCGCCTTAACTCGCTTTTTCTTTTTGTTCATTTAAGAAAAGAACGTGATTGTTTGTCGGACTCGCAATTAGTTTATAATGAGCTGTTAGTGTGTCCATATGGAGTATGTCCTTCAATTATTAACTGTTAAGAACTGCCCAATTATCTAAGTTTTCATATCTTGAATTCTTCAATGTGGAGTGTTATAATGCTGGTTGTATAAGAGCCCTACTTCTTAATTTCCTTTCCAAGAATTCCAAATTCATGGGGTTTCAACTATCAGAGGTCGAGTAATTAGGATAATTTGCAGAAGGGTGGCGTTCTCTTCAAATGCAGAACCTTATTGAAAGCTGAACTTTGATACATTAGATTTGCCTATCGAATGACACTAAATACATGTCGTTTAAGCAGCAGGTTTAAGCAATCAGGGCTCTGGTAATTAAGCAGATTAGATTAGAGCCCCGATTTAGGTATATTTATAAACGAAGATTTGAAAGTGTTTTAATATTCCGAATGAATAATTGCAGCAAACTTATTATTGGTAATTCTAGATGCGCCCGATCCACCGACAATCGAAGGATATACGGAAGACGATTCCTTAAAAGTAGGAGACCAAGTCAGCCTGGTTTGCGTGTCGCGTAGCGGCAATCCACCGGCTAGATTGACCTGGTTCCGAGGCAATGCCCAAGTAGACGCCTCTTACACGACGGCCGGAAAGGTCACCTCCAATAAGTACACGTGGACGGTACGACCACGGGATAACAAATCTTTATTGAGGTGCGAAGCGTCAAACGATGTCTCCGTCAGGGCAGCCTCTACTTCCGTTCAACTTAACGTTGTCTGTAAGTAACTCGAGCGCTCATCTTGAATTTAATAGAACCAAAATGGAACTATAATTGACAAAAAATGAGGTGGTTTGTGATTCATTGCATAGCTCACTTTCTGCTATTTTTATTAGGCTTAGTTATTCGAAGTTTGTTTTTAATTTGATTACATTTTTTTTACTATTACAGACGCTCCAGCTTCGGTTCGTGTTACCGGGCCTAAAAGTGCTATTTCGGGGGAGACGGTGACCTTGACGTGTACGACGGACCCTAGCAATCCACCGGCATTAATTACTTGGTCCGTCGATGGAGGATCTGTCCTACCAGGAGACGAAATGAGTTATGGAACCGAAACTGGTTGGGTTACCGTTTCCAACTTGACAGTGACGCTTGGACGTCAGGTAGGACAAAGTTCCTTTGATATATTTTTTGAAGTACTACCATTTTGAACGGAAGTTAAGGCCTAAGTATAGTTGATATTATTTTCACCCCTGCTCCATCTCAAACAAACTTTGATGTCACTTCCCCTCGAAATCGAACTTCCGGTTTCAACTAAGGTACTGAATATGTTTAAAATTTTAAACTGTACGATTTTTAAATTAACACCTTACAATAACAAAACTTTCATTTAATTTTAATTATTGAAAGCAAATAAATAAACCGTTATTTATTTTTGCGAACCTAAAAATAGGGGACTTCGTTTTCTCCCCCCCCCCCGTCTAGAGTTTCTGTAATGTTTCTAAGCCTTAGTTTGAAATATTATTTTTAGCAACCAGATGGGTTATTTTTATCCTAAACATAACATTAGTTCAAAACAAACTAAAGGTATTTATTTTTCGCAAACCCATTTCATTTAATCCTAAAAGCGTGGTATTAACGTTACAAATACATTGAAAACACCTGATGCTTTAGGCTAACTTAATACCAAGGCCTATCTCCCCGTACGGTTAGGGTTAAAAAGATATTGGAAAATTGGAGGCCTTAAATCTGCTAGATATCAGGTATTTGGATCCAAAGACGCGAAAACGTTGTTAGAGTCCTGCACCAAACTGATTGATTTTTGGAAATTCTTCTATGAACCCTGACTTATTTCCTCGAAAACGAAGAAACAGTTTATCTAAGAGAAACTTGAGTTTATATTCATCCAAAATAAAACGGAATTCTTTGAAATACAAGTAATATATATATATATATATATATATATATATATATAAACCTTAAGTAAATAATCTCTTTAAACTATATATCCACTTTTTTTTCTTTCAAAATTTTTATTTGAGGAGAAACTTTCTTCAATTCTTTATTTTTTTCGTTTTTCTTTATATCGCGGTTCCCTTCGGGCTTTTGTACAGAAATAATAATAAAAAAAATTCTAGAAAGGGGGGGGGGGTGAAAATATCTCTTTTTGTCTGTCGTTAACCCCCCCCCCCTCCCTGCCCACATCGCCCATGGGTTGCTCCCAAAGACACTTAAGGAGGCCGTCAAGTGATGATGATAATATGCCCAAAATCATAACTAAAAAAAAATGTATATATTTATATTATTGTGTTTCAAACCTAGCTGATTTACTTAGAGGTAGGTTTGATTTGAGGTCAGTTATTTGGTACCCTTGGATAGAGGACAATTAGGACAGTAACAGTCCTTGAGGCGTTTCCCCTTATTGTTTATACCTCTAAAGTTATAAAGCCCCAAATTCAGGGTCTACTTTCTGGATGAAGTTTAGAAGTTTATTTAATCGAACTCTAATGTGATTTTGGGTCAATTATTTGTTACCCTTTATATAGAGTACAATCAGCATTTCGCTTTAGCTTATAAATTACCAGAATTATGACTACCCAAAATTGGTGGTCTACTATCTTACCAGTTTTTAAACTGATTTAATAGAACCAAGAAGTGATATCTGGTTTTATAGGAAGAAGGTATAAATTCGCCACATTTCCAGCTTTATCTCCAGTCTAAACGTAGGTCCGGAGTTAATCCCCGCCTCTAAATTACAACCAGCATCTCATTGGTTCTTGAAAATTCAGGTTACAGTCATATTTTCCGACTGAGGAGAGTGTAGCGAAATAGCCCGGCCTCCTTTTACGTCCCCCCTTGTATTTTGAAAGGGGGACTGGGACTATGGCCTTGCGCGAATATTTAGGAAACTTATACCTTCTCCCTAGTAAACTAGATATCACTTCTTGATAGAATTCTATGCCTATAGTTGACTTATATATAGTCCAAGTATATCGCATTTTCAGAGGGTTTTAGTAGAAGCATCGCGATTAAATGAGTTATTTTAATTTAAAATTGGCGTTGAGGTCACTTCTTTCTTATTAAACGTGTATAACACGATAGCATCTAAGAAATGCGAAAGCAAAAGTATAACTAGAGTCCATTATCTATAGAAATTGAAGCTAGTTGTTTATCAAAAATATATATTTCTTTCCTTTGCTTTTGAAAAGGAATTGCTGAAAAGTTTTTGGACGGGAGTTTTTCCCTCTTTTTCTTTGCTTTTTAAATAAAAGTGTATAAGGCGTTAGATTCGGGCTAGCCTAAAAATGAATTTATCAAAACAACATTGACACACAGCGCCCATTGGCCTGGCTTGGCCTCTCTTATACTTCGGGAAGCACTCTCCAAAATAAGCAAGGGGTCACTCAGTCCAAGGCAAACCCAACCCCAACCCCAAAACAAACCCCTTTTTATTTATCGGTTTGGTTTCAAGGAGTTCTCGGATAACTTGATGCAGTACCTGGTAAAGTCAGGTCAGGGATTTTGGAAATGGGTTTTCACTGAGATGACAAGGGAGTTTTAAAATGGGTTCAAATGTCAGGGAGTTTCGTATTGCGTCAGTAAATGCTCTTATAGTAGTAATTGTATATCATGGTAGTACTGGTCATTTTTAAATACAACATTCTGATTTATTATAAATAAACGTTTGAAACCTGGTCAGGAAAATAGACTTTAGACCGTCAGGGAAAACCTGAAAGAATCAGGGATTTTAAAATTATCCAAAATTGTCAGTACAGTGTCTTCCAAAAATTGTGGTTTTGAGTCAAAAATGTTCAGTGACATTTTGTCCAAAGGGCTATCGTTTACCAGTTATGATTAGAGTGTTTTACGGATGACCCCTTATTGAAATTAGCATTGTCTGTTCAGTTTATTACTTAAATTTAATTGGTGGTCCTTAAAACACTTAAATCATTACTTATTTAGGGATGTCCCTAATGGCAAAATGCCATGGAACATTTTCAAACCCTTGCTTGAAAAAAGTTATAAATTTATTTCGACGGAAACAGAACTTTGTTAAACGCGAAACTTCAATTTATCCCATGCAAATTTCAGTAGGAATCGTAGATGGGGAAAAGTTGCTAATTCATTAAAACAATCCTCTTGGTAAATTGCCATACTTACAGGCTACAGCAACCTAAAACTGCAGCAAGTATATCCCTTTAACCTCGAATGACCTCTCTCTCCCTCTCTATCATTCCCTTGATGCGTTGTACTGTGATGGTAAAAAATCTATAATTTATAATTATAATTTAGCCCAAAATAACTCTTAGCGCGCGCCTGTATATAGCCACTAATGACACATTCTCTCGTAGTAACCATACCTGTATCCTTGGTAAAAATTTACACACCATTTAGTATTCCGCAGTAGCGACGAGACCTTTCTGTGTGGAGCTCACCTGTACGTGATTTTTACCGCCATTTCTTGTATAGTTTCCCGCCAATACGCCACTATGCTTTTCTCCTCGAGAGTTAACTCTGTTTACTTAAGGACCCAAAGGGGGGAGGGAAGCGCCATGGGACTTTCATCCCCCCTCTCTCCAAAAAGGCAAGCAAACTCGAATCTTTCGAAAAACTTACTCAATATTGCCTCATTTCTAATTCTACAGTCAAGAATCTTATAAAAAATTTACTCGATGATTTTAAACATGGATTCGAATTATTTCGAATCGGATTTTATTACTACGTTTGTGTCATGATTGTTTTAGTGCTCCCCATATTTTTAGTATAGTTAGAAAGTTGAGAAGTAGTCCTAGGCTATAACACCTTCAAAGGATTTTCCTTTATCTCTTATTTAACCAGAGTTCTGACGTTTCGTTGGTATATTGATGCTATGTTTTGCTAATTTGCTTTATTACTCGATTTCTAATTGTTGTAACTCCGTGTAGTTAGTATCCTTAGAAAGGGTAGAAGTGGGGCTGTAACATATCCAAAGCATATCTCCTTGTCTCTTTCAGAACCAGAGTTCTGACGTCCCAAAAAGGTATGTCAATAAGAATTCGAGAGAGATAATTTTTTTTGCAAATTTGCAAAGTTATTGGAGTTCTGCTTATTCTAACCCTAAGTATTTATAGTATTGGTATGTTGAGAACGCTACCTTTTTAACTAATTTCCTTAATTACTCGAGCCTTGATTGCTATAACTACAAGTATTTAGTATCCTTGGAAAGAGCGGGCGGAAGTAGACCATACTCAAAGGACTTCCTCGGTATCTCTTATTTCTTGTTCCATACCTTAATAGTCTTAGAATTTAGTAGTTGATAGAAAAATCCTATGTAAATGACTTTCCTGATTGGTGGCAACTCGTTCGAAAACGGTGTTTGGCAAGAACCTACAAACTAGCTTTTTTTTATCAGTTTCTTTTAAGCAATGAAGATGCGCTAGCTACGACTCATGTATTTTTTTTTTTTTGAGACTTCTCTTTAGCTAACCCGATTGAAAATCGAGCGAAGGACCGGGTTAGCTCGGTGTTACTCGAGCGCACTAAAAACCTGATTTCCACCACGACGCTAATTGGAATCTTGACTTGTCATGGAAAGCCAAAAAAAAAAAAAATCTAACATCATTGCAAAACTTATTTTTTCATTTGCTCTTTTTTTTCAATTTCATTCCTTGATAACTAGAAACTTACAAAAAACATATTTTTTTTATTTTATCAAAAGTAGTCTGAATTGAATTGAATTAATTGAGAATTAATAATAGGAGTAGAAACACGTCATCCCGTTGGTTTAAAGAAAGGTTTCTGTTGGTTGGTTTAATGAAGACAGAGAGGTTCTACTAGCCACTCCTCTTTGTGTAATTCTGCAACAAACTTAAGAGCCAGAAATACTTAATTTTTTTTCCAATCCCATGATTATATTATACGGTATGCACGTATTTTTGTGGTATATCAAGGTCACTTGAATGCGTTGAAGTAGGCGCGCGTAGGGGGGAAGTAAATAATGCATTCCCCTAAGCTCACTACATCTTTTCTGGTCCTTTTTGTAAAATTAAGTCCACTGTAAAACCGCCCTGGAACTCGTCCCCTATTTTTTGTCTTCTCGGATCCGTTGAAGTAGAAAAGTGGATTTTTAGGGGTAAAGGATGAAAATACCTATACGTTCGATCAATGTCTCTATGCAGTTGACGTATAGGTCTATCAGGGTTAGAGTCATTAGAGCCCAGTGACACTGTGATCTCGATAGACTATTTCGACGGTAATCTAGTCGCCTGTATCAATCAAAGTTAGGTAAGGCTGCTACGAAGCCGACAATCGAGTTAAATCGAAAAACCCTATAGTGTTTTAAAGGGAGATCTTCAATCCCTTTTTCAACTTGAAAATGCACTAAATGCTAAGCCTTTGCGCCTATTTTTAGATAAGAGTTTAGGGTTAACTTTGCCAAGGAAAAGAGCGTGGAGTTAGTTTGCAATGTTCGTTCAACTAGAAAAGGACCGTTTATTTCAAACAGCAATTGCCATGTGCTGACATCTCAATTCTCTTAAATTTCTCCTATCTCTTTCTCTGTTTCTTAAAATTAGGTTTAGGACCACCTTCTGGGCCTTGGTCATACCCGAAATCCGAAAAAAACGTGTACAAGAACGTCTAGACATTAGATTTTTCAGGCGCGATGGAATTGCACGTGTTTTAATATTTTTATATTTCAATTTAGGCTTAACATATTCAAGTTCTATTGAAATTAAAACTTGTCTACAGACAGATGTCGCTAGGAGTGAATTTCTTAAATACTCTATTATTTTTCTACAATAATATTATGTTAGGTTCGCTTCAATCAATACGACAACGCGTTAAAACTAACTTCAATTATCAGATTGTGAGAAGAAAAAAAGGCGGTTGTTTTTTTCTCTTTCAGGAAATCCAATTTTATCTCTTGATTTCACCTCGCTTCCTCTACCTTTCCAGAGCCACTTTTTCAGTTTTTTTTTATGGCCTTAGGTAGGATCGGAAACTGATTCAAAATAGGTCTCGGTGCAACTCAATTTTAATACGGTGTATCCAACTTGTTATAAATATAAGTTTTATCTCGTATTGATAGTAGTTTTCTTATTTCACGCATGAATTCTTCGGTTGGGGGTGGGGGTTGGGACTCCCTATTTTCCAGTACGGGGGTTTTAGGACCTCCCTGGTATCTCGTCCCCATTGACTCTAATTTTTGTCAAAACATAAAGACGTATCTATGATTCGTTGTAAAACAGAACCCCTTCAAAGAAAAAAAAACGAAAGAAAATTCGAGTTACAAACAGCAATAAAGATTGCGAACCCTCGAAACTGCATAAACAGTTTTAGTATAAAACTGAAGCTGCATTGTTTCTGCCTTTCATCATAGTGATACCCAAGATAAGTGGAACTATAGCCTAGTCTTCACATCGAAATGGTCTCTCTTGAACCTTTTCGGTGGATGATAAGAAGAGGTTGTTCTACGATACACAATTTTTTGTACACCCAAAGTAATAAATGGGATAGCTACGTGCTTCTAGAGAATTACTCCATTCATGCTCAGTTCTCTTTGTGTAAAAACAGAAAAAACAAAAGTTATTTTATGTTATTTTTTTTAGTATTTTACCCTTGTTGAGAAATACAAGGCGTTCCCCTCTTTTATTTTATGTTTAGGGTTTTGTAGCTCTCAATGTTTCTTGGGAAATATACTCGGTTTTTGTTAGAATCAGGAATATATATACAGCAAGGCCTAGAATAAGTAAAAGACAATATCCCAGTTTTGTAGTGATATCTTTATCATAGCGTATAGTTAAGTTGTTAAGGATATGATGGGACCCCATCATCTCCTGGTTCTAGGGCTTCCTCTCAAGGGGGTTTCCGAACCTAGCGACCAGTCTATCAAGAATTATTCCTTCCTCCTTCTCCTTGTCCAACTTCCCATTTTTATTTGGTTTGTGTTTAGTCCAAACGAAAGTATATTAAAAAAAAATCCGAGGAGGGAACCACTCGTGGTGTAATCAGACCTAAAAATGAGAGTATCTTTATTATGACCATAAAACATTTTCCACTCAAAATCGCCCATATAACACAACCCACCTTTTTGAAATATCCTGGATATATTTGAGAAATTCATTTGTTTGGTTACCCGCCCCTTGACAACCAAGTGGAGTCTGTGTTTTAAATGCAACTTGTACTTTCTTGAAAATCTTCTTTATATATATTTTATCCCGATGTTTAATGAAGAGGAACACGGCACCCTTTCGTCTGCTTCAATAACTTTTATTACTCCACCATCCTCCCAAATCTTTATTTCAGTTAAGCCTAACTAAGGTTATAGGCCTAAAAAGAAAAACAACACTCACTCGAAAGTACACTGTTCCGAAAACTAATCACGTATTGTTTTAAAACGTTATCCGGAAATTGCCTAATATCGTGTCATGTACTTGAGTTGTTAATTATTTGACTTCGGAAACAATGGAGTAATAAACTAGTAGGAAATGAGAGAGAGGGAGAGGTATATAGACCTAGTCTTAATTGAAAAATTCAATTTGAATTACATTTTAGAGAGCGAGCGAGAGAGAGAGAGAGATTGAAAGCACTTTTATTTACTCTTGACGTGATTTTGACATATATCGTTTTCGATTACCAGAATCATTTCCCGGAAAGCGGATGAAGGAAGTAAAAATATAATCTTTCGAGGCTTTTCTTTATATCTACTTCCTCTTTTTCCTGACTGGAAGTGATTGTACGCCCACGTATAGTACTCTAAATTATTTTTTGTTTCGATTTCTAATTCATTTTAGTTTTATCAAAAATAAGCCATTCGAAGGTAGGGTACCACGAACTTTGTATTTTAGTAATTGTTAATTAGTTCAGGGAAATGTGAATTAATTACTTCCCTCCCCACTCGCCTACTTTGAAATTTGGAATGACCTTGATAAACCAGAAAAAAAGTATATCCTCATTAATGTCAACACGGCGCATGCGCGGCTAGCTTTAAACAGTAAATTAAATTTAGAGTGACCTTGAACATTCAAATCTCTCCTTGCTCGTGCGTGCTCCGGATTTGCATGGTGTAGAGTTTGTTTACGATAGAGAATTTCCTGGCAACTTACACGTGTGTTAATCGACTTATGTCGTAGAAGTTGGGTTGCGCCTACTGTGAATGACGTCAGTTGGTTGGCTGGTGGGTGCCATCAGGGAGAGTTTGACCCCTTGAAGAAAAATTCTTCTTTTTGACTTTGGCCTTAATTTGACAAAACTGTAGCGAGAGATTTCGGGTTGGGGACAAAAGAAGGCTGTCTATTACCTCCCCCTTCCTGGTTCTTTTACAAAAGAAGACCTCTGAACCTTTCATTAAGAGTGGCAAGGCTTAGGAGGTTCATGTACCCCTCCCACGATCGAATGGCTTTCCTGACTCGCGAGAAAAATAGGGTACCAGTGATGGCCGTCATAAATTTGGAGACACTATAGCGTCGTTGTCCCTCCTCGATAGTGCATACCATCCCTGGTTTTGCTGGAATTGTCCTCGCCTGTCCAAGATAATTTACAAGACACACTATTCTCTACTTACCCTGTCTTCAGACTTTGTTCTTAGCGTCTTCTGATAATACCAATACTTAACTCGGGTTATACCCTGAAGGCTGTTGACCCTGAAACTACCGAGTTAAATGTCTATGCCTAATTCTACAACAATATAAATGTGGAAAAGGTCCTTAATTGTTACTTTAACATAGTAGGAATAGTATACTGATCTAAAACGTATCGTAATGATTTTTTTAAAGGAGTTTCTTGGCATTTTTGTTAACTTAAATTTAGAATATATTATAGTCTATTTGTTATTAGACGCCATTTCATGTTTTCAAGATGGTAATAATAACGGATAGTGAAAAATCATTCTTGGTGTGTCCTTAAAAACTAGTGTTTAGTTTCCTCAGATAACCATCGATTACCTTTCAGTTAGAACTGACATAGACTAGGTCATAGTTTTTTTTCAAATGCCCGATAAGAAGGGGCTATAGGTTTGAGGTTCTACAACCACTTTAAGCCTTGGTCTAATAATCTATCCCTATCGTGTAGCGTTGACGGTTATTTGAGCTTTTGTATTTATACCTACCGTTGAGAATTACGGAGCTATTTTCGGTTGCTTTATACCACCTTATTACACTTTACTTTACCCGTACCCTAACCCTAAGAAGCGCTAAGCCTTGTCGGCTTTTTTTCCCTTTTGGGGGGAAGTTTACGTTAAGTTAAGTTATAAAAGTTGCACTTCGATCAACGGTAGCCCTTTTGAAGATTTAGGGGGTAAAGCGCCTTAGAAACTGCTTCCATAAATCGCCTGGCGTTCTCTAACCTTTCCCGTCGAGTCGGATACTTCTGGAATACGGTTCGATTACCCTTTCATGTTAGTCGTTATGAAATGAAACTATCCAACCTCTCGCTAGGTATGGTAGCTAAAACTGAAAGTAACGTAAATCAACAGTCTTTGTATATCGAGTACTTCGATCACGCTACTTTCTACCTTTGAACTATTTTCTAAAGTAGCTATTGTCAAAGGGTGGTTTTAAACTAGCTTTACTTGAAGAATAAAATACCCTATCAAAATCTCCGATATTTTTATTTACAACAACAAAAACTAGATCTTACTATTGAAACAACTTACAAGAAGTTTTTTTTTCGCTTCCAAGTCACTCAAACACTACACTCTAGTTCAATCCTCAAATATGCTAGGTATTGCTAAAAGAAAAACTATACCCTATAATGTTCTCTGTTTTTTTCAAATGTTGCATTTGTATATCATCTGTAGTAGTTGAAACGAACCTTATGTTGAATATAATCATAAGGCTATCATACTCTTCATAAGTATAGGCCGAAAGGTTCTTTGAGCGTATCCTCCTTCAGGATTTACTACAAACAGATAGCATAGCCTACTACGTTCTCTATCTCTACCCGTAACTCGACGTCTGGACCCCTTTTCTTAGTTCTGAAAGCAAATATGGGCTGTGGTCTAGTTCAAACAAATGCCACTAGATGCTCCCATAGTCGAGGGGTGGTGTTGACAGGTGCGCTTCGCGTTTAGAAGACTAGCCAGCATGATAGGGGCACCAAATGAAGGAGCCATACTTATGCGTTATTGGATTATGATATTATATAGCCTTATTTACCTTCAGGTCAGAGCCTGGATTTCGTATCGTGTTTGAAGAGCATATGGCAAACACGGACACCGAGGGAGGAAGAAAGGGAGGGCGAGAAAAAGCAAGCGCAATTGCAAGCACGTAATGAACAAAAGCGGCGGTCGTTTTTTGATTTTGTAAGATCGTGAGAACTCGTAGGGCACGCCAATGAATTTTCGTTTTCTCCGATAGAAGTTCTTTACCAAAAGCTTTATTCAATGAATCGAAAACGCTTTCTTTCGTGATAAGACTCAATCACTTTTGCCAAAGGAATGCGATGCAATTCCAAGAGTCAAGAGAGACCATTTTGATAAGGCGAACATTCTAATATATAAAACCCTGTTCTTCCTCAATACCGACCATATTCGTAAAGCACGTGACTTAATTTTCGCGAGAAACAATTTACGTTAAAGCGCGCGGAGTTTCAAAATTCAAAAACCAAGGCTTAACAAATATTTCAAAACAATGACAAGGCTTAACATTGCTGCTAATGCAACCAGCAACTGGTCTATTCTTCCACGAAAGACGTAAAGTTACTATAGCCCCTCTAGCTGCAACAAACTGTTAGAGCGCTTTAAATTTCAAAATTCAAACCAAGGCTTAACAGCAACAATGTTATTATTATTATTCTTTTTTGGAAGATACTGAATACTCGAGCTTCTGCAACAAACATTCAGTTTCTTTCTTAATGGTATACCATTGGTGTTACGTATATAGTTAGTTGTTAGAAAAATAGGATGAGAGAGTGGGGGGCGTGGAATGATTTGAAGCGTTAGGCTTAGCTCTAGAAGCTGAACTATAGTCGAAATTTGATGGATTATGACTGTACCCCTTTCAGTATTCTAGAGGTTCTGGTGTAATGGGGCGACTGGTGGCCGCTAGAGGCAAGGAGGGTTAACTAATCGATTAAAGCTGGCCCACTCTCTCTCTCTCTCTCTCTCTCTCTCTCTCTCTCTCTCTCTCTCTCTCTCTCTCTCTCTCTCTCTCTCTCTCTCTCTCTCTCTCTCTCTCTTTTGCTGTAAAATCTCTGCTTTCCCGATTCCTTGTCCCTGTCCTGTCCCTATTCCCTCATTTTGCCAGTAACGCTAATTATCAGTGACATCTACAACTCGATTAACAGGGCCGCCAGCCAAGGATAAAAAGAAAGAAATATTTTAGAGTAAAGGCATGGACTTTGTAGTTCTTAAAGCGGATCGGTAAAGAAATCATTTTGTGACCCAAGCTTATTTGCCCCTCGCGTCCAATTTTAAGCAGTGATTGCTTTGAAATTTAGGTAACCTTGATATACCAGCAAAAATACAGATCATCAGCTTACTTCTCCCCCAACATACTTTGAAATTTCAAGTAACCTTGATGTACCAGTAAATGGTTCAGTGATTTTTGTTCAAATTACCTCACGTCGCTACCAACCAATGATATTACAGTTAGGAAGACGTCAGAATTATGTCGCTTGACTGATAGCTCTCAAGCCCGGCCCACAAAACCCGCATAGATATTAACATGAGAGGTATGAGGGCACAAATGATTCCTCTCTATAATTTTAAATAATAATAATAAAGATTGGGCATTCATTGTTTGTTTCTAACGCTGACCCTTTTCAAAATAGGTTTAAGTATGGCTGGGATGTGTGCGGGAGAATTTAAATACCCAACCCCGTTTCGCGGAACGCACTCGCATTGCTTATTTTGCTCCCTTAATATTTCGGCAAAACAGCTAGGCATATTATATTTTCTTTCCTTGTGTTCTCAAGGCTCTAACTCTCCTTTTATCAACTTCAACTTGTATTGACAGTGCGTTCAAAGCCTCTGAGCGGTTTTGATGTAGGCGTTGCCCTTGCTTCAAACCTGACCTGATTACGTATGGTACCTGCACTTTAATCCGGTTTATTTTCCTTTTTACTTTTTGGTTGCTTGAAAACTTTTGCAGAGAAATTTTCTTGTTTTGATTTTATTTTAAATTTTGAGAACGAGAAAATATAAATGTAATTTCATTGCAAATTAGGCCTAATTTCTAATAATAAATAGGCCTTTATTGTTCTGGATTCTGGAAGGTTATTTTAATATAATTATAACTAATATGATAACAATAAGTTATGGCACACGAAATTACTAACTCGTAATTCTGAAGCAAATTAGGTTTAATTTTGTATAATAAATAGGCCTTTATTATCATGGATTCTGGTAGGTTATTTTAATATAATTATAAGTAATAGGGTAACAATAAGTGAGACACTCCAAATTACAAAGTCGTAATTCTGAATTTAGAAATAAATGGTTTGTTCTCGTGATCATGGGTGAAGAGTAGCAATTCTAAAACCATAATATTTTATTCCTTGGAGGGTGTTTATTCCAATTGACTCTACCTTGAATTGATTGATAAGAAATTGATTATTAACAGAAGTGAGATGAGACTAGAAGTGAAGGGCTCTAGCATTGATAGTAGATCCTGGCACTAGTGAACAAATTTGAGGATTTTATGCCGCTTCAATCGCGCCTACACTCGAGAGAAAAAATTCGGTCGAGTTCCAAAAACATTTCCTACCCCCTTCCCCTCAACCTAAAGCGGCCGAACACGGACGCGGGTGCTTGAATCTAGTTCGGCCGGCTACCACCGCGAGCTTCTCACGTTTTGGAGGGAAAATTCAGAAACGGCTGCTAGAGGGCCAACTGTTCTTGTGTTATCAAGAATATTCACTTTCGCCGTGTGAAGAATTTGGTTAGCTCAGTACTTCTGGTCTCATCTCACTTCTGTTATTAGTTATCAAGTTGGCTTAGTGAAAATCATATTTGCAAACGAGCTATTAACATTTGAGAGTCTCATACTTATCATTGTAACATTACTTATGATATAATTTCCAAGTATCGAAAAATTATTAAATTAAATTCAACCTCAACGTAGAAAAATTTGAGGAATTTTTCGATTTTAATTATTAATCAATGACTGTATGTAAAAGGGACGGAACACGCTGAGAAGGATGGGAAAATATGTTCCAAAGGGAAATAGGTACAGAAATGTTAAAATTCTCCTGCAGGAAGAGGGAGGGAGGAGTAGAGGGGTAAAATGAAAAATAACTCGAGGATGAAAATTCTGAACAAGAATTATCCATCTCCTTTGAACAAAGCCTGACTGGGCCCTATATACTACCGAAATTCCTGTCGATTGATAAAGTTCAACAGTTTTCTAGGCTTCTTTCTTATATATATCTATCTTACCTTATCAATTTTCCAAACCTATCTTATATATATATATATATATAGAAGAAAAACGTATATACACTTTTATTATAGTTAGTTTAAGCATGGACTTTGTATTTCTAAAAGGGGACACGAAAACAGCGAGCACTTGGCATCATATGCTTTCCTCGCTCGTGCTTCTCCATCACGTGATATAGCTCTCAATTGTTAAAACGCGCGAAATTTTAAAATGAGAAAATTCAAAAACAAAGGCTTAATTCTCACAAAGCACGTGAAATTCATAAAATAAAAAAAAGTAAAATTCTAAAACCAAGGCTTAACAAATCTTTCAAATAGAACTCGTTGTATTATCCGCAACTGGCTTTTCTAGTAGGAGTTTATAAGATCCATGGTTTATCAATTTTAACGCTATCGTTTTCATAGGTGGAAGTAAATCGGAAATGGATGTTTTTCACTCTCACTTTAAAAATTGATTTCCGATTTCTAGGGCCTGGGGTATAAAAGAAAAACACACACTCGCTTCAAGCAAGAGCAATGTTTGAAATTTTTTAAACTTTCACTATTGCTCGGGTTTTTTTATATATAAACAACTATAAGAAATAAAGCTCAAGAAATATTTACAAAGGAAAAACCTTTAACTTTATGGAGCTGCAAAGATCGCCTAGAAAAATGTTTCTTCTTCATAATCTGTCTTCGTCTAAGGAAAGCCCAAGAATGGGGGCTAGTACCCCAGAGAGAAAGGGCGGGGAGAGGGTAAGAGATAGGAAAATCAAATTGGGGGACAGTCAGTCCCGTTTACTCCTGTTACTGCATTCCTTAAAGGACAAGTCTAACTTTTTAACTACAATTAAATGAAACAGGGGATACTTTTATCTTTAAAATAAAACAAGTTTCGTTAAAATCGGTTAAGATTTCACCAGGTTACAAATTTTTAAAATTAAATTATTTCAAAATGCGGTTCACCAACAAATCTACTGTGGTATTCGAAATGCGCGGGAATTATCATCTTTCCCGCCTTACGCGTCATAATGACGTAAGACATTGACTTGCACGCGAGTCAGCGCGAGCTCTTTCTGGTTGGTCTACAGTTTGAAATACGCATTTCCAATCGGCATGATACAGTGTCGCGATTTTAAAACAAAATAATTAAATGTTGGTTTTGATCCGCGCCACACTGCATACAAACATATCCTGAAGGGACATAGAATCCGAGGACATAGTGTCGCGTCAAAAGGCGTAGTTATGGGTACCGCCACGGCCTACTAGCAGCGCGTAAACGAACCATACACTTCATATTTTGGCGGTATATGTCGCATGCACTCTCTTCAATCGTTTCTCTCAGTGCATGCTATACACTACGATATGCTCCGTCAACCCGTTCTGGCTAACCCCTTTTCCCCCCAAAACTCGCTCTTAACTTATATACGTTTATGACTGTAAGTTATACCCAGTGAAAGTAGCGTAGACGTTCTCTCCGAAACACAATGTATACTGCGTGTAGACTTATTAATGCTGGTAATAATAAGCTTATGTATTCTAGGAGAGAGAAAAAAAATCGTTATTACTCCTTTAGTAGAATATAAAAGAAAGATCTTTATTATAAGTTCATGGTAAAGCGAAGTCGACTATTTCAGAGTTAGTTGTAAGCGCTATTCACATCTATTGTCGTATAATATATTTCTTCCGCGCAGTACCAAGTTTTTTACTTCAAAGGATATCTATGCAAGGAGCAGTTGACTGGTTGTTAGGGGACAGAGGACATTAGGGGTATATACTAAAATCGTTTTTGCACAGCTGAGTGACGGTGAGACCATGCATGGACTCTTAGTAGTTCTAATAAATAGGACCAGAATTGTTGTTCGCGACCCGACCATATGCAGTCAGCTTAGAACAATCCATTAATTACTTGCGTGAACCGCCATCTTGGGTTATTTTCCTGGTGCCAAGAGACAACGCCAGACTAAGCCCAAGGGAGGCTAGTCGACTCTAGCTGCCTCTAGCGGTGCTTCTTAGTGCCAGGGAAATAACCCAAGTCGGTAACCCGTCCGTGTTTCGTAAATTGCTTCACTGCTGCGATGCGTACCGTTATCATGTATTTTTGGTATTGTAAGAAATCAGCCCGTTTTCCTATCCCTTATGGGGTGTTATAAGATCCATGGATCGACTCATACTTTTTTTATACGTTACTAAAAGAAAAAATAGGCGTGGTTGTGTCTTTCGTAACCATATAACTCATGAAGCAGTAACTGGAACGAACAGGAGTTTTCAAAAACAGACGCCCAATAGGTGGGGGTGATGCTTTCTGGAACTGTTAATTACACTATCCTTCCTGGGGGTCACTGGTTTTTTTTCTAGGTGCCAGTTGGACAGACTAACCAACTAACTACTTTGGACCTTCCCTCGTCGCGTCAGAAATGGGAGTAGACATGGGTGTGTGTGTGAAGTAACCATAATTGTTGTCACAAGGTAATAATTAAACTTCAAGGAACCAGTTATTCACTATTATAGGAAAACTGGCATCAAATTAACACAGATCCTTTTTGTTTGCGTTCATTCCACCATTTTGTAAGATGGCGTAGGACATATTCATTGTGAGACGCTAGTTAGTAACCCTTTAACTTGTTTCGCTTTAATGTATGGTCCCGAATAAATTGCCTTCTCCCTTAATAAATAGTAAATTAGGTTTAATTTAATTTTAATCCGTCTCGAATCTGGTTCCCTCCCTCCCTCCTTTCCTTGTTTATAGATGCAAAGTTGCACTTGCCAGAATTGATTGCAATTTTCGCAAACTGAATACAATCTCGTTGGAAAATTTGGAAACGCGCTCTCTACGCTCTACGAGTTTCCCCAGATACGATTTCCGCTTGGTCGAACCCCCGAATCGCGCTATATACTCCGCCGTTCTTTGTATTCTTCCATCCCCCCGCAATTGTCAATTGCAATTAATATTATTCTTGCCGTACGATTGACCGTCACGCCAATTCCGCAATTAATTATAAACGGTAACTGTTTGTTTATCTATTCTGAAAATTTTGATTCCAGGCTAGCACGAGTTAATGTCCAAAATTGATTTTGTGACGACTAAAGTAAAGAGAATACGAAGCCTTATTCCCATTAGAAACGACAAAACACTTGCCTTCATTCTTGAAACATTTTTCAGCACTTAAAGATACGAAAATAATTCAACATTTTTTACGCTTTTTTAATTGGTTTTTTTTAAATTTTACTACTTCGTAAAAAAAACTTGGGGAAGAATTGTGGCATTGTTTCTATACCTTTCACTGTTACTTTAAAGGAATGTTTCGCTGATAACTTACATCATAATATTATCTTCAATTTGAATCTATTAGCTTTTGTCCTCGTTATACTCGAGAATCTTGTTTAATCAAGCGAATTAACGAGTTGTAAAGATTACTACAGGCTATCCGAGGGGCCATTCACTCAAGTGTACCAAACTGTACCTTTACTAAATGAAAGTATACGCTTATATCCTTTAAAAGCTCAACCCTTGGAAGAGACTTAGAAAGAAGTGTTAAACCCCTCGAAATGGTCTTGGGTTGATGACTTGACCTTAGCAGGCGATCGAGGAAATTATTGGTTGTACAAGTTTTAAGAGATGATTTACTATAGAATCCTTCGGCCATCAATTGGTTGCTGGCAAACCGCCAATAAGGTAAGGTAGCCTAATACGTCATACTCAAACAACTGACCGCTCGTCGTCGAGACGCGATGCGTCTCTCTAGGTCCACTGAAAGTAATTATATCGCGTGTCCCACTCCTTCTAAATCTAAAAGATCCTAGACTTAATTAATTGATATATAAGTAATCTTTGAGATATTTATACTTTAGGGAGCTTAAATTCTTTAATGGTAGTACGAAAGCCACGCCTACAGCTATAAAGTGTACTCAATCTTTTCTCCTCTTTCTTTTACAGGAACCGGAAGTGAAGACTTTTACGTGCGAGACGGAAACGCCTCCCTTTCCGCACGCTGTCACTGAAACTGCTAAGATGACCGTTTACAGTGAGTACAATTTTTCAATATAATTATCCTGAGTCTCGACACTTTACACCCCCTCCCCCTTGGCAAAACCCATCATGCATTGCGAGAAGCAACCATGTTTTTAGTCGCGAGGAAATTTGTGTTTGTGAAACACTTACAATAAGTCGCTCAAAATCGGCCAAAAGTGCCCGCTGTACATTTTTTTGGAATACCCTAAATAGGCTAAATATTTTTGTATCGACGTAGAAATCACCCAATATTCCCATCCTTTTTTAGGATTATTTATAAGATCCATAATTATATAATATCATAAGTTCATGAGGTATGTTCCATAAGTTTGTCACTGGTTACAAACTGGAGCTTGTCATGAAGTGAGTGAGTGAGGTCATAGATTCAGGGTAAAGCGAAGACGCCTGGTGAGGCGCTGCTGTCAAAGGCTAAGTAATACAGACTAAATAGGACCTAGATGGAAGTCCTGCAAAATTAACCACCGAGTGTTGGACTTCAATTCTCTCTTGTCGTTCTCCCTCGAACTAGCTTGAGCTGTAAGTCTCTCAGCATTACGAAGTATAGAAAGTATCATACTTATGGAAGGAACATATCTTATAAACTTATGATAACAATATACAATGTAGTATACTTGTACCATAGCGCTGCCAGTTTTAAAATACTGTTCTTGTTGGTATACGGGTACCATTAGAGGCTCCCTTTCCCCCGAAAGGATTATGGGTAGTGGGTGGGTTATTAAAAGTCAGTTATGAATTTTTAAACGATGAAAGTTCTGTCCCCGTATTATACCCTCTCTCTCTCTCTCTCCTTTGATTTACGATTCTAAAGTCAGAGCAATAACTCGCTCTAGTAACAAGTGGCGCAAGATGATACAACACCCTTGAAACATCCATTATTTGAAGAGATTTATTTATTATTTCAATCCTCGCTTGTCGTTCTCGAACTAGCTCGAGCTGTAAGTCTCTCAGTAGCATTACGAAGTAAAGATAGTTTCATACTTATGGAAGGAACATTACTTATAAACTTAGGTTTTTATCATATCGTAAAAAACATTTTAACTAAAACTTAAAGACCCTCCACACGACCGTGTAAGGTATGTAAGCAATAAAACCAAAAACTTTTCAATTTCCGAGAGTGTTTAAGGGGGAACCGGTTCGTTTTAGAGACGGAAACCTATTTTAATATTCAGCGTGAACTTTAAGCTTTAAGGAAAAATAGTTCAACTCGAATCGGGAATAAAGAGTTGAAAATTTTCGGGTAGGGAAAAACGTCCAGATAAAAATTCGTTCAAAAATTTCATTCGATAAATAATGGAACACGTTCCTTCTTTCAATCGCGTCGCCGAAAAACCGTTCAGAAAAATATCTACATAGCGTAAGAATAAATAGAAAACAGATTCGATCCATTGCATTCTTATTTTAGTTTTTTTTTTTATACTTCTTGGCTGTCTTGTAACGTTAAAATTGACAGAAAGATATATTTGTATCCCTCCGCCAAAGTGTCCTTCCTCATTTTTTAATTTCAGGAAAAGTTTTGCGTAACATAACACTATACATTAAAAGAACGGCCTTTTTCTAAATATAAAATGAATTAAATGTTAGTATTAAAATAAATGATCCCTTAATTACAAAATAATTAGTACATTTAATTAGTCTTAAAAACTACTGCGCCATCCGCCGCCATTGCTTTAATAGCGTCTGCTAAATCGAACCATTACTTCTCTCAGCCTGTAAGAATGTAACCAATCCCGTAGACTGTGTACAGGTGGGCGTAGCTAATACGATTTAGCCTAATTAGAAGAACTGACGACGTCACAAAATATTATAATTTTAAATTACTTTTACGCTTAATTTCCAAAACGAGAATTTTTTTAACGTTTGAAAGGGAAGCCAACTTACAGGCTAAAACAACCTATGTATTTTTCCATAGCCCCTGTAGAAATGTTTACACCGCAATGACCCAATGTACACGGAGAAGCCACCTAAAAGGCGCCGCTGCTACGCATTTTTCTATGGAATCAAAATAAATTTTCATTATTTCTTTTTATTATTAACTTTAAAAGACTTTATAAGATGAAAATATCCAAGCCACTCTTTTAAGAGTAAAAAAAGGAATCGATGGAGTAACGATTGGAGACGAAACGCGTTCCCTATCTGTGACTTAAAGCCAAGCGAGCGACCTCCCTCGACGGGGAGAGAAATGGACCAAGAGACTAAGAACGGGGAAGAAAATCGTATAGCATCTTTGAGTCTCGGTGTGGGTTTCTTGGGAAACCTCCTTTTCGGATAAATATTGTCAAAACTTCTTAATTCTTCAATACGCTCGGTTGACTTCCGCCCCCCTCCTCCCGACAACTGCAACAGCCGATGTCTTTTCGGCAATACCCCCTTCCCTACCCCTTTTCCCGAGGGTACATGCTACTATATATAGACTAGATGCCATCTTGAGTTGTGTTGTTCAAAAGATACAGGGTGAAACCAGTGAAAGCTTGTCTGGTTAGAGCTAAGCCTTGTTATAAAAGGATAGTAGCGTATGATTTAAAGTGAAATTTGATCAAGAGAGTTAGTTAAATTGCTAACAGAAAATATTTAAATAATTTAATCCGTGAGAGAATTAAATAAATAGGAGTAGAAACTAATGTGTTTTCATTAAATGGATTTAACGATCGATTTAAACTCTACTATCTCTTTAATATCAATTTTTTCCCCTTAAGAGGGGAAGGGGATTGTGGGAACAAAGGTATCACCCTGTATGTAACGTTTTTCTTTCCATTTTGGAGCTCTGGCTTTTGAATCTCGATCGGCCGCGATTGCTTCATGAAATACGCATTAGAAATAAATATAAAATAGATCAGCTTTTCTTCTGTATATTTCTTTTCCCATACATATATCTTTCTCTCTTTCTCTCTATTTTTATGATCCCTTTTCTTTCCTCCTCTGACGTCATTCCATAGCTAGCAGAAGTATATATATTGGTGTTATTAACCAAGGCTTAGCGCGAAATTGAAAGAAATTGACTTTAATATGTAATAACCTTTTTTAAATGTTTTTCGTTATATTTTGACTTCATCTCCCTATTTTTTTATAGGCAATCTTTTCCTTTGACGTCATTCCATAGCTAGAAGAAATATATATTAATGTTTTTAACCAAGGCTTAGAGCGGAGAATACAAACTAAAATTATTCCAATATTTACCAACCCTTTTTTAAAATTGTTTTTGTTTATTTTTTGGCAGCACCTCCTGCGGCTCCGACCATTCTTGGAATGAGGGATGCAACGCGTCCACTAAGAGAAGGTGAACTGTACCGATTTGTTTGCGTGGCCCTTGGTGGACACCCTCGTGCGACACTCAGGTGGTTCAAGAGAGACAGAGAGGTAGGGCACTATCTTTCTAACTTCTTTGGTCGTATTAACAATCAGTGCGCTACTTCATTTACATATCCTTTTTAATTTCTCTAAGACAGTACCATATACTGCCTAATTTCTTTCACGGTTGTCAATTTCGTTTGAAATTGTCACGAGTCATTTAAGGTTGAGTTTAGTATCCCTTGATTTATCCTTGAATGATTTCTGATCATGGTATGAAAGTAATTCGTTCCAGCGACAGATTTTCTATAAGCTGGGAAATAAATTATCATGGTATTGGGTCAAGCCTTGGTTCTTTCTCGCCAAACCCCGATTCCCCTTCTTCCCCCCCTTAGCCAATTTCGTTACCTGAAGTTTGGTTTTGCTGACGATGCGTCGCGGGCTTTTAAAAAACGCTGTCGTAGGATAAATACTTCAGAGAATGTTTGACCTTACCGTGTGTATAAGTAAATACAACCTAGGCTTAGTTCCTTGCAGTAAATCCACCTTTTTTTGGATTTCAACCGCCACGCAGCGCTACCCAGTTCATTCAAGGTGTCAAGGCGAACAAAGTTGTGAGCGGTAACTCGTGTTCTACATAATCCCCGAACACCCAATTCCTATATTATTCATAAGACTAGCGACTCCTGGTTTTCAAGTGCCTTTCAATAGGATGTGTCAAGGATACTGGCCATGGGACAACGGTATATTCCCGAACTTGTGTCCTTCCATCTAGCTAGCCATGCAAGATTAAAATATATTAAAAACGGGTAAAATATGAGTATGAGTTGACATTTTTTATATTCTATACCAAAGACAAATATGAAATAATAGAAAGTAAGCCTGGGATAAATGTTCACGTTTCTCAAAAATGTTTTACTGCCCCCTTGCGGTATACTAGATACGGTAATAAAGTAGAGCGTTGATTGGTTGACCAAAGAAACTACATAGAAAGATATCTAGACTTGGAGTTCGTCGTAAACCATACCGGGCACTTGAAAAGCTTTTATCTGCACCCTAGTTCCTCACTTCCTGATTATTCCAATTATATATGCTAGTAGCTTACTCTTTTATGTAAACACATCTCGCCTATTTTGTGAAATAATTCAAATAACCCAAGGCAAATTACTGAAAATACGCGTAACTTAATAATTAAAATAATTTTAACGCTAAAACTATTAACATATTACCAGTTCATTTAGGTCAACAAATAATAGGCTTAACACATAAATACGCGTCTTAATTACAATCAAACAATCAATTTGTTTGTTAAACCCAACTGTTATATAGTCCCACCCAAAAAAACCCGAATCGATCCAAGAATACATGGTAGAGGCATCCCTTGTTATTTTAGGATGGAATCTTGTGTAGAGGTGCTATTACGCTTTTGGAAAATAAGGAGTTACTTCAAGAAGAGGTCGAAAGATGTTCTAGGATAAAGCAAAAAAATCCTGAGAGCTAGTGTAAAGATCTGTCGGAGGAGTAGGGTGGTTTTTTTTTCTTCTTTGGATCCAGTAAGTTCGTGGCGTGGTGTGGCCGGGTTCTTCCTCCAAATTGATGAAAGATTTTTTTTCACTCTTTCTGTCGGAGGAGAGAACCATTTCGATGCATTCCCAGGCTTTGTTATCCCTGGAGGGAGGTTTTTCAAGCTATGATAGGCTAAGAACGTCTGCCTTGAAAACGCTAAGCCTAACTCTTCTTCCTCGAGAAGGATATCTGTCGAAGCAAACTATTTTCAACTAAGAAAGTTCTTTAGGTCGCATTCACTCCTTCGTATCGCATTCTTGAAAGACACCTCGGTCAGGGGACTGACGACGAAACATGCGGCTTCCAATAATAGCCTTCGATTTTCCAATTGTATGACGTATATTAGAAGTTAATGACATATAACCGTTGAAGTATAATACTTGGAGTGTTTTCGAAACCTTAGCTAGTTTATTACTTCCGATCATCACGCCATCTATACGGAGCAGCGTTTTAAGCTAAAGACTGGTAGGAGCGCCAGCATGGGTGGGGAATTAAGGAAACTCTTAGGGGTTATCTGTGAATGAGAAACAGTTCAATAACAGAAACTCTCTTTTAATAGAGTCTACTTGGCACTGTGATGTTGGATGGTAGAGTGAGGTTGGGTGCACACATTACTTGTTTTGAACTAAAAATATTCCTATAACATGAGAAAATTTTGAACACGCCTGCTAAGGGGATCTTTCTTGAGAGTTTATCGTGTAGAATTTTGTCTATCGAGAACTTTTACTGCATTGTTGTCTTATACTTCCAAGGATAAATTTCAGTAACTTCTGATGACTTGAAGAGCGAGAGAGATGGTTTTCGTCCTCTCTTACTGAGATTTTTGATAGAAAAGAAAACTGTTTTTCAATTTTCTAAAAACCCTTACCCTTAAAAAAAAGTGAAATCCGTTTATCAGCGGAGTGGAGGATTTTCCGCGCATTTCTGGCACATTTTCCAATGAGATATTGTCAAAGTTTACAAGTATCTTGGCGTAATTATAGCTATAGCAGCCATTATTAACAGTGCCAACGCCAAACACTTCGTATCCTTCCGCAGTAACCTAATCTTGTCACGAATTCGAATTACGCGCCATGGAAGCGCCAGCCAGTCATTGCCTTAGCCGCACCTTATCATCGTAATTGGACCCTAATCCTCTTAAGACGTACGGACTAACTATCATGACGCGTAAGGCGCATTTAATGTTTAATCCTCATCGACATGCGAGTGATAAATCCATGTTGGCCGTTTACTTAAGCCTTTGTTATCAGATGCGTTGACCTAATCCTAACGGAGTGCTTTGCCTTCAACTATAATTACGGATTATTACGTTCAAGTAGTCAATCCAGATTGACGACAACTTGGAATTAGACTTAATCAATCATGATGCTAAATCCGCGCTAGTTTGCCTGGAAATGTAGACGCATCTGCCAAAAATACGATGTTTTAACAAAGTGGAACGCGAGCACTTTCTGTTTTTATTTTAATTTCTATAGATCATCTCCTTTTGGTATTTGGTATTAATAAGTGGGGAATGGTTAGCTCTATCTTAGAGGTACGAGAGATTTTCGAACCCGATTTTCTTTACTAAAAGAAATATCAACAAAGATCATTACGGAACACAAATAGGTTCAAAAATCCGAGAGTATACTCCTTTTTTTCTTCGTTAGTTCTTTTAACGATTTTTTAATGACTCTTTTGTCCGTGTAGGCACGTGTCACGTGCTCCTGGTCCCTGACCATTTCTCTCTTTTTACTTTTATATTATCGTTTTTCGCTTAGTTTCTATTTTGTCGGTAACTTATTTTTATACCCTCTATATTTTTCTTTTTCATTCCCTGTCAGATTCGAACGTTAGCGACGACGTCGGGCAGCGGAGTGTCCAGCGAGTTGGTTATCCGGGCGGAAGCGGATGACCACAATGCTCTTTACAGATGCGAGGCTGAGAATGTCGCCACCAGTCGCCCTTACGCCCTTCTTATGAAGTTGACCGTTCTATGTAAGTCCGACAATCACCTAGCCCTTGGTCTCCCACTTTTTTTATGACTGTGCCGCTGCAAGCTGGGTTTTCATCGACCTTTTCTTCTGCACGTCCGTTAAAGAATTCTTATTTTTATTAAGGCGTTCCTTTCTTTCTGTTCCATTTGTTATAACTCTCTCTGATAATATATTTTTGGGTTTTCATATGGACTCCACAAATTAGTATAGTTGTTTAGTAATTAAGTTTTGTTTGCATTGGGGAGGGGGCTAGATAAGGAATTATAATTTCTAACGTTTAAATCGAGGGGCTATTCACTCTGGATTACAGAGTTTAGAACTTTCATGATTATGGCTTAGCCACCATTACTCTTCTATACATTTTTGACAAATTTTCCATCGTAGACGGACCAGATCACGTGATAATGGAAGCTGACCCTCAACCGGCTCGTTCTGGCACGACGGTAAGTCGTCAACTCTGATTTTAATAATTAATTTTTAATAATTAATTTTTAATATTTAATATTTATAATTAAATTGTCGTTACAGGTGCTTATATCTTGCAAAGCAAGTCCGAGTAATCCAGAGCCGAAATATTCCTGGTTGAAAAATCGAGTGGAATCGATATCGGGTCAAAGGAGCGTTATCGGAGGCAGTAGGCTTCACTTGAGGGTCACTTCCAAAGAGGATGGAGCGGTCATTTCGTGCGTTGCCCTCAATGAACCACTGGGAAAATCCGTTCGCGGCAACTTCACCTTACGCGTGCTTTGTAAGTACTAACTATTAGCGATAAGCTTAAATACCAAAAAATAGGTTTCTCTGTCTCTCTGTTAGTAACGATCATAGTTGCTATCTTACGTCTGCGGTTCATTGTACATCAGATTCTCTCAGTATTCTCATATCGAATAGTTTTAAAAACACCCCAGCCCATAAACCGCAAGGCCGAATATTGTATTATTATATTATTCTAGTACAGAAAAAACCACAAGCTACCCAACAAACAAACAGATGAGGTGAGAGACGAAAATCTTTATTTAAAAAAAAAACGCAAAGAAATCCTTTCCAAGCCCCTCTCATTCCATTTAATGCCCCTTTTCTTTAGAATACTTCTTCTAGGGGGCTTCAAACCCCATTAATTCCATACCCCTTCCTCCCCCCCGACAATCTTAACCCCCCCCCCCTCGATTCGGGGACAAAACGAACGGAGAAACCAATTTAAAGGAATTGAAAATTGTTTAAGGATTGGAATCGAGATTTTCGCCTGGATTCCAAACTCGTTTAAAAACGGCGCGCTAAATCCAGCTAAAACAAGAAGTACCCTAACTTGATATACAATTCGTTGTTGCTATAACCATTGCCACCATATCTATCCGGACCTGTTCATGGTGCTATTTCTAGGGGAATTTCCTAACTTTAAATCTAGATGACACTGTTTATCGGCAGATCCTCGCCTAATTTGAATTACGAGCACTTTAACAGCGATGGCGGAATTTGAAAAGTGACGTCACTTATTGAGAATTCCCCCCCCTCCCTGACCATAAAATGTCTGGGAAACGGAACCTCTAGCTGGAAACAATGGGCAACTTTTTTTTTTTAAAAAAAAGGGAAAAATATCACCATGTACGGGCCTTGATAGATAAAGGAGGCAATGCTATAACTATCATTCTTTCGTTTATACAAGCCCATTGAGATCTTTTCCTTTAAATGTGATCACCCCCCCCCCTTCCCTCCCTCCATCCTCGACATCACCTTGTAATAAAAAATAAGCGTTTTAAGGATTTAGCAATATAATAAAAATAATCGATTTTGAAAATTTTCTTTAGAAATAGTTTTCACCTTATTTTCACCCCTTTCCCCCCGGTCTCTCTCGAATCCTCTTGGAATTAAGGTAATCCTTAAGGTTAATAAATCTTGCGAAAGATACCGTCCCCCCCCCCCCAACAATTCCTTTTTTTTTCCCTCCACAACCCCTTCTTTCCTTCCTTCCAAAGGATTTTCAAGTATTTTTTTCTTTCTTTGCATTTTTTTTATTAGACAGTAGATGAGATATTTGTGAATCTAGACCTATGCGCCGCCTAGCTTAAATTCATTTAGAGTACGTCATAGGCACGTGATCGATGAGAAACGTAGTTCGAAGAAACTACTAACTACTACTAAGGGAGAGGGGATAACAGGTGGTAAAACTCTGCCTTCCATCTCCGTCTTTTGGCGTCTGAGCTGTAGACCTTTTGTGCAGAAACGGCAATGTATCGCGATTCTGACGTTTGCCAGGCCCCCTTTTTACGTCGAATATTGCCAAAATAATGGTTAGGTGTCCAGTCCCACTCCATATTACCAAGTGTTTGGAGCTTGGCGTCACGTGGTGCCTGTAACATTTCAAATAATTTTAACCCACCCGCCGCTGGTTTCGTTGGAGAACTTGGAGTCCCTTTAAGATAAGAAAGGCGCTTAACCATCTTCTATATCATTAACCCTGAACGCGACCCGGGGGTTCAACCCTTATTTAAACAGCGAGGAAAAAAATTACGAGATAAAATATGGTTCCTTTTTTTTTTTTTTCCTTCCTTTCCGGACCGATGGCAATAATCGCGCCCTTCCAACGTGAATTAGGAATTATTAGATTTAATAAATTGTAGGCCATTTTTTTAAATGTAAGTAGAAAAATGGATTTCCTTTTTAAATTTTCTAGGTTTTTAGCGGCAATATACGCGATTTTTATTTGATCTAGGCCTAGTTTTTTGTTATCGCTTTAACGTCGTCGAATGCATTGTTTGTAGCAACATTTTGTTGCTGTTCCTGAAATAAATGTAAAAGAACAAAGATAAAATTTCGTTAATTGAAAACTTGAAGCCCGTTATTTTAGGGAAATCATGGATTTTCTGTTATTCGAAAGAGTATAATGATGATTTGAATCATTCCATCACAATTCTAGTCCCTATACAAGGTGTTCATAAATGGTAGGAGCGGAGGAGGTGGGTTCTGGGAAATTAATTTTGAGTCGAAAATGTTCTTTAACATTTTTGCCACAAGGACCACCATTATGAATGGAGTGTTTTAGGGATGACCCCTTAAATTTAAGTAAGAAAAGGAAAAATTAATTTTATCGAAACAGAATGAAAACCATGTTAAGATTGTGAAGAAAATAGTAAGAACATACTTGCTAAGCCTTGGTCAAACAAAAGCGAAACGATACATCCCCCTCCCCACGCCATGTCCCCTGATCTATAAATGGTAGCAAGGCATCTAATCATTCGGACATAGAGTGGCGGAATTCCTCCTATTTACGAAAGAATCTCTTTTCCTTTCTGTTCCCCGAGTGGTCACTCACTCACTCGTGCTCTTTCACCACTAGCCTATTAATAGATTAGAAGGTTCCGCAACTTGTACCGTGTAAGGTATAGTACTTTTATTTAGGATAGGGTTCTTAATAACTGGACGATAAAGGCCGCAACAATCCGATCTTTTAAGAGTGGTCAGATTTTAATGGGCCATACGGAACGAGGTCACTTCCCCAATCGAACAATATCCTCCTTGACTCCGAGGACTTTCTCATTCATTTCCGGTGTTTTTCTATTTTTCTCGTAGACAAGCCGGACTTCTCTAGTCACGTCACGCGAGTGGACGTGGTCGAACGGGATACGACGTTGGTCAACGTGACGGCCTCGGCCAATCCGAGCGAAGTAACCTATCGATGGACGCGTAGAGGAACATCTGTCCCTACTGCCAGGGACCGTAAGAGATTGTCGGAGAATTCTTCCGGTGGATCCGTCGAAGCCGAAGGACCCGTCCTCTACGTCACGGGTGCCACCAGATCCGACGCTGGAAATTACTTCCTAGAGGCCGAAAACTCTCAAGGCAAAACAAACGCCACTGTCGTTCTCAACGTTTTATGTGAGTTGAAATCATTTAAAAGACGCGTTGCCGCTAATAACAAAATCACTATATACCTGAGTCCTGACCTTAATGGAAGTGCTAGTCTACGGACTTAGTATTTCTGAGGATGACGTGCTAGGAAGTATTTTATGCAGTGAACGTAGGGGACATACATTTACTTAATCCCTACGTGCCTGTTTTTATCGCTTCGAAAGAACGACCAGAAAAATATTAATGTAGCCCTTGCGCGATTGACTTAATGGTTTGAAATTTCGAATGGTCTTGATAAACCAGAAGAAACATGTCCGTATTGAAATCCCTCCAGTAGTCGCGCCTGACTTTGAACAATATCATAGTATCCATACCTATTCTATTCAATCATTCAAAATCGCCCATAGAACCCACCTAACTTCGTTCCTACCACTCACCCTTTTATAAACACAACACCCTGTATCTTTACTTGCGATTGAACCCAATTCAACGTGAAACTTCTCAACACTCTAATTCCCAAGAAGGTGGCGGGAGGGGGGATAAGTTGAAGGAAGTGGTGGTACTATATACCTTAAACTGTTCCCTATTGTTCTCTTTGTATCAATGGCATCAAAGTGACCACCGTCTATTTGTTTTAGCCCGACCAATCAGAGGGAGGGAGAGAGAGTGTGAGAGATAGAGGTGGATAATTATTAGTCTGATCTCAGGGAATCTCGCAGCAATCTTTCCCGTATGTACGTGTAGGCAAAAGACCTTTAGAGTAATGCGTATTTCGTGTAAATCGAGATCCACTAATCCCTAATATAATGACAGAGACGGACAAACATCCAGGACCCTTTACCCCTCCCCCCTCCCCTGTCCGTTTCCCGCGCGCGCCAAAGATTTCGGCTAATTGCTACGGCTTTAAGACAAAGTCTTATATACCACCTCGCTCTCGAATTGGGGACGAATTGAATTATTAGATGCCTGGTCACATTCTCCTCCACCCCCTTCCTTCATATAAGGGCTTAAGACAATGTGCACGTTTCAGTGGGAACGTGGCTTTGACTATATCCTTGTAGAATCAAAGGGAGCCTGAAACTAGTGTTCTAAAAAAAGTTGATTTAGAAGCATGGACTCAAAAACATTTTAATTGTAAGTAATAGTTGCAGATACCTTAATTTTTTTGTTTGAGCACTTCATGCTCCCTTTAAGATGGCTTTTGCTATCGATATAGGATTAACCCTATTAAAGGTCGCCCCCGTTAACCACCGCGCACCACCAAGTTCCCCCTTTCCATAAATACAATGGCTTTACGCTTTGCGCTTTTAACGAAGCTAACTTCAAAGCGAGCTAAAGTACACGCTAGTGTTAATGACGAAATTCCAATCTTGTTCCAGTTGAATCGTCTAAATTTTTGGGACTATCTTTATATCTGTTTAGCACTTTGCGTAATTTTAACATTAACCTGACCTCTCTTTCGTTATACTGTCCTTGGATTTAACCTTTATGGACCCTTTAGAGGTTGGCAAAGTTGAGCGTTATAAATTCAATTCTAAATCACGTTCAACAACTAGAACCAACAACGTCACGCAGAAAGGAACTCTCTGGGGATAACTTTAAACAAGGTGCATTTGGGTTCAGGCAGGCCGAGTTTAGTCCGTGAACCGTAAATCTAACAAGGCTGATTCTGTCTACGATATGACAGTAACGTACCTTTGAAGCTATAGAGTGACTTCATTTTCTATTAATATGACTTAGATGACACTCCATGGTAAATAAACAAAAGATTAGGATAAAGCTACTATGACATGGTTCTAAAACTAAAAGCGCAAAACTCAATTTGCTTTGACTTGCCTATCGAGCTGAAACTTGTCTTGCAGGTATTTTAATTTACTCCTTAAGTAGTAGAATATGTATTTTCTCAGGTATATCAAGGTCACTCGAAATCTGAAAACAATCTTTGTCTAAACGTGGGCAGGAACACGGAGAAACTGCTTCTTTTGCTGATGCTCTTTAGAATTACTAAGTCCATCCATGTTCACGACTATAGTTCATTTCTCTGTCTTGCGCTGTTCTGAGAGTCAAGGAATGGGTAAAGGAAGATTAAAGATGATGAGGTTATAAGGGTCATGTAAAGGGCGGAGTTGCATGATCTTCCTAGATATGGACGCGCTATTTTTCAATATAGGCGATCCGTAATGAAATAATGGCGTGTTCGAACAAGATGGTGGAACATCATTCGTGGTTTACCAAAGTTCTTTGGTCATTCATTTTCCAGTTCAACTTGTTAAGTTCATATTTCTAGGGTTGGCCTTTTCTTTTTACATGTGGGCGGACTCTATTAACCAATAGATTAAACCTACTCCTTGAGCCTTGGCCGGTTTATATTTAAATTTCTGAAAGACTTTTACGAGTTAAGCCTAGTTTTAAAAATTCACGTAATTTTTTTTTTTTGAAAAGATCTTACGTCTATGGTTTACCTTTCCTTACACGTGGGCTCACTGTAATTCATACTTGTTAGGCCTTGTCCAGTAAATTTTTAAATTTACTTGTATGAGTTGAGCATAATTTAAGATTAAAATTGAAAGGTACACGTGATTTTTCTCGGTCCATACTCGAAATATCTTGCATCTAGGCAGAGGGCACCACACGTTTTCTTACAAGCTCTTAACCTCTCTAAATACAGCTAAGCCTCGTTTCGTATATTTATTATGATGAAGTGTTTTCAACCATTTTCATCACTTGGTCTTGGCGTGTGCGCGCTGGTTCTCCAAAGATCGCGTGACCTTAACAATAAGCTAGATCGAACGAAGCATTCTCCTTTTTAAAATAAGAAGGGGAATAAATTAGGCCTAACGTAGACGTTCTCCTTGGTTTGATTATTTTTCAGACGAGATAGTGTGGGCGTGTTTTTTTTATCCTAGAAGTGTTTTACGTCAACACGAGTACTACCATACCATACCATAATGTTGCTAAGCCTTGGGCATATTGTTAAGTAACGTAACGTAGCTAAGCCTTGGGAGGGGGGCGTTTCATTTTGTGCCATCGGGTGGTGCCGTAAACACGGGTACCAAGAGGCATCGTTTATTATATTGTAGAGATCGTTATTTTCATAGGCATTCAAAATTGTTCTCTCAACCATGTGTAAGTCTCGAAGGACCATATTAGGCTTAGGTAGCCTTAACCTCTAGTTCTTTGTTGGGGTTTTACGAGGCGACACAACTAATGGGAGGAAGTTATCAATGATTCTTGAAGCTTAAGCGACGTACGTTTCTTTTCTAATGGTTGTTATTCATGGTATGAAGCTTTATGACCAACCATCAAGGGTTTTTCGGAAATGAGGGGGTTGCTTTTTGACAAGTTGTTTTTTATTCAGGACGCGAGTACTCATTCGCTCTAAAAATAAATAATATCAAGGATATTTTGAAGTAACCTTCACGTGGGATAGTAAAATTAGGCTTACAATACAAAAATATGTAGTGACGGAGCACAAGCAAGAGAATAATAAAATGCTTACCCAATAATTCCTAATCGCTGTATGAATTCCTTATATTAATAAAATACTCATTATAACGATATTAAATATTGATTAAGAAAAGGAAATTTTGTCAAAGACGTGTTATCGATGGCCAACTGGAGGGGAAAAACCCCTTCCTTCTCTTGTCTTTCTTGAATCTTTTAGATTCCATTTAAGCTAGCCTATGAAAAATGCCCTGTAGAGCGGACGTGCCTTGCAAAATGAAAATAATACCGAAGACCTTTGTCTTGTTTTTTTTAACGAATACTTAACAGAGTTTTCGCCAGGGGTTGCCACGGTGTGTTATTTATTTGAAGTGAAGTGGAATTGTTTAAGTTTCCAAAAATCTTCTTCCATGAAAGTCTTTAATAAATTTATTTCATTTTGAAGTGAAGCCAGCTTTAAGGCTGAAACTAGCCCATGCTAATCCTATGGCCCCTGTAAAAATGTTCGACCGCAATACACAAGTGTACGTACAATATGAAATAATTAAAAAAAATTTATGCAAGACAAAATATGGAATATTAAAAGTTTAATATTTGATAAAATAGACAAAAAATAATAGTAGACATTCCTGAAATTTATAGATAAACGTCTACAAGTATAGTTCAAGTCCTAACTGAACTGATTCCATCAACTCAACCCAAATCGCTATGTATGAACGTTTCAAACTTTACCCAGAGTCGCTATATTTGTTTTCAAAATTCCAGGCACTTCGTCATAATTAAGCATTATCAATTAATAAGAGTAGTTTTCGCTTCCCCTCCTCTTAAAAGTAATTATTTCAAGGTGGGAGTGTGGGTGGAGAAACTTGGCCTCAACACGAAATATTTCCATCATTCATTTTGAATAACGAGGCTGCCTGCATGTTTAACGGCGTCTGGCTTTAGTATTAGTTGTACCATAACCCTGTAGTACTTTTTGTAAGTATCAGAATGCCGTCGGGGCTACAGTAAATAGCACAATTCCTCTGATCCAAAACCAGTTTATTAATCGCTTGGACTATAGTTTTTAAATTCAAGAAGTCCTTGGGACCAGTTTATTAATTGCAAATCTATAGGAAAACTAAGATGGGACTAGTCCGAAGACCAGTTTATTATTTGGGACACTAGGGGGGTGGGGTAACTGGTCCCGAGGACGCCATATTCGTTTCACAATTAATATGTTAATGTCACGCTAAAAGTGAAATACATTCGATCGGACAGACATCATGATGAACACGTTTTTCAATATAAAACGGGACGCCGTAGGAAATACGCTTTCGACCCCTGTACTTATTTAAAGCGTGATGGACTTATGGTAGTTACCCACGTTTTTCTTTTTCTCATTCATCTCGAATCCCTCTTGGCTTTTCTAAATTTAATAAGAAATTCTGTTGGAGCTTGAACCAATTCCGTATACCGTACGTCACTAAACGCGAGTCTTCTTTGAAACTAAAACCCTGCCGTTTGGATTATCCCAGTTAATACGTCAAAGGATTCCAGCTAGAGGAGAAATTCTCCTAAACCATCCTTTGTACGTATTGATGTTAACAACGCGAATTAGAAAACTAATCTTTTCATTTGAGTAATGGAACGACTAATTGCGACTTATGCCTACTTTAATTCAAAGAACCGTAGGACGATATAGAACTAAAGAAAGAAAGAAAGAAAGAAAAAACACCGCTGCTGTTCTAACGAAATTATTAATAAAGATGTAGTGAAAACTTTATACCCCTCACTCCTCTGCATGTCTACTTCTTCCCCTTTCACTCTCTCTTGCATTCTCTACATCTTTCTCTTTTACTCTCTCTGCTTTATCTCTTACTCTCTATTTTCTCTCTCCTCAATCTCTACTTCTTTCCCTTTAAATCTCTAATTTCTAAATTCTCACTCCTAACGTTATTTTTCTCCCTATTTCGTCACTCTGCACTTCTTTCTCTCTCCTCACTCTCTACTCTCTACTCTCTCTTTCACTCTCTATTTTCTCTCTCTACTCTCTCTTTCACTCTCTATTTTCTCTCCCTCTCCTCACTCTCCACTTTCTCTTTTACTCTCTATTTTATCTCCTTTCCGTGCCCTTTATCTCTCCTCTCTCTCTCTCTCTCTCTCGCTGGTCTCTTTTTCTCCTCCCCCCATATTTCCTCTCTCTCTGTTTGTTTCTTTTACTCTTCGGCACACCACAACTAAATTCCTACGTCATTCTGTTTTGTATGAGTTCCTTCACTCGACTCCCTAACCTTTTTCTCGTCTTCTTTTATTATTTAAGGGATATGCTTTGAATTCAGGATTAAGGCCTTAATTTTGGTTAAAATTTATTACTCCCCTATGAAGGATTATGACTGATTTATTATAGCCTTGGTTAAATGAATAATTTAATATTAATGAAATTATAGATAAAGCTATTATAGCCCCGAAGTACCGTACGTTACGCGGGTACTTTTAAAGCCCGGTAATCTCCACTGGCGCTCTCACGTGACGTTGATTAGTTACATTGTGTTAAGCCTAATTTTTATTCTTCAATATTTGAATTTTGTTAGGCCTATCGTGGAGTTTCCCGCTCGCCGGGCTTATCACGTAACGTTGATTGGTTTCATTGTGTTAAGCCTTATTTTTATTCTTCGACACTTGAATTTCGTTAGGCCTAAAATTGTGGCATTTTCCCACGAGCTGGGGTTATCACGTGACGTTCATTAGTCGCGTTGTGCTAAGCCCAATTCTTATTCTTCTCTATTTGAACTTTGTTAGACGGGGCTTCCATCACTAACTTGACCCGACAGTTGGAGGTACACGAGGGAGATGAGGCGCGATTAGAGTGCTTGTTCGACGCCAACCCTAGTTCAGCAAGCGTTGTACGATGGCGACGAAAAGGAAACGGGGATCAGAGGTTACCTTCGGATAATTCCGCTGGTGTCGGACGATCCGAACTTATCCTGAGACAAGTGGCCAGGGAAGACGCCGGTTTCTACGAGTGTGTCGCCTTCAATGGTATCGGCAGACCGGAAGCCGCCGAATGTCAGCTGATCATCACGTGTAAGTTCTTTTTTAAAGAAGTATATGGAATCATCAGACAACCACGTTTTAATTGCTTTTAATTGGTTAGACTTCCTTATTTAAAACAAACTTAAAGTTGTGTTTGCTAAAAATGAGGCTTACCCCCTCCACTTTTGAATCGTTGAATTTAAATTAGATTAGCGTTAGTTTTATTAATGACTTAACGTTAATTTACCAATGTAAAACGATTATAAATGCCTGTCTGATCATTTCATTCTCCCTTATTCGTGAATATCTCGTATTACATCATCTTATGAACTTTTAAAATGACTCGGGTGTTAGAGTTACGAAATGATTTACGGTCGTTTAAAACTAAAAGTTAATTAGGCCTAAATTATGAGAAATGCTGAAATGTTCATTTATAAAAGGTATACCCCCTTTATAACTCTCTATGGTAATGGCTTCCTTCGGTAGCTAGCCAGAGTCGGAGCCTTTCATTGTGCCGTAAAAATAGAAGCCGCGGGCGAAATGACGTCTTTGAAATTTACAATGACCAGGGGGATCGCTTTTAAACTGGAAAGTTCACGCTCGCCCAGAAAAGAAAGCTTAAAATGGATCCGAGGTGTTAATTTTCTTAGGCAAAGGCTTAGCGAAACCCTACTTTCGCAACTTCCCAGAAAGAGCCGAGTTTCCGCTTTCCGGCCAACTGCTTTATGACGCAATTAGACCGAGGCCCTTGGCTGCTGGTCTTCTTAGTCTCAAAGAATTCTCCCTTCATTCAATCTACGAAGCGGGATTAAGAACCGTCCTCGAATGACGTACCCTACCTACATAAACGTTAAATGACTCAAGTTGAACCAAAGGACCAGTACAACGGTACTGTTCTTGAAAGGTTTTTAAGCGCTAGATATATATCGTCACCGGGGTTTTAAAGGATTTCCTATGATTAAAACGGAATAGACGCTGGGGAACCGTTCTCTAAAAACCTAGACCTTGATCGTGTCCTACACTGATCAATACCATAGGTAGTTGGTACATCTTCCGGGATGTCTTCAATCGTGCGCTTGTTGCGAAGGCTTAGCAGTTTCCCGCTATAAAGTTTGATCGAAATCAAATTATTTCCGGATTAAAATTTTGTTTTTTCGGAGTTAGGCTTAGCTTATTTTCTTTCTACAAATGTGGTTCCACCGAGGCTTAGAAAAAAAATAGGTCAAAGTTTGCGCTGGTGAAGACCCATTAAATGTTTGTTACGAGCGATAACGTTATGGTTCGCTATAATTTCGAAACGTTTTAGCTAAAAAAAGCTTCCGAGAGTTGTACCGTGCGGTAATGATAAGCTTCAAAAAAAAAAAACCTTTAGCTTTCGTGGCCGTACACACGTTTAATGCTCAGCAAGTTTAGTTTTGCAGTGACTGAACACAAAGTATATTTAATTTGTTTTAAGCCTGGGGTTTTTTTTGCTTCTTTCCGGTTGTGACTTTGTTTGGAGAAAAAAACGCGGCCGTGATAGCGATGTCGTCTGAATATTAATGAAATATCTTAGGTTAGATTGTTGAGGAATGTTTAGTATATTCGAGGAAGTGGGTTTTTCTTTATGATTAACCCTAATTACGCTTCGTTTTAGTGAAATTGAAACCTGTAAAATAAGGTTAGTTTCTTGAAAGAGATTTATCACGCAGTTTACGGGGTACCCTCCAAGACTATTTGGTGCTTTTGTTTAAACCACCTCGAGCAACGCCAGGTAGCTTAGCTAGTGTTTAATATTTCGCCTTTATCATTACAATTGTATCAACGCGTTCTTCCCTTAACAATGTCCTCTATATTATCTTTCTTTTATGTGGTTTTTTCCACGTCGTCGCAACGAACGAATTGGACGTTTTGCCTACAGATAAGCCGGTGATTTTATCAACGTTCACCTCCCGGTCGGTTGGAGGTCAGTTGCGAGACGATGTTTCGCTACGTTGTCTAGCAGATGCCAGTCCGGGAGCCACTTTTCAATGGTCATTCGAAGGGTCACCGATAGAGGCTGCCTTCCAAAGAGGCGCCGCCACGGGAACAGAGGCATTCGGACCACCTTACGTCATAGGAGGTGCCACCGGTACTCTGGGAACGGGGAGCAAATTCCTGGTACGAAATATGCGGACGGAGGACCGGGTTTGGGAAAGTGTTCTGTACATCAGGGACTTGGAAACCGCCGATTTCGGAAACTACACGTGCCTTAGCAGGAATGAATTCGGTTACGATTCTATCGATATATGGTTGGTTAAACAAAGTAAGACGAACGCAAATCAACTCGGATCGGCGAGCGTTCCTAAAGTATTTAGTTGACTTTATTTGTAGGAAAACCGGACCCACCGATGAACCTTAAGTTAACCAACGTGACGGGTACGAGTGTCGTCTTAACTTGGGAACCCGGCTTCGACGGCGGTTCAACGCAAACGTTCCGAGTTCGATATTCGAAACTCGGCGAAACTCATTACGTCTATGAAAAAGTGTCAGACGGACGCTCTCAGTGTCAAGTAACGGGACTGGAAGCCGGAAGCGCCTACGTCTTTAGCGCCGCGTCGGCCAACGCGTTGGGTGAAAGTGCCTTCAGCGACCATATCGTCAGGGCGGCAGCCACCCATACGCAAGTTGGCGCCTCCTCTACCTCCTTCGATGCTTCACCCGCTCCGCCTGGTAAGAGACCAATATCCCTTTATATCATTGATAACGTAGCCTAAGGAGTAGTAGCTTAAAGCAAATATGCCTCCCCCTAACATACTTTGCAAGGCCAAGGACAGGAACCAATCGGTACTTGTCCACGAGGGTATATGTTATACCGTTTTTAAATGAAGTAAAAAAGGCTAAGTTTCAATTCCGTTTGCTATATTTTCTCTGCTTAGATTAAGAATTGATTCAAATACAAAATCCATCGGATAGAATAGCGGTAGCCTTATTGACTTTTAAATTTGGGATGAACTCGTTACTCTTTCACGTCCCCTTTCGCCCCCCCCCACCCGGGTTGCTGCTATGAGAGGCTGAGATCGTTTTCCATCTCAAATAAAAAGAAAAAAAAATTACGGAAAGAGGTCGATGGAATCATGGACATTATAATTCTAAAGAGGAACAGAGAAGAAGGAATTATTCTTAACAGTGGTCCGGACAGCAAAATGCCATAGCATGTTTTTGACTAAAAATTGATTTCCCAAAGAACATTCAACCTTATTTATGGCAGACTTATCATAAACACAGTAGGAAAAAGAAAAATAGCCAGTTTTCCTATCCCCTTTTAGGGTATTATAAGATCCATGATGGAATTGCCTTTTTTCATCTTGGGAGGCGACGTGGTTTGAGACGAATCCCCCTTTTTAAAAAGGATTAAAAGGGATTATCGTCTGGGGACAAAACCGTTTTATATATCACGTCATTCTCCCCACAGGATTATTCCCCCCCCCCTCTTTTTTTTTACTTCCTCTTCCGCTAAAGTTTTGTTTTCTAAAGGTAATCGTTATATCCGTCCGTCCCGTTTCGTCCCCCCTCCCCTCAGTTTTTCGGGCCATCGTATCTCAGGCATGGATGAGGTAAACCTTCTTTAAAGGGAGTATAAAACACCTTTCTCGTACACCATAGATTTAAATAGTTTGTAGATTTTGGAGAGCGCTGGTTTTTGCGTTCGTTGTTGTTATTGTGTCAATATTTCAGTGGCAAGGAGGGAACTTTATATCCCCTTTAAAGTAAGTGTGAAACAATTAGATTCCTTCCTTTCTATCTACAACTTCAAAGGAATTAGTTGCCTCTTGAAACTGAAAAGGCGTCTAAATATTACAAACTATGTTCTTTGATGTAACTACGAGAAACAAGTTGGAAAAGTGATGATTTTTTTTACTTTTATATTATATATTTTAAAAGATGGGAGGAGACTGTCTTTATTTACCCCTAAGGTTTATTTACCATAAAGCCTGTCTATAAGATATGTAGATATCAACCAGTAGACATCGTGTTATTTTGACTACTTCTTGACTGATCTGCTTATAATGGGTAAACCAATTTGGGTTTGGGTGTTGATGATTATTATTAGTCAGTCAGTTAATCAATCAGTCAGAACTTAAATTCCAGAAAGGTTCAGTTAAATAAACCAGGGAACTTAAATATTCCCAGTAACGCAATAACATCGTGTTGTAACTATAATAAAGGCACCTTTCGTTACTCATTCCCTAAGGCCTAAGACCTAAGGAAGGAAAGATGAAAGAAACGGGGAAAGGGAGGAAGAGAGAGAGAGAGAGAGCGAGACTGTTTGCTCCAAGAACCGAACACCGTTTTCTTCTTTCTTTAAAGCCACGCCAAGTACTTATCTTTCAAGCTTCAGACGACGACGTGTACCCAGGACGCTCCACCACGGTAGACTTGATTGATTTGGATTAAGGTTTCGACTTATAACTTGCCACTTTGTTTCCACTCCAGAAAAGAACTCCTCAGCTTATCTTTTCCACTTTCTTCCTTTCTCTCTCTCTCTCCCTAGCTCTTGGATGCTCACTAGCTTTTAACTTCTATCAAAGGCAAAATAAATATAAAAGAAAGTGAGGTCACTGGGGAGATTAATGGAAGTTTTTCCTAGTATGTTTACGACTTACGCTGCGTGGTCAACCAGGCTTTGATCTCTTTGGTCGACCAATGGTTGATATGCTTTCTTTAATATTACTTTAAATAGTTTTAAATTTTCTGAAAGACTATGAGTTAGAAAAAAATTATGTTTTTTGGTTCTTGGATATTATTATCGTAGATTAAATTTCGTAGAGCTAGTGCAAACCTGGATGGTTGTTGGTAAATGTAACATTTTCGGTTTGCCCCGTGATTTTTTTACCCCTACCACAAGGTGGCAGTAAATATATCTTCCCTTGGGTCAGACTGTAACTCTCTTTCTTTTATTTGTATTTACCATTGCTTATAGCGAACCCCAAGCGACAATAAAATACCCTAGTGGAAAGAACTATATATTATAGTGGTAGTTGGGTGTGTCTGTCTGTCTGTCTTGAAGATAAAAGTCTATAAATGTCATATTTTAAGCCCCGTTAACGTAAAGCCAATGATCAAAAACCTCAAACGCAATCAATTCTTTTAAAAAGAAGACCGGGACGCCGAGGTCGGTGGGATGGGAATCGAAATTGTTACCTAGGCGTATAGGTAGTTCTCGAATCGGCAGGCGAGTTAACTGCAATGCGCCTAAATCGCCTCTACTTTCCTTCTTAACTTTCTCAAACCGAGCGAACAAGAAACGCTAAATTGAGCGTCCCTTTTTCGCGGTTTGAGCATTTTTCGCCCCTTTTTTTTTAAAGCCTCTGTCGGTTTCCCAGGGTTTCCTAAACATTCCAACGGGAATTGAGGGTCGAGCTCGCCAATCTCAAAAGAACCAAGGAGAAAATTCCAACTTGCTCTCTCTCTCTTGCTCGCTCTCTCGCTCTCTGTGCCTTCATTCATTGACAAACCGGTGTCAAATATTTAGGCCTACAATCGATCCAGTCGCTTTTCTCGGATTCCAAAGAGCATAGAGTAAATAACTAAAGGAGTAAGTCGAAATTTTAGTTGATGATTGGATACTTTTTAAGTCGATAATGACTGAAGAATTTTAAGATGAGAGAAAAACACTCAGTGTGATAACGTAACTCGAAGTAAATGTTAAAATAGGTTTAACCTCGTAAAGATTTTGATAGAACAGCTAGACTAATATCGTCTATATTCATAAACGGTTTTTTAATTGGGTCCCAATTTTAATCCACGTATACAGTGTGTTTCTGAAAGATATGTGAATAAAAAATGGGGTTTGTTGTTGTGTAGTTTGTTTTTGGCGTGTTTGTAGCATCCCTTACTTCATTGCTCCAAGTGTGGTAGCCTGGTAGGGATGAAGAAGGTTAAGTTCCAGAAGGGCGGGAACTGCAATTGGTAAACCGGAACTTTGATACTTTCAGGAAAAGAAAAAGAAGCGTGGTTCAGAATTCTTAGCAAAGCGGAAAAAAGTCTGATAAAGATTCTTGCCAATTATAGAAAGTGCGTGTTGAGCGTAGACATACTAAAATATCTTTGTATTGTCTTAGCTAGACCATGCACCTTATAAAACCTTAAAGAGCGACTTCTTACAATATATAATAGCGGTATGCACAAGCGAGGGATTAAGATTTCGAATCTAGTATATCAAGGTCACTGTTTAAAGCCAGGTGATCAAAGGGCATGTAAAAAACAGGACATGTATTTCTTATGGTATTTCAAGAACGCTTGAAAATATTTTCAAGAACTATAGTTGACACTCTGGGGAAAGTAAATGGGTTAATTAATTCCACTAAGCTATAAGTACTGTTTTAAGGTTTTCTTGGCCTCTTTGAATTATACAAAGTGCATGATAAGACACATATCTCACGAAGGGCGCTTATGTTGCTTAAAAAGTGTTTATTATTGACCAGCTGTAAGAATGTTTCAACACTGAGACGAGAATGGTTTGTCCAGAATACTCGCGTCCAAACTTTTCATGTCGTGTTATAACGGAATATGTATTTTAAAATGTAAATAAGGTTGGATTTGTTTGGGGTTTTATTTTTGCAGATCAAAAGAGGGTTCCTCCGGATAACAAGAAGAAGACGGGGGCAACTGGTTCTGGCGCTCCTAGACATCAATGGTGGTTAACAACGGCCGTTGTTGGGGGCGTTCTCGTCGCACTCAATCTTACGGTCATCATTTGCCTCGTCACACGAAAGAAACGCAAAAAACGTAAAGGTACGAGGGAGGGTTGTACAATAAAATGGCCCCCCGTTAGACATCCGTATCCAGACTATAGTTCTGTTTTTGGTCAAACGTCGACTACTATTACGAGAACACATTATAGTAATTGCTAACAATAGCGCACGATGGAGATAGAAAACCGTGAAAACATAGAGGCGACACATGGAATTGTTGCGGTGATACGATTATACTTATAGAAGGAGCTTGATTCCCGAAATACTATCCTACCATCCTTACACACAATGAGATAAAGATTCTAGAATTCCCAGTGTCGCCTCTGTTTTGTTTCCCGCTGTTAGACATTTGTGTGCGCGAGTACTTCCCTTTGCACGTCAGTACACATTGCTTTTTACGGTCTGTCTTCCGGATCTGGTTAAATGGAAGGGCTACTTCCGTTATGGGTTCTCCTATTGCGCAGTGATACTTAAGACAACCTTTTATTTAGTTTTTCTACACCTCGAGCGATTGAAAGAGAGAGTCTAGAACTTTGCTAAGGCACCAATATTTTTTGTTATTTTATGAGCATGATAACATAGTTAGAAAGATTTTAAATAAATAATGTCAGTATTTAAATTAGGGTTAAAAAGATCCATGGTTTTGGCACGTGGTTTCAAACAGGGTTTTTCTTAATTTGCAGCTTACAAAATGGCTCGCCAAGCGCTGGGAAGTGGAATCCACGGTCCCAGTCCGGGAGCTGATGGCGTGGCGTGTCTTCTTCAAGGTTCGGCGGGTGAAAGGTCACTTAGTTCCCGAAGAGACTCCGAGGATATTGATATCGAGGTTCGAATATCTATATCTCTTAGGATACCACCTCCGTTAACTACGCCCACCATTAAATTTCTGTTTCTTTTATTTAATCCTCTCTGGTGCCAATTTGATCAGCAGCTTCGCCAAATTCGGTTGCTCAACGCCGAAATCGTGGGTAAGCGAAGCCATTCTTTCAAAATGATTTTTAATTTTCTTTCAACGATGGAAGTGTAGTTGTAGACGTCTGTCACGTGACTCGTGTCTCGAGCCTGTTTGTTTAAAAAAAATTGTTTCGTCGCGATTGGATTGATCATACACGACCGTTGAAGTTGCTTCGTTTCTTTCCTTTCCTTCCTTCCTTCCTTCTTTGTTCTTCCATCACGTGATGCGATTGTTTTGGGTTGTTTCTGTGACGTCACATCGTACCTTCCAAGAGAGACGGGACCGGAGGAAGGAGGGACTTCATCACTTGATGAGACGAGATACTTTGGATCATCCCGACTCTGAAACCAAGAGCTGGCCTGATGTCATTGCCGCGGGCGGCGAGTACATTGGCCCAACCGCCCTATCTGTTAAGGTATATTTATATAACTAACGTTTCGCCTGAGTATGCCAAACTGAACCGGTCAATTTCGACCAAAATTTGACCAATTATAGCCTATAATTACGCTAAGCACTGCGCTTATTTCAAATAAATCGTAATTTACTTTCAGTTTAAATTATCCGTGTTTATATAAAGCGTTGACGCTAATGTTATATTCTATACGCAAAATTATTTTTTCAATTCGATTATCTCAAAACTGGAGTGGTCAATTTTGACCAAAATTTAACCAAATATAGCCCAAACTACACTCAATACGCCGCTATTTTTAAATTAGCAATTGGGCAATTGTATTTTTAATTATAAGTGTTTATGCGATGCGTTGACGCTAATGTTATCTCTATGAGTGAATTGTTTGTTCCATTTTTTGGCCAATTCATTTTCCCAAATATTTCAGCGAAGGCGTTGGGAATTGAATTAGAAATTGACTTCTATATATTTCCAAGCATTTCTCGCTTCAATAATTTCCTCATCAAAATTTCCCATCACTGATTTTTCCCTCTCCCTCTCTTTCTAAGATGCTCGATTCGTTTTCTTTCTTTTAAAACAAATTTTTCCTTTTATCATATCATAGGTTCCCCCTAAAAGCGTCTTAAGCACGCTTCGAATAATAATAAGCTCCGCCTATTTCTTTAATGAGCCAAGAAAGCAAAAAAAAAAAAAAAAAAATTTGTTGCCGATCGAATTTCAAGCCGTTTATGAACTAAATTCGAGTAAAGGGACAGTATAACGATAAAATTATGAAAGAACGGAGATATTAAAGGGTTTATGACACGGTTCCTGTATGGCAATACGCATATTTCAAACTACTTGGTTAAATGTACTGCGGGTATGACGTCAGTGTTTTTTATGACTTATTCTGGAACGTTCGCCATTTTATAAGATGGCCGCGGACTCATTTGAACCAAAAAACAATACATCCCTACCATTCTACTAAATTGTAGTCGAATCGGTTAAAATGTACCAGACGTTATTCCGTAAGGATGTAACCTTTTCTTGCGTCTCCATTTTCCAAGATGGCGGCATTAAAATTTAGCCATAAAGGCCTACTTTCATTTGAACCAAAAACCATACATCTCTACCATTCTACTAAATTGTAGTCGGTTAAAATGTACCAGACGTTATTCCTTATGATGTAACCTTTTCTTACGTCTCCATTTTCCAAGATGGCGGCATTAAAATTTAGCCATAAAGCCCATCAAAAGATATATATATAAGACGAAGTTGGTTACATTTCAGTCCGCCATTTTCCAAGATGGCGGCATTAAGATATAGGCCTAGATGGTGTACCATTATACTTAAGACTGCTATAATTGGAACTTAAAGTACGTTAAACTAAACTTATAACGTAAGACGAAGTTGATTACAATTTAAGTCCGCCATTTTCTAAGATGAAGTCTAATTTAAAAAAAAGTTTTTTACAGAGCACCAAATACTTATGGAGTAATGTCCCATTAAAATTTCAGTTTCGTAGATAAAGTATTCGGGGACTTTCTCACGAGTTTGAGGAAAATTCCAAATTTCTTCGGCTCTACGTAGACGCGTTAGACACGTTCTTATAGTTATAGTGGAATTACTTTTATCATCTCTTATATAAACCCTGATTTCCCGAAAGTTATTTCCGGTGGAAGAAATAAAACGGAGAAGAAATGTTTGAAAGTAAACGAAGCGAAGAAATCAGAGTATAAGAACAATAAAAAGTGAAATCAGTCTTTGGTCCCTTTTATTTGCTTTTTCTTTTCCAATTGCCATTTTACGCCTTTTAGAGCAAATAATAAATTACTTCTATTATACCGGATCAAATGAAATCGCCAAGCAAATCTTTTTCTACTCTAATGAAGCGATACCCGCAAAGGCTTAGAGCAAACGAAATTTACCCATCTAGAAAGGGCTCGGATAACGAACCATTAAGGAAAAAAAAACCTATATATTTTTAATGACAACTTTTTAAGTTTTCTCTATATGTGTATATAATGGAAAGTAACCAACCCCACGTGAATAATCTTTAAAGCTATCGGATCTTTTAATCGCTAGTGATTTTTCCCAATAGGAACTTTAGAAGAGGGTATAAAAAGTAACATTTATCTTAATTAAGAACAAATCTTGACTAAATTCAAAGAATTTCGATACCCTAATTACCGCGTTCTATTCGCGCCATTAATTTACGTAACAAATCTTTTCGGTATTTGAAGTTTTCACCGAATTTAACAAAAATTTTATTACTAACAGCCACCCGGAACTTTCAAAGCAATAAACCTAAGAAACCTAAATTCTCCCAGGGTTTAAAATTCAAAGCTCATAGGATTTTGCATGAATTTATTGCATTATTTCACTAATAACGTTAATTTAATTTAAATGAAAATATCCCTTCTCAAGTTTTCAAGTGACACATGAAAAAATACTACTAACAACCACCCGTAACTTTCAAAGCAATAAACCCAAATATTCCCAAGGGTTTAAAAAACTAAAAAATATGAACGCACGTGCGATTTTTGCATGAATTTATTGCATTCTTTCACTAATAATACTAATTTTAAATAAAGGCTTCTATGGCTCTGGAAGAAATGATGCCTTCTCTGGAAGAAGCTGTCACGTGTCACGAATTGACGACTTTTATTGGTTCAAAACTGGATGGTGACGTCATTCAGGCTTAAATAACAATAAAAACCATAACCTTCCCTCGCAGTTATTAATGGAAAATACTAACATAAAAAAAAGATACATTCCTCAAGACAGTGCTCAAATTTTTACACAAACGAAAAAAAAAACGTTAATTTCCTCAACAAAACTAACAAACAAAAACATAATAATATCGCGTTACGGACAATTATAAATAAATTAATTAGTAAAAAACCTGTACATAAACAATTATCAAACATATTAAAAACAAAATAACGGATATCCCGTTTAACCGGTGTTGGTGCGGTTGTACAAAAACTGATTGAAACAATTTTACTGGAGTTAACAAAATAGATAATAATAAAAAAAAAATTGAATGGACCACGTGACTAAACTAAAATAGGTTAGATTTTTTTATATTATGGGTTAAAGAACTTAATTTCAGGCAACGATAACTCATATCCGAAAAAAAAAAATTAAATAATAATTAAAACTAACCAATTTTCTAATTGAAATATATATTAAAGTGATTTTATATATTTCGCTTAGAGCTATATTAATAATAGTTAAATTAAATATTAAATTTTACGTTGATGTTTACGACAAAAGAATTTTAACTCTAGTTCATTAAAGAAAGAAAAAAAAACTTTTAAAATTAATGAAAAATAAGAAAAAAAAACCGAAGCATGGAGTAAGGTTACTATTAAAGAATATTATAAATAACGGTAAGTTAAAATGTAGTAGCGATATGTTGATTATCTGAAAGCATATGTTAGGGATTGACAAAGGGTTAGTTTAACAGATTGCCATTTATTTATTGTGTAGGAAATATATATATTAAAATTTTACTCAGAACGATCTCTATTGTGTTTGAGACATAAAGAGTGTTAGGCAATAGACCTTAGGGGATAGGCAAGGGGGTTGATACATTCTCATGATACAAAAAGATTACAGCGCAGGCGCCAAAAAGAGAAATGAAGGGCACTGCAGTCTGGGAAATAGCACTCTTCCTCTGGTCCAAAACCAGTTTATTAATTGCTTGGACTAGTTTTTTAATTCAAGAAGTGGGGGTTACTGGTCCTCAGGACCAGTTTATTAATTGCAAATCTATAGGAGAACAAAGGCTGGGACCAGTCCGGAGACCAGTTAATTATTTCGGGGACTAGGGGGTCACTGGTCCCAAGGACTAGTTTAAAAATTATCCTTATTTCCCAGACTGAAGGGCAGAGTTTTACCACCCTGTATTAATGGTTTTGGCGCCTGCGTTGTAAGCCTTTGTGTAACTGACGAGTGTGCTCGGAGACCACGTGGTTTCAAGCCCCGTTTTATTGTCAAAAACGTCTATTGCTTTATTTCAAGGGGAACAGAATTGATGGATAGTTTTAAACCAATTAAAAACGCTATGCACGTAGATTAGGGGGAGTTATTTCATTGGCTAAGACACCGAAAGTGAAAAAAAATGCATTTCTATAACTGTTTTACTAACCCTGAAAAAAAATCCATACTATTCATTAGGCCTAGTTCTGACAGAAAAATTCTTATAAATCTTTTATTTTGTAAAATGATGAAAATATATAATATCGGGATTTTTTTTTCCCGCGAAAATAACGGAAGGTTTAGCGAGACGTGTTCATTTATTGCTCAATCATCATCAAAAATTCAAAACCGTTTTAGTGTAAACAAAGATTGTAGCAACAATGCGCGTCGTTTAAACAATTAAAAAAGAAAAAAAACCAAGAAGAATTTAAAGATGAAACAGGAAATCGTATCGTAGGTGAAAAATAAGTCGTTTAAACTTATGATAACAATGTTTTTTGTATAAAAATGGCTAGCGTCGACTAACAAAATAGTTTCGCAATAAGGAAAATAATAAACTGTTGAAAGTAATTATCTTTTTTATTCGTTTTAAATTAGTTTTTTCATTTTAAGGAACAGACACCCTAGCAGACTGCTTTTAAATTTGGCGGGAATTCTTTTTACCTCAGGTAAGCCTTATTTCCCAACCTGCTCTTTTCCCATTATCGACCAATCACGATGCGTATTTACTGACTGACATCTACGAGCCGCGCCAAATTCAAAGTCTTCAAATGAAAGTTAGTTTCCTCTTGTCATTCCCTTAACCTAAATTAGAATTTCATAGCGTACATGGTAAAAAAACGTGGGCGAAAATCTTAAAAATTTAACGATTTTTTCACTTAAAAAAAAACCTGTTCTTTTGGCTTCGGTAGAGACGATTATCGTGTAGGCTTAACTCACCGTTTTGCGTCATCGCTCATTATGTCAAATAATTCTCGCCCATCTTTTAATGTACCTGCGTTATGTTTAGCTAATTAGTATATATAACCTCCAAAAATGTTCCGTTTGCCTTGAGGCCCGGGTAAAGGTAGAGTTGAAACACATCCGCAGATGATATAATAAAATGATGAAAATTTCATTACCTATCCCGTTGTAACAATGGAAAATGACGTCATTTAATAACAAATTAAAAAAGCCTGATCAAGATTAGGAGCTCGAGCATGCGCGACTTTAAGAGCAAATGCACTACGGTAGTAGCGAGGTAAAGGTCCTCTGGAATTTCGCCTCTGTTTGGCGGGGGTCGCCTTTTATTCCAAATTAAATAGGTCCGGCACTTTTATTTCGTGTCCAAGTTTAAGAAATGGTCTGAAAGTCTGCCACAACGATAACCCCGCTTTCCTTAATTTACGGCGAATACGTTGTATCATTAAGCGGCCCCATCTTAGGAGTTAGAGCGTTTCGCTTTTCGGTGTGTACGCTATTCTCGTCGGTGATTGGTCGATAGCGGTCACCAGCAGTATGCATATGCGCAATCGCTAAGGCATAACGCGTTTCTCCCATTTTAGGCTCGAAACTCGGTGTGTCTGTTGGAAGGCAGTATCCAAGGGAGACCGAGAGAAAGGGGCAACTTCTCCCCGTTGTATTTTGCAGTTTATATGGTGAGGGAGGGTCACGGTGCTTCTCTTTCAAATACTAGAGTCTTTCGTATCAACTGTATAGTCAAGAAAATCGACGCAAAATGAGGTTTTACATTGCTGTACTGCTGTTTCTTGTGGTATTAGTTTTCGGATGGCATAATACGTGCGCGTTAAGCGAGGTGAGTTTACATTTACATAATTGTAAACAAATCTATCCTCTAAATCTTATCGCGACATTTCCCTTTCTCGCTTAGGCCTAAGGAGTAAGATCCCCCTTACAAAAATCGCCAAGGCTTATATTCCTTAACCTCGAAGGCTCGAATAGGCGGACTCGATCGCTACATTCTAACTTTCCATTCATAGACTTAGCTGACGAAGTTAGGCTTATCGCTTTTCAAATAGATAAATTTACTCCATTTGATTAGATTAAAAGTGGGTTTATCGTTGGAAAGGCTTAAATCGGGTGTCAAAATTTGTGTTTCTCTCCAAACAATGGGATGAAATGACGTAATAGTATACCCAATCCAAACCCACACATACCGTATCTAGGCCTATGTTTTGGGATAAAAAAAATCATGGCCCACCCTTATGTAAAACGTAATTTACTTCATTTTAATTATAATCAAGTCTAGGCTTCAGTGTAAATAGAAAAATATAGATTTTGAAAACTAGCATATTAACTATTTAAAATTTGATTCATTAGAAAGTCGTGTTAGAGAGGAGTCACATTCTCTCTATACTGACTTGCTAATTACCGTTGTAGAATGTATATTTTCTAGTCATTAAGGTCAATTTGAACCATTTGAAACTAGAGACAGCTTTGAAAGGCAGTAATTAAATGGGGGTGTTTATGGAACTAGGCTTAGTTGAATGGATATTTCATGCAAATGGGGAAAAATGAACAAATCTTAAAATTCTTTAACATTCTTTAATATGCTAATGAATGAATTGTCATTGCGATTGTTTTCAGGCATCTGGGAATGCAGACTCGAGCTTAACACATTTCCAGCCCATGGTAGCGGTGCTTTGTGGACATGGAAAATATAAAAATCAGTATCTTGATGAAAATCGTCAGTGGGTTTCAGATTCTGATTCAAAAGCTACTTGCACCAGTGATAAATTAGAAGTCTTGGAATATTGCAGAAAGGTATCAGTAATCCTTTCTTTTTATTAAGTTGTAATAAATAGTTGATATCATTGAGAAATGTTGTTAAAATTTGATTTGTTAATGTTTCCTTAAAAAAAGGAAATAAATTCCACTTCACCTATCATTTTGTGCTTAGGAGTCTACCTACAATTTTTCTGATACCATGGCCCACTCTGAGCCTGTAATTTATTTATTGCCAAGGCCCACTCATAGTCTCACTCCCACACTGAGCCTATAATTTATTTTCTGCCAAGGCCCACTTTGAGCCTATAATTTATTTTGTGCCAAGGCCCACTCTGAGCCTATAATTTATTTTGTGCCAAGGCCCACTCTGAGCCTATAATTTATTTTGTGCCAAGGCCCACTCTGAGCCTATAATTTATTTTGTGCCAAGGCCCACTCTGAGCCTATAAAATATTTTGTGCCAAGGCCCACTCTGAGCCTATAATTTATTTTGTGCCAAGGCCCACTCTGAGCCTATAATTTATTATGTGCCAAGGCCCACTCTGAGCCTATAATTTATTTAGTGCCAAGGCCCACTCTGAGCCTATAAAATATTTTGTGCCAAGGCCCACTCTGAGCCTATAAAATATTTTGTGCCAAGGCCCACTCTGAGCCTATAATTTATTTTGTGCCAAGGCCCACTCTGAGCCTATAATTTATTTTGTGCCAAGGCCCACTCTGAGCCTATAATTTATTTTGTGCCAAGGCCCACTCTGAGCCTATAATTTATTTTGTGCCAAGGCCCACTCTGAGCCTATAATTTATTTTGTGCCAAGGCCCACTCTGAGCCTATAATTTATTTTGTGCCAAGGCCCACTCTGAGCCTATAATTTATTTTGTGCCAAGGCCCACTCTGAGCCTATAATTTATTTTGTGCCAAGGCCCACTCTGAGCCTATAATTTATTTTGTGCCAAGGCCCACTCTGAGCCTATAATTTATTTTGTGCCAAGGCCCACTCTGAGCCTATAATTTATTTTGTGCCAAGGCCCACTCTGAGCCTATAATTTATTTTGTGCCAAGGCCCACTCTGAGCCTATAATTTATTTTGTGCCAAGGCCCACTCTGAGCCTATAATTTATTTTGTGCCAAGGCCCACTCTGAGCCTAATATTTTTCTCGTGCCATGGCCAACTCTGTGCCCAAATTTTTCTCGTGCCACGGCCGACTGATCAAATTTTTCTCGTGCCAAGGCCGACTCTGTATCTAAAATCATTCTCGTCCCAAGGCTGGGACAGGGCCGGAAATAAGAAAAATTTCTTATAGGGCATGTGTCCAGTGAACCCCCTTTTGACTGGAGAAGTTGTAGGACACTGAGCCTATAATTTATTTTGTGCCAAGGCCCACTCATAGTCCCACTCCCACACTGAGCCTATAATTTATTTTGTGCCAAGGCCCACTCATAGTCCCACTCCCACACTGAGCCTATAATTTATTTTGTGCCAAGGCCCACACTCAGCCTAATATTTTTCTTTTGCCAAAGCCTACTCTGTGCCCAAATTTTTCTTGTGCCAAAGCCTACTCTGTGCCCAAATTTTTCTCGTGCCAAAGCCTACTCTTTGCCCAAATGTTTCTCATGCCATGGCCAACTCTGTGCCCAATTTTTCTCGTTCCATGGCCGACTCTGTTCCCAAATTTTTCTCGTGCCATGGCCGACTCTGTTCCCAAATTTTTCTCGTGCCATGGCCGACTCTGTTCCCAAATTTTTCTCGTGCCAAGGCCGACTCTGTATCGAAAATTTTTCTCATTCCAAGGCTGGGACAGGGCCGGAAATACGAAAAATTTCTTATAGGACATGTGTCCAGTGAACCCCCTTTTGTCTGGAAAAATTGTAGGACATATACGACATAAAATTAATAACCTATGCTTAGTTTTTGATATTATAAATAACAACCTAGATTTAGATTTTTCACCCGCCATAATACAAGAACCCGTGGTCACTCACACAAATTAGTCAAACCTAGGGTGCTAACTACATTCCGACAAACACGCTTTGCATGTGCTGTCATTGACGATTGGAATTTCTTGCCCAATGATGTCGTCATTCTAACTAATAAATCCCATTATCGTTGTAAATTTTCATCCTAAATGATAAATTAAAAACTGTGCAGGGAATTCCAAATTAACTGACATTGTTTTTATTATTATTATTATTATTTTTTTAATATTACATTATTATAAATTTTTTGTTCTCATATTACTGTAATACTTTATTGTCTTTCCGCAACATGCCTATTGTATCGAATTACGATGCTCACACATACGTCACTTTGTTGACTTTGTGAATAACACATATATAAATAGATAAGACATTGTCCACTGGAGTGTGCAGAAATAGTGTCGCATCTTCATAGTCAAGCTATCAAAACTTCAGAAAAAATTAATTGGTCAACTGTCCAGTGACCCCCTTAGTTTTTTAAAATGTTATGGGACAATGACCTGTGTCCTGTGCTTATTTCCGGCCCTGGGCTGGGAGGCCCGCCCTAAGCCTACGAATTTTCTCGTTCCAAGGCCGGGAGGCCCGCTCTAAGCCTATGAATTTTCTCCTTCCAAGGCCGGGAGGCCCGCTCTAAGCCTATGAATTTTCTCGTTCCAAGGCCGGGAGGCCCGCTCTAAGCCTATGAATTTTCTCCTTCCAAGGCCGGGAGGCCCGCTCTAAGCCTATGAATTTTCTCCTTCCAAGGCCGGGAGGCCCGCTCTAAGCCTACGAATTTTCTCCTTCCATGGCCTACAAATTTTCTTTTGCCAAGGCCCACGCGAAGCTTACAAATTTTCTTGAGCATTGTGCCAACAGTTTGTGCGTGTCAAAACAGGTATATCCAAAGAAAGATATCAGAAACATTGTGGAATCTGGTCGATATTACAAAATTGACAGGTGGTGTAAAGTTGGGCAGAAAAAATGCAAGGCCTCTCATTGGGTCAGACCCTACAGATGTCTAGGTAACATAGACCATCTTGTAGGTATTGAAAGATGAAATCCCTAAACCTGTGTAAATCGCGTTGTAGAAGGACCATTTCAAAGCGACGCTCTCTTAGTACCAGAGCATTGTCTTTTTGATCATATTCACAACCAAAGTATTTGTCAAACGTTTGACGAATGGAACCACACCGCGGCTGGAAGCTGCGAAAACCGCAGCATGAGATTGAAGAGCTTCGCTATGCTGTTGCCATGTGGTGTTGACATTTTTGCTGGGGTCGAATTTGTCTGCTGTCCAAAAGAAGAAGATCAAAGCAAATCCGTTGCCAGTTCCGAGAATGAGCTTGACAGTAATGATGACGACGACGAAGATGACGGTGACGATTATGACGATGACGATGACAATTATTACGACAGTGATTACGATTCATCGCAGAGCTCGTCATCTTCGACTACCAGCAGCACTACTACTACAACTACAACCACCACTACTTCAACTACGACGACGGAGAAGCCGGTGGACTATTACTTTACTCACTTTGACAGCAAACGCGAACACGATGCCTTCAAAGAAGCTCAAAAATCCTTGGAAGATAGTCACAGAGAAAAGGTCACAAAGGTCATGAAAGAATGGAGCGAGTTGGAAGAACGCTACCAGGAAATGAAAGTCAAGGATCCTAATGGCGCTGAAGATTTCAGAAAGAAAATGAGCTCTGTAAGTGAAGCTGAATTTAGTATATTGAGCCGCCTCTGTGGGATAGGTTTAAGCCTTTGTTAGATTTCATTAAGCCTTTGCGTGGAATTTATTCTTTTTAGCGTTTCCAAAAGACTGTGGAAGCTTTAGAGGAAGAGGGCGCGGCTGAAAAGAGACAGCTCTCGGCTATGCACCAACAACGAGTCATGACTATTGTCAATCTCCGTAAGAAATCCGCCATGGATTGCTACACAGCCGCTTTAGACCAGACTCCACCCAAGACAAAGAAAATCGAAAAGTGCTTGGAAAAATTGTTAAGAGCTTTGGAGAAAGATAGAGTTCACACGTTGCATCATTACCGACACGTTTTGAGCTCCAACCCAAAACAGGCGGCCAAGGAGAAGGAAGCCATGTTGGAGCACTTGGAATCTCTTCATTACGTAGCCAATCAGAGCTTAGCCATGTTGGAGAGAGCGCCATCGGTCGCCGACAAAATTAGGGACCGAATGAGTGAGTTGTAGCATTATTTAATATTAAGCTTTTGCCCCTGAGCCATTGTCGAGCTCATAAGTGGCTTATGTCTTTAGTGTCTTTGTGGCATCACCTTCATGGTCTGGGACCGGAAGAAGAAGTCACCAAGGACGCTGATCGTGCCATTTTGGATAAATACAATGAAGAAGCTGAAGCCAAGCAAAGAGGTAAGAATTTGTTTAGTTAAGTCTTTTAAATATCACGATTAATTTTTCGAGTCCCCTTATTATTATTTTTTTTTGTAGAACGCGAACATCGTAAGCGCGTTGAAGAAGAACGCAGACAAGAAATGAAGGAAATGCGAGAGGAAAAGAAACGAGTTGAGGTGAATCACGGGAGTAAACTCGAACGAGAGTTTGATGCTGAGTCCATGGAAGATGAAAGTGTGGCCGCGTCCACTCCCTTGGCGCCATCCAAGTCCAGTTTTGAATCGGCTTCTCTAGTGAAGAACACTTTGGAGAAAGCTCCTGAAGAGGAAGTCAAGGATGATAAATTGTTCAAGAATGATCATCAAAATATTGTCCATAATTCTTTGGATTATCCTCAACAGAGACTTCATGACGAGCTCTTGGCACCGCGCCTTGCTCATATGCAAAAAGATACGTTCCATCAATCCGAAGCCGTAAGTATTATATTTCTTGTTCTTGCCCTCTTTTGAGCCTTGTTCTCGCCCCCGTTTCGGCCTTGTTCTCGCCCCCGTTTCGGCCTTGTTCTCGCCCCCGTTTCGGCCTTGTTCTCGCCCCCGTTTCGGCCTTGTTCTCGCCCCCGTTTCGGCCTTGTTCTCGCCCCCGTTTCGGCCTTGTTCTCGCCCCCGTTTCGGCCATGTTCTCGCCCCCGTTTCGGCCATGTTCTCGCCCCCGTTTTAACCTTGTTCTCGCCCCCGTTTTAACCTTGTTCTCGCCCCCGTTTCGGCCATGTTCTCGCCCCCGTTTTAACCTTGTTCTCGCCCCCGTTTCGGCCATGTTCTCGCCCCCGTTTCGGCCATGTTCTCGCCCCCGTTTTAACCTTGTTCTCGCCCCCGTTTTAACCTTGTTCTCGCCCCCGTTTCGGCCTTGTTCTCGCCCCCGTTTCGGCCTTGTTCTCGCCCCCGTTTCGGCCTTGTTCTCGCCCCCGTTTCGGCCTTGTTCTCGCCCCCGTTTCGGCCATGTTCTCGCCCCCGTTTCGGCCCGGTTCTCGCCCCCGTTTCGGCCCGGTTCTCGCCCCCGTTTCGGCCCGGTTCTCGCCCCCGTTTCGGCCCGGTTCTCGCCCCCGTTTGAGTCACGAGCTATATGGGATAAATGGGAGCTCATATCACGAGTTAATTTATTTGGCCGCGATTTTTGTTTCTTTTTAGTCGTATTCCGTTAGAAAAGAGGACCTTGGAAGGTTCAAATGGAACGGTAGTTTGTACATCACGCTAGCATTCGCGGGAATTGCGTTGCTAACCGCCATGATTGTGGGAATTGTCCTTTTGCGACGACATTCTCAAAGATCTTCGCCTCACAGTCAAGGTTTTGTCGAAGTGGACCAGGCCGCCACGCCGGAAGAAAGACACGTGGCTAACATGCAAATAAATGGCTACGAAAACCCGACGTACAAGTATTTCGAAGCCAATAGTAATTAGAGGTAAAAAAGAATGAAATGACGGCGGCGGCGGCGGCGGAAGGGAATAAAAAAAAATCTTCAAATGAACGGTGAGTTAAAAACAAATTTTACTTAATAATGGATGGAAACTATAACGTGTCATGAAAGTAACACCTAGAATGGGACAAAGAGAACTCATTTTAATGAATTTATTTTAATGGCGAGTTTAATTTACGGAGAAACGTCATTAATATTTTTACAACGTCATAAATTAATTAATTATACTTCTGACTTTAATTTAACCCTTTTTAGTTTATATTAAATTAATAGCGACGGACGCTAAATGATGTTAGTCACTTATAAAGCGATTTTTACCGATTTTCCATTTGAATTATCAGTAAAAAAACATTTACTGATGCAACTGAAGTTTAATATTCGCGTCATTGGTTTAAATTGACGGTAAGGAGTTGGTAAATATCGTTTAGCATGTTTAGATTTTGTAAATATGCCTGCCCAACTGTAAAAAATAATATTTGCAACAGTAAAACCTCGATATCGTAATTCGTTAATTTAGTAAATTAATTTAAATCGTGACGTTATATAAATATTAATTGCGAATTAAACCCTATCGATAAGTAAACTTGCCACGAAATAATTTTAGTTTGAGGCAAATAAAAAAAAATGGTTCGGTTTTTTTTTTAAATTTTGTTTTTAACGGTAACGGTAATGGTAAGAAAATTTGCGACCGAGTGTGTAAGTTTACGGTAGATTTACAAGGATAGCCAAAATCCTTAAATTATAATAAAAAGATAAATAATTATAAATAATTATATAAAACAAACAAACAAACAAGGAACCAAACAAATTAATCTCTTACATTCAGAGTTAATGTATTATGTGTATTAATAATTAAATATTAATAATCATATTTAATCTGGAAAGAAAAAAAAAACAAGTAATAATAATATTTCTGGGGGCATTTTTAATTTTTGCGCTTAGTTTAATTTTTAATGAACCCTAATTATAAGAAATGTGTTGACGAAGCCTCTCTGTGCACATTTCACTTAGAAAAAACTAAAAAATCAATAATCCGTATTACGAAATAAATTTAAGCCTTTTATACCGCAAAATAACATAATATAGTTGGTAGTGTGGTAGAAACAAACATTTTTTCAAAACTTTGAACAATATAAATATTGAAAAAAATTATAATAATATGAAAAACAAGACTCAAGTGCCACCACCTTTCGAGAAATAACTTTCTTTAACTAACGATAACTATTTCCCCCCCCCCCCCCCACCTTTTTCGCGAGTGAAAACTAACGTAAGCTCTCTAGGTTTAACCTTAACCGAAAAAGAGACCAATTAAAAACTAATTGGTGTTAGATAATAGATAGAATTTGACCATTTTTCGTTCGATTAGAACTGAATTGAACTACTGTCGTCCGCGAGCGCCGCGTAATCTATATATAATTGGCATATTCTTGATTCTGTTCCCAATCCGAAACCATCAGCGTAAATACGTTGCCACTCTTATTCGGTTAAACTTAAATTGGGACAATATTATACACGTTTACCCATTAAATAATTATTTTAATTTAATTGCGGGAGTTTTTAATTAAAAATTAATTAACATTTTAAGTTTTTATATCGAGGCGCGATATTAATAAAGTCTTTTGGGGGAAGTTGCGTAAAAAAATGAATAATATGTAATGAAAGTCGGTATATTTAGAGGAAACCACACCTTCTTAGCATAAGAGTTTAAAAAACAAGTATTTGCGCATTTTCTCCTCTCCTCTCCTCTCTCATCCCCCCCCCCCAAGATAAAAAATAACCCCCTAAAAAACAAAAAACAAAAAAAAATACATTATACATTCCTATTAACGAGTCACACTTTGTATTTAAGAAAAAACAAACTCCACTTTTTCAGTGTTCGCTAAACATTGTTGTTAAAAATAACATATATATAATAAAAAACAAAAACCCCAGATAAAAAAACAAGCCCCTTTAAAAAAACAAAAAAAAAAGATAGAAACTAAATAGTCGATTGATTGCAAAAAACAAAAGCAAAATACCTTTCACCTGGTGATATAATGTTTATTTTAGGTTTAAAAAACAAAAAAACAATTTGTGAAGTGCACAGTTAGGCTCTTGTTTGTATTTGTCTATCAAACAAGCGTAAAAATAACAAGCATTTTTTTTTGTTATTTTAATTTTGTTTTTCCCCTCGTTAAGAAGATTGTAAATTTTTTAAAATTGTAGTCACAAATTTGTGCCATTTGTAGTTTGTCGAGGGTTTTAAAAAACAAATTTAGTTTTTTTGTTGAAGTTAAAAAAGCAAGCCGTTGAATGTGTTTTTTAGTGGCACTTGCGTAATATAAAAAAATCAGTCTTTTTGTCGAGAAAATATATAACTAAGAAAAAGAAACAAAACAAAAAAAACAAGATTTTCCCGTTAAGGTAGCAGCGCTTTTATCGTTTGTTTTCTTCTCTTAATTACGGAACATATCATCACGTCGACATATTTAAATGTATTTGCCATATTTTAATTCCTAGCTTATATATAAATATATATACAAATTGTTTTTTAAGTTATTTGCGAAAGACAGTAGCGGGTGCTAGCTTAGATGGACTCTTTGACAAATGATCTTCAATAATTTGTCGTTATTTTGTTGTTTTTTTTTCTGTTGCAGTTTGTTATTTTAAAAAAACAGGTAAAATACATAACATTCGCTGTACCTTTTACAGGTGATCTGGGCTTAAAATAAAGATGTAGTTCTTAAATATTGTTTATTTTATTGAACATAAAGGACTTGTGTTGGGAAAGTACCTTTCTTACTAATATTGCTACGGTAACCCTAGTAGTTACTGAGTATTTAAGATTGGACTCTCGCACCACCAGCCTAATTAGTATATTAGTCACTAAGCCTTGGACTCACAACCAGCCTACCATTAGTAGACTAGTCACTAAGCCTTGGACTCACAACCAGGCGCCTACTATTAGTAGACTAGTCACTAAGCCTTGGACTCACAACCAGGTGCCTACTATTAGTAGACTAGTCACTAATCCTTGGACTCTCAACCAGGCGCCTACTATTAGTAGACTAGTCACTAAGCCTTGGACTCACAACCAGGCGCCTACTATTAGTAGACTAGTCACTAAGCCTTGGACTCACAACCCGCCTACTATTAGTAGACTTATAATGGTGGAATTCATAAACGTCGGACGCAACGCAATTTAGCACAGGCAAAGGCAAGGCGTCGTGCGCAAACTTCCGCCCTTCCTTTGCCTGTACTAATTGCGTTGCGTCTGACGTTTATGAATTCCACCTTTAAGCCTTGGAACTCGCGCCAACCAGCGTTGGACATAATAAAAATATCCCTTCCCTTGTTTTTATAATAAGGTTTTGAAGTCCAGTTACCAGTATTTCATATTTTTCAGTTCACACTGCCTTGGACTCACAACCAGCCTACTAATAGTAGACTAGTCACTAAGCCTTGGACTCACAACCAGCCGACTTAAGCCTTGGACTCGCGGCCGCCAGCATACCAGCGCAGCCCTGGACATAATAAAAATATCCCTTGTTTTGTTTCTATCAGACAGTGCTAAGGAAAATAACTTTAAATTTGGTTTTGAAGTCCAGTTACCAGTATTTCATATTTTTCAGTTCACACTCTACTTTTTAGTATATGCAGTTGCACATTCTATAGTGAGTCAAATTTCAGAGTGTTAATCTGAATTTCTAACTCTGACTAGGCCTAATAGTATGAGGGAGTCAATGGAGTACTCGAGAAAAAAATTTCCATACTTATATTAAACTTTTATTAACCATATAAAAAAATCATTGAAGAACATAAATGGGTAAAATAATAAATTTTTATTTTATTAATTATCAAATTCATGATCAAAATGGTCTATTTTTCTTTTATTGCCATTATTATTCCCCGTAGCATTGCCATTTTGATCATCCAATTGCTTATGTCCATGCATGGGTCCACTAGAGATACTGGTTCTGATGGCGGGAGGACCAGAAGATAATTTGATAATAGGTGTTGGTGCCCCTGATCCCTTGGCGGTGGTTCCGCTTTTATTGGTAGGTCTACTAGAAACTGAGACAGCTCCACTCTTACTGGCTACTGATAATGTGGCTCCGCTTTTGCTTGCCAAGGCTAATGCTGGGTTGTTCTTAGAGGTGCCGGAAGCGGAATTAGATTGTAAGTTCAAACGTCCCATAGTTGAAATACTTGAAGCTCGAGGCTGATAAATTAAAAAATATTAAGTTTCTTTTTAAAGTCTCAGAAAGAGATAATAATAATAAAGGAAACCTTTTTTAAAGACTTCATCTTGTAGTTGCTGGCTGTTAGACTGTAACGATCTGGAGGCAACCTGGGTCCAACATTGGCTTTTATCAGTGGCATCCCAACACTGTTCTTTTGCCTGGCAACTTCAATTAAAAGCTGGAAAAGAAATACGTAAGACGTCTTGGATTTTAGCAACTGTAAAAGGACTTACATCTCTGGGTGGAGGACTAGTGAAGGACTTGTCCATTTGAAGCTGAATAGCCAATCTTACATCATCAATATCAATGACTTTTTTCTTGGCGTGTGACGAAAAGAGACGAGCGTCGTCCAAAATGTTAGTAACGTATCCTTAGGTGAATATTTTCGGGTTTAATTACTCGGTCTTTGGTACAATTGGCAATAAGTTTTGACTTACTGTAAGTGAATTCCAACATTTGATTGACAACCCTTTGTTCGTATTCGATAACTCCCATATCTTTAAGAATAGCCGACATAACTAGGGCGTCTTTAGGTGTACTTTTAATAGACGAGGCCATAATTAACTTTAAAATTATACTAATTAATTCTCGATAAAACCAGACTAACCCCTAAAACGGACGCTACTAATTTGCATAAGTTTGCAGCAAACCATTTTTTTTGCATAAGGCCGCCATTTTCAAAAGTTTGCTTCCAAAATACTAATTTGCATAAATTCTGCAAACTTTTTCTTGCATAAGGCCGGTATTTTCAATAGTTTGCAGCCAATATACTAATTTGCATAAAATTCACCAGCAAACCTCCCCGTGCATAAGGCCGCTAATTTCAAAGGTTTGCCACAAGAATACTAATTTGCATAAATTTACCGAAAACTCGATGAAACTCAAGGTTTTTCAAGGAAACCTATTAAGTTATTTACGTTCATAATTTAGCGATTAATTTTAAGCCATAATATCAAGGGTTTCACAGGTTTCAAACCAAATTTGTATTTTGCATAAATATTATATAACATGGAAACTCGATGAAACTCATGGTTGTTTAAAGGAAACTTATGGAGTTATTTACGCTCATAATTTAGGGAATAGTTTTAAGCCATAATATCAAGGGTTTCACAGGTTTCATACCAAATTTGTATTTTGCATAAATTGTATAAAACAAGCAAACTCGATGAAACTCGTGGTTTTTTCAAGGAAACCTATTAAGTTATTTACGCTTATAATTTAGGGAATAGTTTTAAGCCATAATATCAAGGGTTGCACAGGTTTCAAACCAAATTTGTATTTTGCATAAATATTATATAACATGGAAACTCGATGAAACTCATGGTTGTTTAAAGGAAACTTATGGAGTTATTTACGCTCATAATTTAGGGAATAGTTTTAAGCCATAATATCAAGGGTTTCACAGGTTTCATACCAAATTTGTATTTTGCATAAATTGTATAAAACAAGCAAACTCGATGAAACTCGTGGTTTTTTCAAGGAAACCTATTAAGTTATTTACGCTTATAATTTAGGGAATAGTTTTAAGCCTTAATATCAAGGGTTTCACAGGTTTCAAACCAAATTTGTATTTTGCATAAATTTGAAATTGAAAGCAAACTCGATGAAACTCATGGTTTTTTCAAGGAAACCTATTAAGTTATTTACGTTCATAATTAATCGATTAATTTTATACCATAATATCAAGGGTTTCACAGGTTTCAAACCAAATTTGTATTTTGCATAAATTTGAAATTTAAAGCAAACTTGATGAAACTCATGGTTTTTTCAAGGAAACCTATTAAGTTATTTACGCTCATAATTTATCGATTAATTTTATACCATAATATCAAGGGTTTCACAGGTTTCAAACCAAATTTGTATTTTGCATAAAAAGTATGAAACCAGCAAACTCGGTTAAACTCATGGTTTTTTCAAGGAAACCTATTAAGTTATTTACGCTTATAATTTAGGGAATAGTTTTAAGCCATAATATCAAGGGTTTCACAGGTTTCAAACCAAATTTGTATTTTGCATAAATTGTATAAAACAAGCAAACTCGATGAAACTCGTGGTTTTTTCAAGGAAACCTATTAAGTTATTTACGCTTATAATTTAGGGAATAGTTTTAAGCCTTAATATCAAGGGTTTCACAGGTTTCAAACCAAATTTGTATTTTGCATAAATTTGAAATTGAAAGCAAACTCGATGAAACTCATGGTTTTTTCAAGGAAACCTATTAAGTTATTTACGTTCATAATTAATCGATTAATTTTATACCATAATATCAAGGGTTTCACAGGTTTCAAACCAAATTTGTATTTTGCATAAAAAGTATGAAACCAGCAAACTCGATGAAACTCATGTTTTTTTCAAGGAAACCTATTAAGTTATTTACGTTCATAATTAATCGATTAATTTTATACCATAATATCAAGGGTTTCACAGGTTTCAAACCAAATTTGTATTTTGCATAAATTTGAAATTTAAAGCAAGCTCTATGAAACTCACGATTTTTTCAAGGAAACCTATTAAGTTATTTACGCTCATAACTTATCGATTAATTTTATACCATAATATCAAGGGTTTCACAGGTTTCAAACCAAATTTGTATTTTGCATAAATTTGAAATTTAAAGCAAACTTGATGAAACTCATGGTTTTTTCAAGGAAACCTATTAAGTTATTTACGCTCATAATTTATCGATTAATTTTATACCATAATATCAAGGGTTTCACAGGTTTCAAACCAAATTTGTATTTTGCATAAATATTATATAACATGGAAACTCGATGAAACTCATGGTTGTTTAAAGGAAACTTATGGAGTTATTTACGCTCATAATTTAGGGAATAGTTTTAAGCCATAATATCAAGGGTTTCACAGGTTTCATACCAAATTTGTATTTTGCATAAATTGTATAAAACAAGCAAACTCGATGAAACTCGTGGTTTTTTCAAGGAAACCTATTAAGTTATTTACGCTTATAATTTAGGGAATAGTTTTAAGCCATAATATCAAGGGTTGCACAGGTTTCAAACCAAATTTGTATTTTGCATAAATATTATATAACATGGAAACTCGATGAAACTCATGGTTGTTTAAAGGAAACTTATGGAGTTATTTACGCTCATAATTTAGGGAATAGTTTTAAGCCATAATATCGAGGGTTTCACAGGTTTCAAACCAAATTTGTATTTTGCATAAAAAGTATAAAACAAGCAAACTCGATGAAACTCATGGTTTTTTCAAGGAAACCTATTAAGTTATTTACGTTCATAATTTAGCGATTAATTTTATACCATAATATCAAGGGTTTCACAGGTTTCAAACCAAATTTGTATTTTGCATAAAAAGTATAAAACAAGCAAACTCGATGAAACTCATGGTTTTTTCAAGGAAACCTATTAAGTTATTTACGTTCATAATTTAGCCATTAGTTTTATACCATAATATCAAGGGTTTCACAGGTTTCAAACCAAATTTGTATTTTGCATAAATTTGAAATTTAAAGCAAACTTGATGAAACTCATGGTTTTTTCAAGGAAACCTATTAAGTTATTTACGCCCATAATTTATCGATTAATTTTATACCGTAATATCAAGGGTTTCACAGGTTTCAAACCAAATTTGTATTTTGCATAAAAAGTATGAAACAAGCAAACTCGGTTAAACTCATGGTTTTTTCAAGGAAACCTATTAAGTTATTTACGCTTATAATTTAGGAAATAGTTTTAAGCCGTAATATCAAGGGTTTCACAGGTTTCAAACCAAATTTGTATTTTGCATAAATTTGAAATTTAAAGGAAACTCGGTTAAACTCATGGTTTTTTCAAGGAAACCTATTAAGTTATTTACGCTCATAATTTAGCGATTAATTTTATACCATAATATCAAGGGTTTCACAGGTTTCAAACCAAATTTGTATTTTGCATAAAAAGTATAAAACAAGCAAACTCGATGAAACTCATGGTTTTTTCAAGGAAACCTATTAAGTTATTTACGCTTATAATTTAGGGAATAGTTTTAAGCCATAATATCAAGGGTTTCACAGGTTTCAAACCAAATTTGTATTTTGCATAAATATTAAATAACATGTAAACTTGATGAAACTCATGGTTTTTTCAAGGAAACCTATTAAGTTATTTACGCTCATAATTTATGGATTAATTTTATACCATAATATCAAGGGTTTCACAGGTTTCAAACCAAATTTGTATTTTGCATAAATATTATATAACATGCAAACTCGATGAAACTCATGGTTTTTTCAAGGAAATCTATTAAGTTAATTACAACATTAATTTAAAAATTCCATTTCGAATTTATATTACCATTTCACAATTGAAATTTTCTTAACATTAAGTTTTTTAACAGGAATTTTTGACATGCATAATGTTTAACAAGGGATGGTGGAATAAAGTATAAATGGAACAAAGTATAATGATAACATGGCATAACAACGAACAGGAATAAATAAAAATATGTATACTTGGATTAGTGTTTATGCCGTATTTAAAAACTGGAACTAGGTATGGGGGAAAGAACAAACTCGTAAGTCGTAAAATGTCATTCCTGGACTAAAGTATAATGACCCTGAAGCGAGTACTGCAGAATAAAGTAGGGCTATAGTTGGATTACCGTATTGATCAGAGTGGTCTACTCGTCGCCAACCAACACAGAACGGTGAAAACGTGAATGGGCAACACTAATTTCTTGATGATGTAGAATTATTTAGCCATGGTAGGAGGAACATTTTAATTTATTATACTATGTTGAATTAGCAGAGAAAAGAAGGAGATATTATCAGTATAGTTGCGTATGATCAATGTGTCGTGGGAATGTAGGTACCGAAGAATTTTGGTGACTGTGCGCAGCTTTCTCGTGCATATTGGTGTCACAGGTTCTCTTCTCTATGCCACGACATCACCAAAATTGTTTGGAAAATTTACCAGTACACTAGATAAGATAAGCCAACAACAAAAATTTAAAGTATTCTTTAAATTTTAAAGAAAAGTTGGAAATTGTAGGTTTTCTGTTATAAATTCTTACATTTTGGGCACTTTCCAAAGTTATTTGGTAAGAAGTTTGGGCTAGTTTGTAACAATATTTTGGTGACTGTGCGCAGCTTTCTCGTGCATATTGGTGTCACAGGTTCTCTTCTCTATGCCACGACATCACCAAAATTGTTTGGAAAATTTACCAGTACACTAGATAAGATAAGCCAACAACAAAAATTTAAAGTATTCTTTAAATTTTAAAGAAAAGTTGGAAATTGTAGGTTTTCTGTTATAAATTCTTACATTTTGGGCACTTTCCAAAGTTATTTGGTAAGAAGTTTGGGCTAGTTTGTAACAATATTTTATAGACTATCCCTTTAAACTGGCACTCTCCCTTTATTTTTCTAACCTGGCTGGTTTAACCTATTTATACCGTGAAGTGTTTTCGTTATTCAAAAACTCTGACCTCTGACGTAAATGAAAAACCCGAAGACCTAGAGGAACTTGAACTTCATAAAGAAGGACCCACCTTGCTCCTGCTTGGTCAGATTCTGTTGCTGCAGCCCTTGGGCTCTACGCCCTCGGGCGTGGACCCTTCGGGGCCACGCCGCGGTTTTTGTCGTGAAGTCTCCGGACTTAAACTTTAAAGGCCGACTTCCATCGAAAAGGGTTCTTACGAACTGAAAACCGTGCATCGAGAGTAACAATGGAGCGACCGTGCCGATTTTCGAATCCCCGTTGGACAAAATTTTGAAGGGTTCTTACGAACTGAAAACCTTTATACGGGGGTTCTTACGAACTGAAGATAAACAATAGATATTTTCCTTCAGAGGGTCGTAAAAATCGGGAATAAAATATTTAAGAGACTTTCTATTGTTTATCTTCAGTTCGTAAGAACCCGCATAGCAAGGTTTTCAGTTCGTAAGAACCCCTCCAAATTTTGCCCCAGTGGGGACTCGAAAATTGGCACGGTCGCTCTATTGTTAAGAATCGATGCACGGTCTTCAGTTCGTAAGAACGCTTTTCGGTGGAAGTCGGCCTTTAACAACGCGCCGGTTACCTCAGGTAACTTACCTGGACGATATAATTTTCGCGCCGGACGCCTTTGTGCGGGTTTCAACATATGCGTAAATATAAACTTGAACTATTTTTATTTAAATTAAGCCCAGCCAGGTTTACATTATTATTTATATTTAAATCATTTAAACCATTATTTGTCTAATTCAATGACGACAGTTTTATTATAACAAGCATTAAGCTTTATTTTATTATTATTAATTTAAATATTTCTCCTAGACATTAATACGAACCAATTTAATAAAGTATAAATAACTTAAGTTCATAATTATTTAATATATATCTATGATCATTACCATTTTTTTATAAAAACTGTGTCAAGTTTAAGACTCTCGGTTTTTGAGTTGGGCTAGAAACTTGCCTTTTTTAGCCACATCGTTTGATGTACATCTAACGATGGGGGTATTAGTTTGACTTGGTCTGAAGAAGTAGTAGTAGTAATAGAAGAAGAAGAAGATGATGATGATGAAGAAGTATCGTTCGTCTTTTTAAAGGGAGAATGAAAAGAGTGATTGATGATTTTCAAAGGGAGAGCATTATGATTTGTCTATAACTGTGCATTGGGAATGTACTCTGCACATATAAATTAACACACTTAGAGTGAAAAGGGATAAACTGTGTTAAGGTGATATTTTTCATTCATTGGTGATTTTAAAGGAGAAAGGATTATGATTTACCCATGACAGTACAATGCGGATGCTCTGTAAGAATATTAATGAACAAACAGACAAATTTTTCATATTGCTGAAGTTCTTCGTCTCTTGCCAGCCCACACAAAGCTTGGTTACAGATTTGCGCGTGCTGACAACCGATGCTTTAACAGAGTATATACAGAATAAGCTCTCGTTCGTGATAGGGAGTTGCCTATCCTACAGCGTGAAAACTAATTTCCTCGCGCGCATTCTTTATCCATGGTGGTACTTTACTTTGGACACCGCTAACCAATTACAGCACGAGATCATTTTAGAAATAAATAGCGCGCTCTCTCAGAAAGTTTAAAGGGGCTGACCGACCCCTCTCCTTTTCTACCCACCCGCTATGCTAAGCTCTATGCGGAAGATTGTCGTTTGTTCCATGGTCTGATAAGCCCCTTTTAAGCTAGGAGGATATATTGGTGAGGGAGTCTTCGACTGCCCGTTTTCCCATTGAAACGCGCATGCAGATTATCGGCCGTTGTTTCCCCCGTTTTCACTCGTTCTGGGAGATTCTTAGCCGCGCAACTAGTTCCGCGCACATCGTCATCGGGCTTCGTCTGTTTCTTTTGTTTTAATTTTTGGTAGACAGCTTAATGCGTCGCGCTGCAATTTTTTAGTGCTTTAACGGAACATTTATCATTATTTTTTTTATTAATAGTAAATTATGGTTCTTAGATAAAACTGAAGTAAAGGGAATGGTTTTTACTCTTTCTCTACAGCTAAAACTACACAAGATAAGTGTTTTAGATGCATTAACGCCTTTGGGGGAGTTGAGTTAACGCCCGATATATTTAAAAAATATCACTGCATGTGTAGTGAACACGTAATATAGGCGGCGTTGCTTCTAACTTTCTAAGGCCTAAGCTAGCATGAAGAACCCTCTATTTTTGAATAGGGATTTGCGTGGTCACGTGATGCGCGTAACCAAGTTAATTAGGTGCGGGTGCACGAAGCTCCCATCGGAGAGACCGAAACCAGAGAGCTCTAAGAACAGGCAGTCGAAGACTCCCTGACCCCTATATCCATTTATACTTTATTCCACCATCCCTTGTTAAAAATCCCTGTTAAAAACTTTAATGTTAAGAAAATAAAAAATTCAATTGTGTAATGGTTATATAAATTCAAAATTTAAATTTTAAATTAACGTTGTAACTAACTTAATAGGTTTCCTTGAAAAAATCGTGAGTTTCATCAAGTTTGCTTTAAATATCAAATTTATGCAAAATACAAATTTGGTTTGAAACCTGTGAAACCCTTGATATTATGGCTTAAAACTATTCCCTAAATTATAAGCGTAAATAACTTAATAGGTTTCCTTGAAAAAACCATGAGTTTAACCGAGTTTGCTGGTTTCATACTTTTTATGCAAAATACAAATTTGGTTTGAAACCTGTGAAACCCTTGATATTATGGTATAAAATTAATCGATAAATTATGAGCGTAAATAACTTAATAGGTTTCCTTGAAAAAACCATGAGTTTCATCAAGTTTGCTTTAAATTTCAAATTTATGCAAAATACAAATTTGGTTTGAAACCTGTGAAACCCTTGATATTATGGTATAAAATTAATCCATAAATTATGAGCGTTAATAACTTAATAGGTTTCCTTGAAAAAATCGTGAGTTTCATAGAGCTTTAAATTTCAAATTTATGCAAAATACAAATTTGGTTTGAAACCTGTGAAACCCTTGATATTATGGTATAAAATTAATCCATAAATTATGAGCGTAAATAACTTAATAGGTTTCCTTGAAAAAACCATGAGTTTAACCGAGTTTGCTTTAAATTTCAAATTTATGCAAAATACAAATTTTGTTTGAAACCTGTGAAACCCTTGATATTATGGCTTAAAACTATTCCCTAAACTATAAGCGTAAATAACTTAATAGGTTTCCTTGAAAAAACCATGAGTTTCATCAATTTTGCTTTAAATTTCAAATTTATGCAAAATACAAATTTGGTTTGAAACCTGTGAAACCCTTGATATTATGGTATAAAATTAATCGATAAGTTATGAGCGTAAATAACTTAATAGGTTTCCTTGAAAAAATCGTGAGTTTCATAGAGCTTGCTTTAAATTTCAAATTTATGCAAAATACAAATTTGGTTTGAAACCTGTGAAACCCTTGATATTATGGTATAAAATTAATCGATTAATTATGAACGTAAATAACTTAATAGGTTTCCTTGAAAAAACCATGAGTTTCATCGAGTTTGCTGGTTTCATACTTTTTATGCAAAATACAAATTTGGTTTGAAACCTGTGAAACCCTTGATATTATGGTATAAAATTAATCGATTAATTATGAACGTAAATAACTTAATAGGTTTCCTTGAAAAAACCATGAGTTTCATCGAGTTTGCTTTCAATTTCAAATTTATGCAAAATACAAATTTGGTTTGAAACCTGTGAAACCCTTGATATTAAGGCTTAAAACTATTCCCTAAATTATAAGCGTAAATAACTTAATAGGTTTCCTTGAAAAAACCATGAGTTTAACCGAGTTTGCTTGTTTCATACTTTTTATGCAAAATACAAATTTGGTTTGAAACCTGAGAAACCCTTGATATTACGGTATAAAATTAATCGATAAATTATGGGCGTAAATAACTTAATAGGTTTCCTTGAAAAAACCATGAGTTTCATCAAGTTTGCTTTAAATTTCAAATTTATGCAAAATACAAATTTGGTTTGAAACCTGTGAAACCCTTGATATTATGGTATAAAATTAATCCATAAATTATGAACGTAAATAACTTAATAGGTTTCCTTGAAAAAACCATGAGTTTCATCGAGTTTGCTTGTTTTATACTTTTTATGCAAAATACAAATTTGGTTTGAAACCTGTGAAACCCTTGATATTATGGTATAAAATTAATCGCTAAATTATGAACGTAAATAACTTAATAGGTTTCCTTGAAAAAACCATGAGTTTCATCGAGTTTGCTTGTTTTATACTTTTTATGCAAAATACAAATTTGGTTTGAAACCTGTGAAACCCTCGATATTATGGCTTAAAACTATTCCCTAAATTATGAGCGTAAATAACTCCATAAGTTTCCTTTAAACAACCATGAGTTTCATCGAGTTTCCATGTTATATAATATTTATGCAAAATACAAATTTGGTTTGAAACCTGTGCAACCCTTGATATTATGGCTTAAAACTATTCCCTAAATTATAAGCGTAAATAACTTAATAGGTTTCCTTGAAAAAACCATGAGTTTCATCAAGTTTGCTTTAAATTTCAAATTTATGCAAAATACAAATTTGGTTTGAAACCTGTGAAACCCTTGATATTATGGTATAAAATTAATCCATAAATTATGAGCGTAAATAACTTAATAGGTTTCCTTGAAAAAATCGTGAGTTTCATAGAGCTTTAAATTTCAAATTTATGCAAAATACAAATTTGGTTTGAAACCTGTGAAACCCTTGATATTATGGTATAAAATTAATCCATAAATTATGAGCGTAAATAACTTAATAGGTTTCCTTGAAAAAACCATGAGTTTAACCGAGTTTGCTTTAAATTTCAAATTTATGCAAAATACAAATTTTGTTTGAAACCTGTGAAACCCTTGATATTATGGCTTAAAACTATTCCCTAAACTATAAGCGTAAATAACTTAATAGGTTTCCTTGAAAAAACCATGAGTTTCATCAATTTTGCTTTAAATTTCAAATTTATGCAAAATACAAATTTGGTTTGAAACCTGTGAAACCCTTGATATTATGGTATAAAATTAATCGATAAGTTATGAGCGTAAATAACTTAATAGGTTTCCTTGAAAAAATCGTGAGTTTCATAGAGCTTGCTTTAAATTTCAAATTTATGCAAAATACAAATTTGGTTTGAAACCTGTGAAACCCTTGATATTATGGTATAAAATTAATCGATTAATTATGAACGTAAATAACTTAATAGGTTTCCTTGAAAAAACCATGAGTTTCATCGAGTTTGCTGGTTTCATACTTTTTATGCAAAATACAAATTTGGTTTGAAACCTGTGAAACCCTTGATATTATGGTATAAAATTAATCGATTAATTATGAACGTAAATAACTTAATAGGTTTCCTTGAAAAAACCATGAGTTTCATCGAGTTTGCTTTCAATTTCAAATTTATGCAAAATACAAATTTGGTTTGAAACCTGTGAAACCCTTGATATTAAGGCTTAAAACTATTCCCTAAATTATAAGCGTAAATAACTTAATAGGTTTCCTTGAAAAAACCATGAGTTTAACCGAGTTTGCTTGTTTCATACTTTTTATGCAAAATACAAATTTGGTTTGAAACCTGTGAAACCCTTGATATTACGGTATAAAATTAATCGATAAATTATGGGCGTAAATAACTTAATAGGTTTCCTTGAAAAAACCATGAGTTTCATCAAGTTTGCTTTAAATTTCAAATTTATGCAAAATACAAATTTGGTTTGAAACCTGTGAAACCCTTGATATTATGGTATAAAACTAATGGCTAAATTATGAACGTAAATAACTTAATAGGTTTCCTTGAAAAAACCATGAGTTTCATCGAGTTTGCTTGTTTTATACTTTTTATGCAAAATACAAATTTGGTTTGAAACCTGTGAAACCCTTGATATTATGGTATAAAATTAATCGCTAAATTATGAACGTAAATAACTTAATAGGTTTCCTTGAAAAAACCATGAGTTTCATCGAGTTTGCTTGTTTTATACTTTTTATGCAAAATACAAATTTGGTTTGAAACCTGTGAAACCCTCGATATTATGGCTTAAAACTATTCCCTAAATTATGAGCGTAAATAACTCCATAAGTTTCCTTTAAACAACCATGAGTTTCATCGAGTTTCCATGTTATATAATATTTATGCAAAATACAAATTTGGTTTGAAACCTGTGCAACCCTTGATATTATGGCTTAAAACTATTCCCTAAATTATAAGCGTAAATAACTTAATAGGTTTCCTTGAAAAAACCACGAGTTTCATCGAGTTTGCTTGTTTTATACAATTTATGCAAAATACAAATTTGGTATGAAACCTGTGAAACCCTTGATATTATGGCTTAAAACTATTCCCTAAATTATGAGCGTAAATAACTCCATAAGTTTCCTTTAAACAACCATGAGTTTCATCGAGTTTCCATGTTATATAATATTTATGCAAAATACAAATTTGGTTTGAAACCTGTGAAACCCTTGATATTATGGTATAAAATTAATCGATAAATTATGAGCGTAAATAACTTAATAGGTTTCCTTGAAAAAACCATGAGTTTCATCAAGTTTGCTTTAAATTTCAAATTTATGCAAAATACAAATTTGGTTTGAAACCTGTGAAACCCTTGATATTAAGGCTTAAAACTATTCCCTAAATTATAAGCGTAAATAACTTAATAGGTTTCCTTGAAAAAACCATGAGTTTAACCGAGTTTGCTTGTTTCATACTTTTTATGCAAAATACAAATTTGGTTTGAAACCTGTGAAACCCTTGATATTACGGTATAAAATTAATCGATAAATTATGGGCGTAAATAACTTAATAGGTTTCCTTGAAAAAACCATGAGTTTCATCAAGTTTGCTTTAAATTTCAAATTTATGCAAAATACAAATTTGGTTTGAAACCTGTGAAACCCTTGATATTATGGTATAAAACTAATGGCTAAATTATGAACGTAAATAACTTAATAGGTTTCCTTGAAAAAACCATGAGTTTCATCGAGTTTGCTTGTTTTATACTTTTTATGCAAAATACAAATTTGGTTTGAAACCTGTGAAACCCTTGATATTATGGTATAAAATTAATCGCTAAATTATGAACGTAAATAACTTAATAGGTTTCCTTGAAAAAACCATGAGTTTCATCGAGTTTGCTTGTTTTATACTTTTTATGCAAAATACAAATTTGGTTTGAAACCTGTGAAACCCTCGATATTATGGCTTAAAACTATTCCCTAAATTATGAGCGTAAATAACTCCATAAGTTTCCTTTAAACAACCATGAGTTTCATCGAGTTTCCATGTTATATAATATTTATGCAAAATACAAATTTGGTTTGAAACCTGTGCAACCCTTGATATTATGGCTTAAAACTATTCCCTAAATTATAAGCGTAAATAACTTAATAGGTTTCCTTGAAAAAACCACGAGTTTCATCGAGTTTGCTTGTTTTATACAATTTATGCAAAATACAAATTTGGTATGAAACCTGTGAAACCCTTGATATTATGGCTTAAAACTATTCCCTAAATTATGAGCGTAAATAACTCCATAAGTTTCCTTTAAACAACCATGAGTTTCATCGAGTTTCCATGTTATATAATATTTATGCAAAATACAAATTTGGTTTGAAACCTGTGAAACCCTTGATATTATGGTATAAAATTAATCGATAAATTATGAGCGTAAATAACTTAATAGGTTTCCTTGAAAAAATCGTGAGTTTCATAGAGCTTGCTTTAAATTTCAAATTTATGCAAAATACAAATTTGGTTTGAAACCTGTGAAACCCTTGATATTATGGTATAAAATTAATCGATTAATTATGAACGTAAATAACTTAATAGGTTTCCTTGAAAAAAACATGAGTTTCATCGAGTTTGCTGGTTTCATACTTTTTATGCAAAATACAAATTTGGTTTGAAACCTGTGAAACCCTTGATATTATGGTATAAAATTAATCGATTAATTATGAACGTAAATAACTTAATAGGTTTCCTTGAAAAAACCATGAGTTTCATCGAGTTTGCTTTCAATTTCAAATTTATGCAAAATACAAATTTGGTTTGAAACCTGTGAAACCCTTGATATTAAGGCTTAAAACTATTCCCTAAATTATAAGCGTAAATAACTTAATAGGTTTCCTTGAAAAAACCACGAGTTTCATCGAGTTTGCTTGTTTTATACAATTTATGCAAAATACAAATTTGGTTTGAAACCTGTGAAACCCTTGATATTATGGCTTAAAACTATTCCCTAAATTATAAGCGTAAATAACTTAATAGGTTTCCTTGAAAAAACCATGAGTTTAACCGAGTTTGCTGGTTTCATACTTTTTATGCAAAATACAAATTTGGTTTGAAACCTGTGAAACCCTTGATATTATGGTATAAAATTAATCGATAAATTATGAGCGTAAATAACTTAATAGGTTTCCTTGAAAAAACCATGAGTTTCATCAAGTTTGCTTTAAATTTCAAATTTATGCAAAATACAAATTTCGTTTGAAACCTGTGAAACCCTTGATATTATGGTATAAAATTAATCTCTAAATTATGAACGTAAATAACTTAATAGGTTTCCTTGGAAAAACCATGAGTTTCATCGAGTTTGCTTGTTTTATACTTTTTATGCAAAATACAAATTTGGTTTGAAACCTGTGAAACCCTTGATTTATGGTTTAAAACTATTCCCTAAATTATGAGCGCAAATAATTTAATAGGTTTCCTTGAAAAAACCATAAGTTTCACCGAATTTTCGTTAAATTTATGCAAATTAGTATTCTTGTGGCAAACCTTTGAAATTAGCGGCCTTATGCACGGGGAGGTTTGCTGGTGAATTTTATGCAAATTAGTATATTGGCTGCAAACTATTGAAAATACCGGCCTTATGCAAGAAAAAGTTTGCAGAATTTATGCAAATTAGTATTTTGGAAGCAAACCTTTGAAAATGGCGGCCTTATGCAAAAAAATTGGTTTGCTGCAAACTTATGCAAATTAGTGGCGTCCCCTAAAACAAACAGTACTCAAGCAGACGACGCTACATTGACCCTATTTTTTTTTCGGGTGTAGACTGTAGAGAAGTCTGGGAAATAGCACACTTCTTCTAGTAATCAAATCCAGTTTATTAATTGCTTGCACTAGTTTTTTAATTCAAAAAGTGAGGGTTACTGGTCCTCGGGACCAGTTTATTAATTGCAAACCTATAGGAGAACAATTAATTCGGGGTTCCTTAATCTTATAAGAATTTTTCTAGCTCACACATTTTCTACCAATTCTACTCCTATGTAGTTAGTACTCCTTGGCTACAACTTCCCTACTACTAAAGCATAGTTCACTCGATCACGCTTAACACGACGCAAGCTGCTCGCGCTATAAAAGCCCATTCAAAGAATTCGATTTACATGTTTAAGCGCAACTTTTGAAGATTATTCAAAGGAACCCAAAATTAACATTAAGTTCTATTGAAAGAAATCGAGGGGAATTTATAATCTAGGCAAGGAAAATATATGCTGATGTTATTTTTGGAATGGTCTTAAGGCACCGGGATATTACAAATATTGAGTGTTTTACCGAATTCTTTCTCTTTCAAACGCTTCTGGCCATAAGTTCATGTTAGAAATTTTTAAGATGCGATAAGTATGCGTAGGCATAAGTTGTAAATTAAAAGTTTCTGTACGTGTATTAATTGAACGTTAAGTACGTAATCATTTTAGCACTGTTAAAGGTAACTCGATCATCGAGGGGATAATCACTAAAACTTTCTGTTATTCTATTAAGGGTTACTTGTGTGTAATGAGTTTTGTATTGTTAAAGCTAAAACCTCGTTTTTATAATGGCCTTACGGGTAATCATTTTAGAAATGTTAAAGTAACAGGCGGCTCCATTATCACCCCTAGCATGCTTGGCTAATCTTCTGGACACGAATTTTACCTTGCCAAAGGCAGGAACCAATCAGACCTAATGCACTAGGTCCCATTGGTTCCTGCCTTTGGTTTAACTAGCCTTTGGCAAGCTTAGCCAACGTGTAGCAGAAAAGACATCTTTCAGGGGCATCAACGGAGCCGCCCGGGTAGCGCATCGAGGGGCTACTCACTCAAGTTTTCTCTTGGCGTCGCACTATTACAATTATAACATAAATAAATTTTATGTACGCCTGTTAAGTACAGTACGATGTGGCTACTATTATGAGCCCAGCCCTTGGCCCATCTTGTTTAACTTTTAATTATTAGAAATTTTGTTTAATCAAATCTTTCGTGTTCAAGCATTATTATTTGCCGGTTCAAGCAAATTCACCACATATAGGCTTGCCTCTGTGGTTGCCAGCGAATTATTTTTGCGAAATAAATATTATTAATGAATATTTCTGTTTAGTTCTATCATAAGTTTATAAGATATGTTCCATGGAACATACCTTATAAACTTATGATGACACAGACATACACGTTGTGTCTTTCGACTAGTCAAAAGCACTTTTTGGCCGAGCAGCTTGCGTTGTCGAGTGCGTGATCGAGTGGGCTATGCCCAGACTGTAGAGTCAAACGAGTATATGGTGTCTTGGCCTCGGAGACTATTGTCTAACGTGTAATAAATCGATGGTTACTGAAATTCTACTCCTGATGCTATTGTATTGATGCTCCTTGCAATTTCCAAGTGGCAGAGTGGCATCGGAGAGGTCAAATCGGACGGTATCTCAAATTGGGTAGTTTCTCTTTACGAAGAAAGATTTAAATACGTGGTAAGTTGATAATTTTAATTCATAAAGTATTAAGTATATGTAAATTTTGTTTCTTTTATGTGCTTCTGTTGTTGGAATTATAATAAAGAGTGTAGTATATGTGTGAAATCTTGTTTTCGTTATTTTTCGTTAAGCCTTGGCTATTTGGCAATCCGGTGTAAAATTATAGAGTGGCACCATGGATTTATAATGAAAGCTTACGCTTCATGGATATTTCACTGTAGCCTTCAGTAAGGCATTTTGATTTGAAACACGTTTATGTATTAAAAATGCGCGCGGGTGGGGACTTGGGGGCTGATGACGTAGAAATTGAGGCAAACTGTTTCTCTCGGCGCGCGTGCGCGCTCCCTTTTCAAAAAATTATTTTACGCGCGCTATTTAAAATTAGAACTCGATCGCGTGAAAATCTTCCACCCCCCCCCCTGAATTTGCCTCAAATTGTACGTCACAAACGCGCGTGCCAGGCTGGTACTGGCTCGCGCATTTCAGACGAGAAATAAATGTGGTGCGCGTTTTAAGGTGAGTGAAATATCCATGAAGCCTAAGCTTCTATTATAAATCCATGGTGCCACCTTAGTTTCTCATACTGGCCCGGAAACAAGCACAGGACACTGGACGTTGTCCAATAAAATTTTAAAATGTCCCATAAATTTTTTAAACTAAGGGGAGCTGGTCATTTTGACCAATAAGATGCCACACTATTTTTGCAGACTCCAGTATATAATGTCCTATAAATTTTCCAGTCAAAGGGGGTGTCACTGGACAAATGTCCTATAAGAAAAAATTCTTATTTTTGACCCTGTTCTCATCCCCCCCAACCCCGGGTGGAAATGCTATTTTCACCCTAACACATGACACATGACTAAGAATTGAGATAAGGGCTGCCTAGGGTGAAAATAGCCTGGATACTATTTTCACCGCCTGGTGAAGTGAATAGTCAACCCCGGGTGAAAATAGCGTCCACCACGTGACTAAGAGTCTAAGACTGGGTTCCTAGCAGCCTAATGTTGGTTACAAGAATAAAAAATAGCACTCCTTTGCGCAGAATTTAAACACGTTTTATTTATTTTATTATTTCCAAAACGTTAGCCATATGTTTAGCCTTTCAACTTTAAATATTACGCACTATAAATATGGAAATTATTACGAGAAATTCACAAAACACGCAAATAACGCTAGAAAACTAAAGCAACTGATACCATTAGCTATCTTTAGCCCATGTTAGGATTATTTATTACACTCAGTTTCATTTCGATAAAAACTGTAATATTTAAACCATAGAAACTGTTCATGTTGGCCGGAAGAACTTTAGAATACATAACTGTTGACGCATGTAAAGTTATTGGCGTCACGCGCGAGGTCACGTGGCATGGTAGGAATAGTACTTAGACTATTTTCACCGGGGTGGGGGGTGAGATAGCTGTTTTCATCAGGGGGGGGGGGTGAGAATGCGTACGAGCTATTTTCACCTGGGGGGGGGGGTTGAGGATAGCGTACGAGATGTTTCACCTGGGGGGAGGGGGGGTTGAGGATAGCGTACGAGATGTTTCACCTGGGGGGAGGGGGGGTTGAGGATAGCGTACGAGATGTTTCACCTGGGGGGAGGGGGGTTGAGGATAGCGTACGAGATGCTTCACCTGGGGGGGAGGGGGGGTTGAGGATAGCGTACGAGATGTTTCACCTGGGGGAGGGGGGTTGAGGATAGCGTACGAGATGCTTCACCTGGGGGGAGGGGGTTTGAGGATAGCGTACGAGATGCTTCACCTGGGGGGAGGGGGGTTGAGGATAGCGTACGAGATGCTTCACCTGGGGGGAGGGGGGGGGTTGAGGATAGCGTACGAGATGCTTCACCTGGGGGAGGAGGGGGGTTGAGGATAGCGTACGAGATGCTTCACCTGGGGGGAGGGGGGGGGTTGAGGATAGCGTACGAGATGTTTCACCTGGGGGGAGGGGGGGGTTGAGGATAGCGTACGAGATGTTTCACCTGGGGGGAGGGGGGGGGTTGAGGATAGCGTACGAGATGTTTCACCTGGGGGGAGGGGGGTTGAGGATAGCGTACGAGATGTTTCACCTGTGGGGGGGGGGGGTGAGAAGAGCGGGCCCAAGTTAACAAGCTTTGTTTAAATTAGCAATGAATTTGGCTTATACCCAATCAGGGCTCCCAGAATACCTATAATACCTATAATTCCGAGATGGTCCTATAAAAACCTATAATTCCGAGATGGTCCTATAAAAACCTATAATTCCGAGATGGTCCTATAAAAACCTATAATTCGTACATTTATCCTATAATACCTATATTTTGTATATGTTGGTTAAAAAACACTAGGAAAGTTCAAAAACAATCCAAAATTTTTGATTATTTTTCTGAGGAGGTGACGTTTTAAACGCCGTTTTAGCGAGATCACGTTTGACCAGACACAAAAATCTTTAAATAGTTAACTATAAAAATTTCATGGTAAATAATTTAGTTGCTACACTATTAACTACTCGTCCAAAGTTGATTAACTATTGATCATATTTTTATAAATATTTTTAAAAGTTCTAGTCTACTCTCGAATATAATATACTTCCTGTAAAACTCCAATAATTCGTAATTTTAAACGTATATAATTTACATAACATATGTTTGAACCTATAAATTGATCTTTTTTGGACCTATAAATATCCTATAATTTTGGCGTTTCAGACCTATAATACCTATTATTTTTTGTGCACTAAGCGCTGGGAGCCCTGCAAAATTATTTGCTTACGGTGGAATTCATAAACGTCGGACGCAACGCAATTTAGTACACGAGGAGGAAGAGCGTCGTGCGCAAAAGGCGGGACGTTTGCGCACGACGCCCTGACTTCGCCCGTACTAAATTGCGTTGCGTCCGACGTTTATGAATTCCTTCATTATCCTGTAATAATTTCGCTTCAATTGTGAAGATAATTTGTTTTCCTTTCAGAAACCTCATACAAATTAAACATGCAACGTATGAAGTTATTAGGGTTAGCCTCCAATATGGGGGGATTACGCAATATAGATCGTACAATTCAAAGTGGAAAAGCATTACTTCGAGGTCGTTTTGGGTTCCGTATGAGCAGCGCCACTAGCCCAGCAGCTCGGGAACCCTTTTTGAATGGCAGTTCCTCCATATATGTTGAAGAAATGTTCAAATCATGGGAAAAAGACCCAAACAGTGTACATAAGTCGTGGGATATCTTCTTTAGGAGTACGGCTAGTGGAGCCGAGCCAGGACAAGCCTATCAGAGTCCTCCTGTCCCATTTATGGGCGGGAGGGGAACTGTTTATCCACAGATGTATGCCGCACCCACTGCCGTGACACCAAGACCAGATACCGCTTCTGCTCCGAGAGATATTGAGGACCACTTGTCAGTACAAGCAATTATCAGATCGTATCAAGTACGCGGTCACTTACTGGCGAAACTTGACCCATTGGCTATCACGTCCGCTAACATCTACTCGACAGTTGGTGGAGAAAAAATGCCAACAACGAAAGAAATGATTCTTCGAAGTCACAAGTTAGAAGAGAAGGACATGGATAGAATGTTCACTCTACCCGAGAACACATTCATTGGAGGGAAAGACACTGTCCTACCATTGAAGGAAATATTGAAACGACTGGAGGATGTTTATTGCGGCCACATTGGAGTGGAATATATGTTTATCAATAACTTTGACCAGTGTAATTGGATCAGAGAAAAGTTGGAAACCCCAGGGGTCATGACCTTGACCAAAGACCAAAAACGACTTTTAATGGCCAGGATGGTTCGCTCTCATAAGTTCGAGGAGTTTTTAGGTAAGAAATACCTTTAGTTATAACCGTAACATTGACGTGGAACATTTGAGTTTTGCATTGATTTTAGCAAAAAAATGGGTTTCCGAGAAACGATTTGGCCTGGAAGGCTGCGAAGTTCTTATCCCAGCCATGAAAACCATCATTGACCGTTCGAGCGAAATGGGGATAGAAAGTATCGTCATGGGGATGCCCCATCGTGGAAGACTCAATGTCTTGGCCAATGTGTGTCGCAAACCCTTAGAGACGCTCCTCGCTCAATTCAGCGGTCTCGAACCAGCTGATGAAGGATCGGGGGATGTCAAGTACCATTTGGGCATGTCCCACGAACGACTCAACAGGATGACCAACAAGAACATCAAGTTGGCTGTCGTGGCTAATCCCTCTCATTTGGAAGCTGTTGATCCTGTTGTCCAAGGAAAGGCCAAAGCCGAACAGTTTTATAAAGGAGATACTCAAGGCAAACAGGTAACTTCGGGGACGTCAAATTCTTAATAGTTTCGCCAACGTATCTCTTTGACCTAACGCAGGTGATGAGCATTTTACTTCACGGTGACGCGGCATTTTCTGGTCAAGGGGTCGTGTACGAAACATTCCATTTAAGCGACTTGCCAGATTATTCAACGCATGGAACGATCCATATCGTCGTCAACAACCAAATTGGTTTTACGACGGACCCGCGTTGCTCTCGTTCTTCCCCTTATTGTACCGACGTGGCCCGCGTAGTTAACTGCCCCATTTTCCACGTTAACGCGGACGACCCGGAAGCCGTCGTTCATATCTGCAACCTGGCTGCCGAATGGAGAGCCACTTTTGGAAAGGACGTTGTCATTGATTTAGTTTGTTATCGGAGGAACGGACACAACGAGATCGACGAGCCCATGTTCACTCAGCCCTTAATGTACACGAAGATTAGGAAACAGGTTCCTTGCGTCGATTTGTATTCCAGGAAGTTGGTCGAAGAAGGAGTCATTACCGAGAAGGAAACTGAAGAGGAGAAGGAACGTTACGAAGCTATTTTACAGGTAAATCCAGCTTCGCTTCTTTAGTAGCGCCGTAAGATAGCTTCGTAAAACGCGCCCTTTTTAGGAAGCTTATCGCAATGCTGAGAAGGAGCACAAAATGTACAACAAGGATTGGCTAGATTCACCCTGGAGCGGGTTTTTCGGCATCAAAAGTCCCGTGAAATGCGACCCGACTGGTGTTGAGGAATCTACATTGCAACATATAGGAATGGCCTTTAGTTCCCCGCCTCCTGGCAACTTTAAAATTCATCCTGGTATCAAACGTATCCTTAAGTCACGCATGGAGATGGTGGAGACTCGTACCGTGGATTGGGCCTTGGCGGAAGCTATGGCTTTTGGCTCCCTGCTCAAAGAAGGAGTTCACGTTAGACTAAGTGGACAAGATGTTGAACGTGGAACTTTTAGGTACTTTTTGACTCACCTTCTCAATACCAGCGTTTTGTTACTTCACTTTCTTGCCACGATATTTCGGACTATATTATTTTGGTACTTATTTCTCGTCACAGTCACAGACATCACGTTTTGCACCATCAAACTGTGGACAAAACAACGTACCGACCTTTATGCCATTTATGGGCTGACCAGGCGCCTTACACCGTTTGCAACAGTTCCCTTTCGGAATACGGCGTATTGGGATTCGAACTAGGATTTAGTATGACAAACCCGAACGCCTTGGTTTGTTGGGAAGCGCAATTCGGGGATTTCATGAACACCGCTCAATGTATCATTGATCAGTTTATCTCGAGCGGACAAGCCAAGTGGGTGCGTCAAAGCGGTTTAGTTCTTTTGTTACCGCACGGCATGGAAGGAATGGGACCCGAACATTCTAGCGCCAGACCCGAGCGATTCTTGCAGCTTTGTAGCGACGAACCCGACGTTTTCCCTACAGTAGACGAGGATTTCGAAGTTAAACAACTTCACGATATAAATATGATCGTATTGAATTGTACGACGCCCGCTAATTATTTTCACGCTTTACGAAGACAAATAGGTACGTTATTTTGATATTCCAGGTAAGTATTTGTAATGTTTAAGGCAATATTTCTTCGTGATTGGCAGTTCTTCCTTTCCGTAAACCGCTGATTGTCTTCACACCAAAATCTTTATTGCGTCATCCCGACGCGAAATCCTCCTTTGACGAAATGTCAGATGGAACGAAATTCCAACGAGTCATACCAGACGCCGCCGTTAATAACGACCCTTCCTCCGTTAAAAAAGTCATTTTATGTACCGGAAAATTGTACTACGAACTGAACAAAGAGCGCGCGAAACGAAATCTCGAATCTAGCGTGGCGATAACGAGAATCGAACAACTTTGCCCTTTTCCGTTTGATCTTTTGAAAAGCGAGATTGATAAGTATCCCAACGCGAATATCGTTTGGTCGCAGGAAGAGCATAAGAATCAAGGATATTGGGCTTACGTTCAACCCCGGATCATATCTTCCTGTTCGGATCACGCCAGACAAGTTCATTACGTTGGAAGGGCCGTCTCGGCATCCACCGCTACTGGTAGTAAACACGTACATAAGAAGGAGTTGGAGAAGTTATACGATGAAGCCTTCGCGCTATAAGATACGAAGACGGGCATTTTTAAATTTAAAATATAAAATACCATGCAGCTTCGTAAGTTGACTAATTAATCACTTTTGCTTAGTTTTCCTTAGTTTGTTATCTCTCTAGCTTTAAAATATATAGTAATGGCAGCTCCCAGTAATTTTTCTATGGGAAGATAACGTGGGCCGCCGTCACTACTCTATTATAATTGTCCCTCGCAAGAAGGCGTGTTGAAAAAATAATTATGTTAAAATAAGCTTAAAATATTTTATTTTTCTGATAAAAAAAATATATGATCTTCTAAGGTAGAATTCTTAAGCGTCTCCCGGGCTCGTTTAAGTGTTAACGCCGCGGGATGTCGCATTCGCTACTCTATCTTAATTAAATTTTAACGGAATAAGATTTGCAAAATGTAAATGATCTTAGATAATTTATTTATTAGTTTAATGATGTAAATAAAAATGCAAAAGAAATTTAGTTTCATGAGTCTTAATTCATTCATTCGTTTCTCTCTCTCTCTTTTTCGCGCGTGGCCGGAAATAAGCGCGGGACACTGGACGTATTGTTTTTTCTAAAAGCTAAGTGGGTCACTGGACATTTTGACCATTAAATTTTAACGAAATTTTCATAGCTACTCTATTTTTGCGCACTTAAGTGGACAATGGGGGCGATTCTCTATTTAAGCGGGTTGAGTTATCGCGAGTGATAACTATCGTCTAAAGGGTTGATGCCAACCTCGTCCGTTCTATGAGAGCGTGATATCTAAATAGGTGATTAGTCATGGGTGTCATCAAACCTTGAACGAAAAGTGGCGAATGTCTCGCGAATCCCCCTCATGCTAATAATAACGAGGTGCCCCGCCCAATGTCCTATAAATTTTCCATTCAAAGGGGCGTCACTGGAAGAAATCGTGGGTAATTTTAAAAGCAAAAGGTTAAATCATGGATAAAGAATGCGCGTGCGGAAATTTGTTTTCACTCTATAGGATAGGCAACTCCCTATCTCGAACGACAGCTTATTCCCTATATACTTTGTTACAACATCGGTTGTCAGCACGCGTAAAGCTAGGTCTCTATGTAACGTAGTTTTGTACGTGCTGTCAAGAGACGAAAAACTTCAGGATCTTCAGGATTTAAAATATCCGCGAGTTTTTTTAGCTCGAGTACACGGACCTCTAGGCTTTAGTTTCAAATACGTGTAGTAAAGTAGGCTGTAGCAATTTCACACGTATTTGAAACTAAGGCCTAGAGGTCCGTGTACTCGAGCTAAAAAACTCGCGGATATTTTAAATCCTGAAGATCCTGAAGTTTTTTGTCTCTTGACAGCACGTACAAAGCTACGTTACATAGAGACTTAGCTTTACGCGTGCTGACAACCGATGTTGTTACAGAGTATATACCGAATAAGCTGTCGTTCGAGATAGGGAATTGCCTATCCTGTAGAGTGAAAACAAATTTCCTCACGCGCATTCTTTATCCATGGTAGTAAGGTGACGTTATTTTTAGAATGGTCTTCAGGCGGTTTTTATTACAATCAAAGAAGTTACGTGTATTTTGCCAGAAATCGAGAAGAATTTTAGAAGCAGAAGGAAGTATATACGAGCTTTGTATGCCGAGATATTAGGCCTACAATTATAACATGAGTAAATTTTTTGAAGTAAAGATTACGGGTAATAACTTTTTCAAGGTTACTCAGATTTACTGTACTGGGTAATAATTTTAGCACTGTAAGAGATAGCGCATCGAGGGGCTAACCACTCTGATTTTCTATACGTCTATAAAGGGTTATGTATAAGTTCCAGGTAATCATTTTACCATCGTAAAATCATTTTAGAACAATAAAAGATAACACAACGAGGGGCTATTCACTAAAGATATTTCTACGTCTTTTATGGGTGAGACCTATATGGTCCGGGTAATCATTTTAGCGCTGTTAAAGGCATCGACTCACGTTTTCCTTTCGTGTCGCACTAATAACAGAAGCAAATAAATTGAAGTTGGGATTACGGGTAATCATTTTAGCACAGTTAAAGGAAGCGCATCGAGGGGCTATTCACACAAATTTTCTGTACGCCTCTTAAGTACTGTACGATGTGGCTATAATATTATGAGCCCAGCCCTTGGGCCACCTTGTCTTAACTTAAAGGACAATTGGGTCGATATGGTTTCAATCCTTTTAATATAACCGAATTTAGCTTTTTGGTTTAAAAGGTCGCGAGGAAAAGATCAATGCCAATTAAGAGATAATTTATTTCAAGCCATGTGTTTCGTGCGTCACTTTTAACGGTACGTGTATCTATATGTTAAATAAAAATGTTATTATGTAAATTCTCCGCTACACGTACGTTGTTTAGGATTCACACTTTTTGCGGTATTTTTCGAATTCGCTCAAACATGCATTTATCATAAGAGAACATCAGATTATTTTGATCTTATTTTCAGAATCTGGATATCGGAACAATCGCGTGAACACACACCTATCCGTGCTAATACTTCAGTTTCTAGCTCATTTCAATTATTGTATCATTTTAATTATTTATCTTTAATAAAACCAAATGTGATATACTAATATTGAAATATATGTATTATTTTTCAAAATAAAAATTTGCTCTTTTCAAAAGTTATAGGGTTCTAGCATAAGTTTATAAGGTTTGTTCCATAAGTGTGTTACTGGTTAATGAGAGCTTGTCATGAAGTGACGTAGGCGAAACGTCATAGATTCTCGTTAAGCGACGCCTAGTGAGGCGCTGTCAAAGGCTAAGGACAGACTAAATAGGAAGATGGACTGCAAAACCGAGTGTAGTCAATTCTCGCGTCGTTCTCGAACTAGCTCTCAGTAAGTCTCTAGCATTACGAAGTATAGGAAGTGTAATACTTATGGAACATATCTTACTTATGATACTAGTGTTTATGTCGATAATGAGTTAAAAATGAACTTTTCTAATTTCAAAGAAAAATACAAGAATCTGCCGCATTATGAGCCTTTTCACGTCTTCTTCCCAGTGCCAAGCAGAGCGGACGGGATCGACGCCATTCAGTGATAAAAGAGGGCTTCTCATATCACACGCCGCGAGCAAGTTTCAACGAAGTTTACTTTTTGTTTTTTTATCTATATACTTTTGTTTATACTTCATAAATGTACTATAGAATAAATAAATTGTTCGTCGATTTAATGAATCTCATTTTTTATTCCTTTTCTTGTCAATTAAGTTACAGCAGGCATATATACGATTTTAAAATGCATTAATTAGATTAAAAAGGATTGGGAATATGGGTTAATTATAGGTTCCCGGTAATAACTATAGCACTGTTAAAGGCAGCGCGTCGAGGGGCTATTCACTAATGAAAATTTTCTTTTATTGGTGATTTTTATTCACGCTTTTAAAAAGGATAGGGATTCATTGGTGATTTAAAATGGATGGGGATTAATGGTTGCGTCTGGATAACGAGTAATCATCGAGGGGCTACTCACTAAAAACTCGTTAGTGATTTTAAACGGGATTGGGATTGTGGGTAACTTAGGGCTACGGGTTGTTATTATTTTACTAGTTATGAACGGATTATTAAGCATTCACACATTTGCTGCTAGGGGAGCTGCAAACGTAGTTACGTATTTACTGACATCTAAAACATGATAAAATTCTGCTAGACGTTCGTGTAAGCAATAGATAGTTCATAAATTGCCGCTAGGGGCGCTGTGTACGTAGTTACGTATTTACTGACATCTAAAACATGATAAAATTCTGCTAGACATTCGTGTAAGCAATAGATAGTTCATAAATTGCCGCTAGGGGCGCTGTATACGTAGTTACGTATTTACTGACATCTAATACATGAAGAAATTTGCCGCTAGGGGCGCTGTATACGTAGTTACGTATTTACTGACATCTAATACATGAAGAAATTTGCCACTAGGGGCGCTGTTATATAGGCCTAACGGTGTGTTCTCTTATTTGAATTGGCGCCCACGTCACACTTCGAAGCGCCCCCAACGACGCAATTTACTATAAAACTCGGACGCCACTTGTCCAGGTTTCTTTTCTCTCTGCGCCGGCGACCAGTCAACATCGTTCCTGGATCAGCTCCTCGTAATCCTGACTTTCGAAGGCAGTATTGGATAGAAAGCCACGTTTTACGCCGATGTTGGGACGTGACTCTGAGCTCTCCGCCATTGCATGTCCATTAGAACGTTGAAATCAACGCGAAAGGTTAAGCCTAGTACGGTATGTGTGAAAGTCTTTCAATAATCCAAAGCCATCCAGCTAGCCATTTATTATTTTATTTAATCCTAGAGTTTAAATTATTTAGGTAGAGTTAATTGTTAGTTAATTATGTTTATTTATTGAAAATTAACTACAATATGAAAACATTTCCAGACACGAGGTCAGTTAGACAAGGCTTAATTTAGAACATCTCAAATCAAGTACTTGGGCTCATATTAGGGGAAATTAAATTCCTTATCTATTTTAAATAATAAACCTCGACTGTTTGCAAATCAGGTCTCATTTAACGGCGCGAAAATATATTACCTAAAATGAGTAACGTATGATTTAACGGGGCCAGATTAGGTTGCACTAGGCTAGGCTAAACCTTTTATAAAAATTTATCCGGGCCTGGCACTAATCTCTAAGTTTTTACTTTATGCCGTCGTTTTAATTTAAATTAGCGAGGGTATTTTAAATTATTACGCGTAAATTATAGATTTGAGATTCTAAATTTCATTCGTGGCAGTATTTAATTATTTTAGATGATGAACTACGGTCTATTTAATAAATTAAATGGTTTAAATTAATTAGGGTTAACTGTCAATAAGTTATCATTAATTATGGAGATTACGTCAATCTAACAATTTTAAAATGAGCCACGAACGCGAAGTTAAGGCTCGAGATTTTTAATTTATATTTACGGGAATATTTTACCTAGTTTTTTTCTTAAATTATTTTAATCTATGGTATGGTTTCCGTGAGTTATTATTTTGTTGGAACCTTCAGTAGCCGTTTAATTCTGATATGGAAATATCTTAGTATTTAGTTCAATTCTTACATTATATTTATGGGATTATTTTACTTGGCTTTTTTCTTAACTTATTATTTTGCTACGACCTTAAAGTAGCCCTTTAATTCTGATTGGCTTAATATTTAGTGTGATTTTTAAATTTTGTTTTTGGGAATATAGTTTTTCTTCAATAATTTACGGAAACAAAACCATAGATCAAAATGATTTTTGTTAGGCCCCTCTAATTCTTATTAATATTTGTTATTAATATATTTTCATTTTTAGACGCGATGATGTTCTTGGATGTTCTGTTGCTGGTCATTCGGAGAAGTTTCCTAGCAGATGATTTCAACCTTTGTTAGAGACGCTCATTCCAGATGACATCTTCCTTGGATTTGCGATACAAGATTTTTCAACCTGTGTTGGCCTTGCAATCATTCTCTACAAAGATGCGATGAACATCATCAAATCTAGAAAAATTCAAATTTTTATTAGAATTATATATGCAACTACTTAATTTCTTTTTACGCGTTCAAACTTTAATTTACGTCACACTTTATATTATTTTTTGTTGAAAATTTTTGTAAACACCCCATTTTTTTACTTTTTGTTCAATAAATTTTGCCTTAAACCACTTTTTTTGTTTTCTTTGAAATTATTTAATTAAGAGGGAAGGTTTGAATTTTTTAGCTCTAAACAGATAGCCTATTTTTTGGGGAGCCTATTTTTTGGGGACCCTCTTTTAAGCTTCTTTTAGCTTATATGAAAAAATGAAAAGCTCATTATTTTAAAAAGTGAAAAAATGGAAAAATAAGCTTAAATTGTTTAAAAAAGTAAAAAAAAAGCCTAAAAATACTACCCTAAGTCCAGACCCTAAAAAATTCAAGCCATCCCTCTTATCCAAACTATTTCAAGAAAACAAATAACGTGACCCAAGGTAAAATTTCTTTATTGAGAAAAAAACAATTGAGGTGTTTACAAAAATTTTCTACAAAAAAATATTTAAAGCGTTCCATAAATTAAAATTTGACCGCGTAAAATTAAAAGGGGTAGGCTAGTTACCGATTAAATTTAAGAATAAAATTAAGTTAATTAGCGGGAAAACTTCACGGTCCAATCAGTTTGAAGGCCTGTGTTTCGAAAGTCCAAGAAAGATGTCATCTGGAATGAGGGTCCTTAACATCGGATGAACTTCCAAGTCTACTTGAAAACGTCTCTGAATGACCAGCAACAGCTTATCCAAGAAAATCATTCGCGTCTAAAAATTAAAATAAATTAATTACAAATATTAAGTCAATGCATAATTTTAAAATAAGTGCTACTTTAAGCCTAACAAAATAATAATTTACCGAGATAATCCCATATATTTAAATAATTAGCTAAATACTGGCGATATATTGCTAAGAATTTTTTTTAATAATCTAAGTTAAATTTCTTAAGCCTTGTTCAAGTGTCTTAACCTCGTGGTCGTGGTTTATTTAATTTTTATTCAAAATTATTATTTAATAGGCTGAATTTACGTAAATAATAATAATTAACTGCCTGTTTCATTAAAACTACTCAATTTATTAAAATAATAAGCTATTTAAAAAAGGCTTACATTTGCTGCGCATTAACAAGTTTGTTCATTCCAACATGGCCTAGCTGAATCGATTCCAAAAGAACATTCAATGGCGGAAAGAGCTCTAGATTCTGGATTTATTCCTTGACGGCGAAAAAAAATGGCTGATCGTCGGCGAAAGGCCTGATTTCCAAGAGCTGAGCAGGAAACGATCTTGACTCCACGATGCCAATCGAAGAAAGAAATTTCGGCCGGTTACTCATGGCGTTTTCCTTTGGTCAGATTTTTTACTGCCGGAGGCGCTCGAAAAACCTTTGCGTATTCCAATGGTTTAAGCTCAGTAGTGATGAGACGCGGTGCATGCTCCATTGGTAAAATTAGCCTTGAACTCCCAGCGCCATGCCAGCACTACTGACTTGCCAACACGGCAATAATAATTCGAAACATGGCGCTTAAAAAGTCCATTGGAATACAATTTCATGGGCTATCGTTTCATAATTATCGTCTGCTCGAACGTCGGCATGCTAAGTAGTGATGTAATCAATGCGGAGCGATCATGAAATTATCAGGCATATTCATGTCCCTAGAAAAAATGTAGATGGCGTTGGTAAAGCCTAGGCCCAGTTGGATATCCCAAAGGTCGAAAAGCAAAGTGGGTGTGGTAAAGTGCATCAAAAATGATCAAAGAACGGCACTGCGCAAGCTCCAAATTGAGTAGAACTGAACTGAACTACTTTTCGGAAGGGAAATTCGGCTTTCACGATTTTGTTCCGGCAATTAGGGCGATGGGAATGTGACATTTTTCCAATGGAATATGCATACTACAACATTTATTGTGTCGTCACGATCACGTGATCGTAACACCAATGGATTTACATGGCAAACTTGCATTTATCGGTTCATGATTCGAATTTTACACCCTACCAATGGAGTACGCAGCGTTTACTAGTATAATACCTAGCTTCTCCTGAGCACAGCTATTTCCTACCTAAGTCAGACGAAAAGAGTGTTCCATTGGACAATGAAAAAATATGTCACTTTCATGGGAATGTTCCATTGACATTTGCGATTGTCAATAATTGGTTTGATCCGGTAGCAGCATAGCGTCAAATTCGGATTTTTTGCCGCCTGAGGCAGCAACGGAAAACTGGCCCAAAGGAAAACGCCATAAAGAACGAAGTTCTCTCCCGCAAGATTTACGCCCTCAAGCCGTTAAAAGCAGACGACACTAATTGGAGTAATACCGTTTTTCCGTTGGCCTATTCCATGGAGTAATTTTCTTGGAGCGAGAAGGAAAGTTTCTTTAAAATTACATAAAATTTGGTGTCTCCTGCAATATTGCTCCATACCTTCCATTGTCCTTTTCCATGGAGTAGTTTTCTTGGAGCGAGAAGGAAAGTTTCCTTAAAATTCCATAAAAATTTGTCTGTTTCCTGCAATATTACTCCATGGTGGCAGACTGCAGGAAACAAACAAATTTTTATGTAATTTTAAAGAAACTTTCCTTCTCGCTCCAAGAAAATTACTCCATGGAAATAGACAATATGGAGCAATATTGCAGGAGACACCAAATTTTATGTAATTTTAAAGAAACTTTCCTTTTCGCTCCAAGAAAACTACTCCATGGAAAAAGACAATGGAAGGTATGGAGCAATATTGCAGGAGACACCAAATTTTATGTAATTTTAAAGAAACTTTCCTTCTCGCTCCAAGAAAATTACTCCATGGAATAGGCCAACGGAAAAACGGTATTACTCCAATTAGTGTCGTCTGCTTTTAACGGCTTGAGGGCGTAAATCTTGCGGGAGAGAACTTCGTTCTTGAGTAACCGGCCGAAATTTCTTTCTTCAATTGGCATCGTGGAGTCAAGATCGTTTCCTGCTCAGCTCTTGGAAATCAGGCCTTTCGCCGACGATCAGCCATTTTTTTTCGCCGTCAAGGAATAAATCCAGAATCTAGAGCTCTTTCCGCCATTGAATGTTCTTTTGGAATCGATTCAGCAAGGCCATGTTGGAATGAACAAACTTGTTAATGCGCAGCAAATGTAAGCCTTTTTTAAATAGCTTATTATTTTAATAAATTGAGTAGTTTTAATGAAACAGGCAGTTAATTATTATTATTTACGTAAATTCAGCCTATTAAATAATAATTTTGAATAAAAATTAAATAAACCACGACCACGAGGTTAAGACATTTGAACAAGGCTTAAGAAATTTAACTTAGATTATTAAAAAAAATTCTTAGCAATATATCGCCAGTATTTAGCTAATTATTTAAATATATGGGATTATCTCGGTAAATTATTATTTTGTTAGGCTTAAAGTAGCTTTTATTTTAAAATTATGCATTGCCTTAATATTTGTAATTAATTTATGTTAATTTTTAGACGCGAATGATTTTCTTGGATAAGCTGTTGCTGGTCATTCAGAGACGTTTTCAAGTAGACTTGGAAGTTCATCCGATGTTAAGGACCCTCATTCCAGATGACATCTTTCTTGGACTTTCGAAACACAGGCCTTCAAACTGATTGGACCGTGAAGTTTTCCCGCTAATTAACTTAATTTTATTCTTAAATTTAATCGGTAACTAGCCAACCCCTTTTAATTTTACGCGGTCAAATTTTAATTTATGGAACGCTTTAAATATTTTTTTGTGGAAAATTTTTGTAAACACCTCAATTGTTTTTTTCTCAATAAAGAAATTTTACCTTGGGTCACGTTGTTTTCTTGAAATAGTTTGGATAAGAGGGATGGCTTGAATTTTTTAGGGTCTGGACTTAGGGTAGTATTTTTAGGCCCCTTTTTAGGCTTTTTTTTACTTTTTAAACAATTTAAGCTTGTTTTTTCCATTTTTTCCCTTTTTAAAATAATGAGCTTTTCATTTTTTCATATAAGCTAAAGGAAGCTTAAAAGAGGGTCCCCAAAAAATAGGGTCCCCAAAAAATAGGCTATCTGTTTAGAGCTAAAAAATTCAAACCTTCCCTCTTAATCAAATAACTTCAAAGAAAACAAAAAAGTGGTTTAAGGCAAAATTTATAGAACAAAAAGTAAAAAAATGGGGTGTTTACAAAAATTTTCAACAAAAAATAATATAAAGTGTGACGTAAATTAAAGTTTGAACGCGTAAAAAGAAATTAAGTAGTTGCATATATAATTCTAATAAAAATTTGAATTTTTCTTGATTTGATGATGTTCATCGCATCTTTGTAGAGAATGATTGCAAGGCCAACACAGGTTTAAAAATCTTGTATCGCATATCCAAGGAAGATGTCATCTGGAATGAGCGTCTCTAACAAAGGTTGAAATCATCTGCTAGGAAACTTCTCCGAATGACCAGCAACAGAACATCCAAGAACATCATCGCGTCTAAAAATGAAAATATATTAATAACAAATATTAATAAGAATTAGAGGGGCCTAACAAAAATCATTTTGATCTATGGTTTTGTTTCCGTAAATTATTGAAGAAAAACTATATTCCCAAAAACAAAATTTAAAAATCACACTAAATATTAAGCCAATCAGAATTAAAGGGCTACTTTAAGGTCCTAGCAAAATAATAATTTAAGAAAAAAGCCAAGTAAAATAATCCCATAAATATAATGTAAGAATTGAACTAAATACTAAGATATTTCCATATCAGAATTAAACGGCTACTGAAGGTTCCAACAAAATAATAACTCACGGAAACCATACCATAGATTAAAATAATTTAAGAAAAAAACTAGGTAAAATATTCCCGTAAATATAAATTAAAAATCTCGAGCCTTAACTTCGCGTTCGTGGCTCATTTTAAAATTATTAGATTGACGTAATCTCCATAATTAATGATAACTTATTGACAGTTAACCCTAATTAATTTAAACCATTTAATTTATTAAATAGACCGTAGTTCATCATCTAAAATAATTAAATACTGCCACGAATGAAATTTAGAATCTCAAATCTATAATTTACGCGTAATAATTTACGCGTAATAATTTAAAATACCCTCGCTAATTTAAATTAAAACGACGGCATAAAGTAAAAACTTAGAGATTAATGCCAGGCCCGGATAAATTTTTATAAAAGGTTTAGCCTAGCCTAGTGCAACCTAATCTGGCCCCGTTAAATCATACGTTACTCATTTTAGGTAATATATTTTCGCGCCGTTAAATGAGACCTGATTTGCAAACAGTCAAGGTTTATTATTTAAAATAGATAAGGAATTTAATTTCCCCTAATATGAGCCCAAATACTTGATTTGAGATGTTCTAAATTAAGCCTTGTCTAACTGACCTCGTGTCTGGAAATGTTTTCATATTGTAGTTAATTTTCAATAAATAAACATAATTAACTAACAATTAACTCTACCTAAATAATTTAAACTATAGGATTAAATAAAATAATAAATGGCTAGCTGGATGGCTTTGGATTATTGAAAGACTTTCACACATACCGTACTAGGCTTAACCTTTCGCGTTGATTTCAACGTTCTAATGGACATGCAATGGCGGAGAGCTCAGAGTCACGTCCCAACATCGGCGTAAAACGTGGCTTTCCATCCAATACTGCCTTCGAAAGTCAGGATTACGAGGAGCTGATCAAGGAACGATGTTGACTGGTCGCCGGCGCAGAGAGAAAAGAAACCTGGACAAGTGGCGTCCGAGTTTTATAGTAAATTGCGTCGTTGGGGGCGCTTCGAAGTGTGACGTGGGCGCCAATTCAAATAAGAGAACACACCGTTAGGCCTATATAACAGCGCCCCTAGTGGCAAATTTCTTCATGTATTAGATGTCAGTAAATACGTAACTACGTATACAGCACCCCTAGCGGCAAATTTCTTCATGTATTAGATGTCAGTAAATACGTAACTACGTATACAGCGCCCCTAGCGGCAATTTATGAACTATCTATTGCTTACAAGAATGTCTAGCAGAATTTTATCATGTTTTAGATGTCAGTAAATACGTAACTACGTACACAGCGCCCCTAGCGGCAATTTATGAACTATCCATTGCTTACACGAATGTCTAGCAGAATTTTATCATGTTTTAGATGTCAGTAAATACGTAACTACGTACACAGCGCCCCTAGCGGCAATTTATGAACTATCTATTGCTTACACGACCGTCTAGCAGAATTTTATCATGTTTTAGATGTCAGTAAATACGTAACTACGTACACAGCGCCCCTAGCGGCAATTTATGAACTATCTATTGCTTACACGAACGTCTATCAGAATTTTATCATGTTTTAGATGTCAGTAAATACGTAACTACGTATACAGCGCCCCTAGCGGCAATTTATGAACTATCTATTGCTTACACGAATGTCTAGCAGAATTTTATCATGTTTTAGATGTCAGTAAATACGTAACTACGTACACAGCGCCCCTAGCGGCAATTTATGAACTATCTATTTTTTACACGAACGTCTAGCAGAATTTTATCATGTTTTAGATGTCAGTAAATACGTAACTACGTTTGCAGCTCCCCTAGCGGCAAATGTGTGAATGCTTAATAATCCGTTCATAACTAGTAAAATAATAACAACCCGTAGCCCTAAGTTACCCACAATCCCAATCCCGTTTAAAATCACTAACGAGTTTTTAGTGAGTAGCCCCTCGATGATTACTCGTAATCCAGACGCAACCATTAATCCCCATCCATTTTAAATCACCAATGAATCCCTATCCTTTTTAAAAGCGTGAATAAAAATCACCAATAAAAGAAAATTTTCATTAGTGAATAGCCCCTCGACGCGCTGCCTTTAACAGTGCTATAGTTATTACCGGGAACCTCTAATTAACCCATATTCCCAATCCTTTTTAATCTAATTAATGCATTTTAAAATCGTATATATGCCTGCTGTAACTTAATTGACAAGAAAAGGAATAAAAAATGAGATTCATTAAATCGACGAACAATTTATTTATTCTATAGTACATTTATGAAGTATAAACAAAAGTATATAGATATAAAAACAAAAAGTAAACTTCGTTGAAACTTGCTCGCGGCGTGTGATATGAGAAGCCCTCTTTTATCACTGAATGGCGTCGATCCCGTCCGCTCTGCTTGGCACTGGGAAGAAGACGTGAAAAGGCTCATAATGCGGCAGATTCTTGTATTTTTCTTTGAAATTAGAAAAGTTCATTTTTAACTCATTATCGACATAAACACTAGTATTAATACTTGGAATGCTTTAATTAGCACAGAAACTACAATAAAACACAAAACCTACAATACAACGCACAGAAACTACAATAAAACGCACAAAAAATACAATAAAACGCACAGAAACTACAATGAAACACACAAAAACTACAATAAAACAGCATAAACACACAATAAAACAGCATAAACACACAATAAAACAGCATAAATCACAATAAAACAGCATAGAACAACATAAACCACAGTAAAACACAATAAACAGTATAATACGCAATAAAACATCATAGACACACATTAAACAGCATAAACACACTTTAAACAGCATAGAAACACAATAAAACTGCTCAAAACAGAATAAAACTGCATAAAAACCGATAAAAACACAATAAAACAGCATAAACACACATTAAACAGCTTAAAACAGAATAGAACAGCTTTTTTCAAAACTAGATTAACTTGTTCCGAGTTAAACCTTTGGGAAACCAAATCATCTTCGGATAGTTAATATTGTTCCAGTTTACCCGATGATAAAATAGAGGACTGGGTGAAAACGGGTAAGTTCAAAGTTCAACTACAACAATATTACGTTTTTACAAGTTGGAAAAACCAAAATATTACCTCTCCGAGTCAAGAGGAAAACTATTACTACAAACCATGTACAAACTTATTAACCTAGATATAGAATTATTTCTCTTTTTTTGAAGTAAAAATTTACGAATTTATAATTATTAAAGCAGTATTAAAACAATAGCGAATGTTAGCTTTAAAATTTTTTGTGTATGCTAGATGGCGACATAGTCGCCGCGCCAAGTCCCCTTTGGTCAAAGGGGCGATAACCTCTGAGTAGCTTTCATTCCCTTCCCCTTTTTTTTGGTTGAGCGGGGATGACCCTTTCTCTTTTTTTCTCGCGTATATTTTTTGGGACCCTCGCTCTCTCGCTCCCGGACTTTGCAACGATGCAGTCGCGTTCTACCTTGTAACCTGAATTCGAATTATTAAACTTAATTTCTTTCTTTAAACAATTCATCTTGTCGCTCTTCCATTCATTTAAATATGAACCCTGACATACGTATAAACAACGCTTACATCTCAGAAGTGGGATTATAACTTAAAAACGCCGAAATTGAACGAGATGAATTAGGATTACACGAGGTTAGGCTTAGCGAAATTTTTGGCTCGAACGCCATGACGATAGCCTTAATCGAGAGCACGATCACCACGAAGTACTGTAATTAAAGCTGGGCTTAATTACATACTTAGAGAGAGATACGAACGCAATTAGGTGACGATCCGCCTTTGCAAACTTCTCTCGACCACGAGGTCCGCGAATCGAGACCGCCATCATCGACGTATCGATGATAAGAACATAATTCATGCCGGAGATTGTAGAAGGTTGCCCCCACGTAAGACGGAGCACTAGGATAGCCAATTCCGCGCAAGAAATCTGCCACGAGTGTAGGAGGGCCTTGGCTCAACGACAAAACGACGAAACGTTTTACAACGCGAGAGACGACGAAGGCTGTCCTACCGCGAACGGACTTTTCCACGAACCCGAGGTAGAAACCTACGACGACGAGGGTACAATGGCTGACGGTAACGGCGAAGGTGTACCAGCGGGATATATTTCCCTCGCGGGATTCGAAGAATCCATCAAGGCGGCCGTAGCGGCGGCGGTTCAACAGACGTTAGAGGCGACTGCTCAGCGTGCGACACCGGCTAGCGAACGTAGCCCGGTTAACGCTTCAGAAGCTGCCAAGTTGATACCGGAGTTCGACCCCATAGAAGCCCCTCATCAGGATGTCTCGATGTGGATTAAAAAAGTCGATGATTCCGCCCGAGCCTACGGATGGTCGGATAGTTTAACCGTAAGCTGTGCCCTACCTAAATTAAGAGGGACGGCCAAGGTTTGGTTCGAGTCACTCGACGTAGTGGTACGAACATGGCCCGAGTGGAAGGAACTGTTAGTCGAATGGTTCCCTCCCGCCAAGAGCTCGCAACGATTATATCGCGAGATGGAGAGACGCGTGAGACGTGCAGGAGAAAGCGTAGAAATATACTATCATGATAAGATCGCAAAAGCTAGGCTTTGTGGACTATCTGACGAAGCGATGATAGAATATTTAATCACAGGACTTAATGACGACTCATTAATTACGGCTTTATCGGTACGCGATTTCACAAGACCTCCAGAACTATTGTTGTGCGTTAAACAACTCGAAGAGCGTTTGCAAAGTCGCGGACGAAATCAAAACAGGAACTCTAACGAACGAACGCGTTATAATGAATCATCCAAGGACACCCACGGTCGTAACGGGAAAACTTCCGGATTTGAATCGCGTAGTACGGTTTCAAATAACGAGTATAAAAGATCCGGAAACGGACAAAATCGACCCCGCGTAAATGAGAAAGGGGAATACCTTTGCTTTAACTGTAGAGACTATGGACATTTCTCAAGAGACTGCCCAAAACCGCCGAGAAAAGACCGATGTACCATTTGTCAAAGAACCGGACACGAATCCAGTCAATGTAGCCGAAAAACGCCGTCGAATGGAGCGTCCAGCGACGCGCTACACGTTGAAAGTAGAAAAGCTGACGCCGATGGCAACGTGAAATATTTCATGGACGCTTTGGTTGATGGACAACCGATGAAAGCCTACGTCGATTTAGGCAGCAAATGCGTGACGGTGCGCCGAAGTAGCGCCGATCAACTACGGCTACGAGTGAGAGAAACCGATAACGATTTCTTCATAGGTGGCTACGGCTCCGGTCGTACGAAGCCCGAAGGGGTTTGCAACTTGACTCTAACAGTGGACCAAGCTTCGGCTGAGGTAGAGGCGTACGTGGTACCTGATAACGTTCAATCGATACCTGTCATGATAGGGCAGCCGTTTACCGAACAGCCACACGTGGTGGTTGTCAAACGAAAGAATGCCTTGAGAATTTTCGAGGAGCGACCCGAGAACTGTGAGGGAGACGACCGCTTGAAAAATCTGACGATTCCGGATTTACCCGAGCCAACGGTTAATTTGTGGGCGCGAGCCGCTACCGTGATCCCTCCAAATTACGTCGGCTTTATCGACGTGATCTCCCGAGACGAGCTTAAAAACGGGACCGATTTATATATAGAATCATCGGTTCGTATGATTCCCGGAAACGAGTACTGTCTACCGCGAACGGTCTGTTCCCTCGAACGGGATGGCGCGACTACGATGCCGATTTTTAACGTATCGGATAAAGAGCTAATAATTGAAGCGGGGCGAAAAATGGCGCGCGCCGAGATTTGTGTACGCGAAACCGGTCCCACGAGAGAGGTCCTTAATACGAAGCCGATCGCGCTACCGCCACTTCCCGCCGAAAACGTAATTGCGGGCGAAAATCTCTCCATCGGTACTATAGAGCGATTGCACGGATTATTGAACGAATACCGAGATTGTTTCGCTAACGATCTAAGCGAACTCGGACGGACGGACAAAGCTGTCATGAATATAGAGCTTACGTCAAATGAACCGGTCACGTACAGACCCTATCGGTTGTCATTCGCTGAACGAGACCGCGTTAGAAAAAAAATATCGGAACTTTTAGCGGCCGGAATTATCGAGGAATCGGACTCTCCATACTCGAGTCCCATTCTTATCGTCAAGAAGAAGACGGGGGACGAACGTTTGTGCATTGACTTTCGCGCGTTGAATAAGATCACGAAAAAGAACGCGTACCCTCTGCCGCTAATCGACTCACAACTCGAACGTTTGAGTGGAAATAAGCTTTTCACTAGCCTTGACATGATGTCCGGCTATTATCAAATTCCATTGAGCGAAGAATCAAAGGAAAAGACCGGGTTCGTAACACCCGACGGACACTACCAATTTGTAGTAATGCCTTTTGGACTCTCCAACGCTTGCGGAGTGTTTCAGAAAATGGTAAATTCTGTGTTGGGATCGCTAAGGTACGCTGTAGCCTTAACCTACATGGACGACGTACTGATACCCTCGGTAGACGAAGAGGAAGGACTCTTAAACCTACGTCAGGTTTTGGACGTCATACGCAACGCTAATCTCACCCTCAACCTAAAGAAATGTCGCTTTCTTTTGGGAAATATCGATTACCTGGGTTTCGAAATCGACGAGTCTGGCATTCGCCCTGGATCCAGAAAAATCGAGTGCGTGAAAAACTTCCCCGTACCCACCAACGTCCATGAGCTACGCCGCTTTCTTGGGCTCTCTAGCTATTTTCGGAGGTTTGTTAAGGGCTTCGCGGTTGAAGCCGAACCATTGACAAGTCTCTTACGTAAGGATTCGCCATGGGAGTGGCAAGAGAAGCAGCAACGAGCTTTTGAATCCCTGAAAACGAGGCTAACGGAAAGGCCTATCTTGTCGCTTTACGATGTACAAGCCGAGACGCAAGTTCATACTGACGCTAGTAAAGATGGACTGGGAGCAATCCTCTTGCAAAAGTCACAGGATGACAGATGGCATCCTGTTTGTTACGCGAGCCGTAAAACCACACGCGATGAAGCTCTGTACCATTCGAGCGAGCTGGAAACCCTAGCGGTTGTATGGGGTTTAGAAAAATTTCGGGTTTATTTGGTTGGTCGCGAGTTTCACGTAATAACGGATTGTAACTCTGTACGGTGTACATTGTCTAAACGTCACCTAGTGCCGCGAATCGGTCGGTGGTGGCTACGCCTACAAGAATACACGTTTGAAGTCCTCCATCGTCCGGGTACTCGTATGGCTCACGTGGACGCGTTGAGTCGGTCTCCCTGGAGTGACGCGGAAGAAGTTGACACAGTCAAAGGTGTGGAAATCTTTCATACCGAAGTATCACGAGAAGATTTCCTGACTGCTGCACAACACGACGATCCTAGAATCCGAGCTTTAAAGGAAAGCATTTCGACGAAAGAGAAGCCAACGAAAAGCGATTTGCAAAATCGTAGAGAATTTGCTTTGAAACACGGAAAACTCTTCAAAAGGGTAGCTCCGACGGAAACTGGGAAGCCAGAATCGCTTCTCTGGGTGGTACCCGATCGCGCCAGATGGCGCGTAGTTAAGAACTGTCACGATGACATCGGGCATTTTAGTGTCGATAAAACTTGTGCTAAAATTCGTGAAAATTTTTGGTTTCCAAAGCTAAAACGCTACGTACGGCGTTATATTTCTTCGTGCGTCGAGTGCCTGTTTCATAAACGGCCGGCGGGAAAACGACCTGGGGAGCTGCATCCTATCGATAAGGTCGGAACCCCTTTTCATACGTTACATATGGACCATTTAGGTCCCTTCGTGAAAAGTACTCGCGGAAATACGTATTTGATAGTCGCGATAGACGCTTTCACGAAATTTACAGTTTTGCGACCAGTACGGAACTCTGGAATGAATCCTACGAGGCGGTTCCTCGAGGATTTAATTGGACTGTTCGGCGCGCCGACGCGCGTAATAACCGATCAAGGTACTTCGTATACCGGGAGATCTTTCGAAGGGCTCTGTAAGGAGGCCAAGATCTCACACGTAGTTAATTCGACAGCGACGCCGCGTGGTAACGGTCAGGTGGAACGTCTGAATAGGCTCTTAACCCCGGCACTCGCGAGTATGTGCATCCGCGATGACGATAAAGATTGGGATGCCCGTGTGCATCAGCTCCAGTGGGGCATTAATAACACGTTTCATAAGGCCACTGGCCGATCTCCGTTCTCTTTGCTCCTGAATTTCCCGTCAAGAAATCCGACCGGAAGCGTAATCGAAGACGCAGTAAGAGAAACTCTCGACGCCGACGTACTAGAGCGCCGTGAGACAGCTATTGAAGCTATTCGTGCGGACCAGGAGAAACAGAGACTAAGGTACAACGTCCGTAGGGCCAAAGCCCCAACGTTCGAGCCGGGTGACCTGGTGGTGGTTGAACGGGAACCACCGGCGACAGGTTTACCTCGGAAAACGGCTTCAAAATACAAAGGTCCTTATGTTGTGTCGGACAAACTCAAATACGATAGGTACCTCATAGAAGACCTCCCCGAGAATCAGCGGAGTCAGAGATTTTACCGGAATACGGCTCCGGTGGATAAGCTCAAACGATTCCTGATAGAGGATAACGCCGAAGACGATCCTCCCGGAAATGAGCTAACCACGGCCGATACGTCTGACGAAGATGACGGAGTCGATCCAGACCCTCCCCGACGCCCGATAAGGCAACGCCAGAAGCCCGCGTATTTGGATGATTATGTTTAGTGTTTGAACTTTACGTCTATTTAATCTCATTTGCATAATTTAGTGTTTCGTAAACTTTTGTTTTATTTGTTTCTTTTTCTTATGTTAAACCGGAGTTTTAACAAGTAGGATGACCGAATGTTAGCTTTAAAATTTTTTGTGTATGCTAGATGGCGACATAGTCGCCGCGCCAAGTCCCCTTTGGTCAAAGGGGCGATAACCTCTGAGTAGCTTTCATTCCCTTCCCCTTTTTTTTGGTTGAGCGGGGATGACCCTTTCTCTTTTTTTCTCGCGTATATTTTTTGGGACCCTCGCTCTCTCGCTCCCGGACTTTGCAACGATGCAGTCGCGTTCTACCTTGTAACCTGAATTCGAATTATTAAACTTAATTTCTTTCTTTAAACAATTCATCTTGTCGCTCTTCCATTCATTTAAATATGAACCCTGACATACGTATAAACAACGCTTACACGAATATACTGTAAAGCAGACATTTTACATCCAATCATAAGTTCATAAGATATATCTTATAATAAACTTATGATCCAACATAAGTTTATAAGATATGTTCCCTGTATTCTCATAACTACATTCACAACTGGTTTGCAGTATTACGAATAGCCCTTTCACTGATCTAATTACCACAATGATGCTTTCTCCTATAACCTTATTATTTAGGTAAGAACAGCGCAATTGCGTGAACCTTTGGTGGAAGCCCCGCCATTGGGAGGCTAGACATTTCTCGTAACACTAGCCGATCGCCGCGTACGTCTTAACCTTAATGAAGATGATGGAGATAGAAGCCAGTATGTACAGACTGGTGTCCATGTGGGATGGACAAAAGACCGGAAGATGGTGGTGTTTAGAAGCCAGTACGTACAGACTGGTGTCCATGAGGGATGGACAAAAGACCGGATGATGGTGGTGTAAAAGCCAGTACGTACAGACTGGTGTCCATGTGGGATGGACAAAAGACCAGATGATGGTGGTGTTTAGAAGCCAGTAAGTACAGACTGGTGTCCATGAGGGATGGACAAAAGACCGGATGATGGTGGTGTAGAAGCCAGTACGTACAGACTGGTGTCCATGTGGGATGGACAAAAGACCAGATGATGGTGGTGTTTAAAGGACAGTAAGTACAGACTGGTGTCCATGTGGGATGGATAAAAGACCGGATGATAGGGGTGTTAGACAGACAATGGAGTAATAGGCATTGTAAGTGGAATACAATTTTCCAAATTTCCGGTCCGGAATTCGGGAAAAGGTTTGCTCTGATTTGAAAACTGCGAACGCGGTCCCCTGTAGTGAATAACAACAGACTGACACACACACACACTGACAGACAGACACGTCAAAATTAGAACCTCTCCGTGACATCCGTCACTCGGAAAGGTAAAAACCCCGGCCACAAACATACATTCACACACAAATCATCAGCGCAAAGCTAGGTCTGGTTATATAACCACACCTAGCAAAAACGGTAAATAATAACAAAACTCGTTAACTAGGAATAAAACACATTTCTAGCAATAAAATAATAGAACACAAATAGACACCAAGGGAAAAACGAAACTCTCTGTCAATTTAAATAAGTTTTAAGCATATCGAGGGGCAAGACTAAAGTACAGAAAAAATCGAATGTGCCTAAGGTTGCCTAAGGTCGGAAATCACTAAAATCCCAGTCGGGCGAAACGGCGGTAGAGGAAACTTCATCCTAAACGTTATTTTTCACCAAGGGGACCGATGGGGAGTAAAATACATTTAATTATAATTAAAAATGATTAACATTTTACGAATTTAAGCTTTTCTATCATTCAAAACATCTAATTCTTTAAAAAATAACGATTTACTTTGACGGCGTTAGGACCACTTAACTCCGCCCACAATTCTGTACTTTAGTCAGCTTAGGCCCCTTTATGTTTCTTAATTATCCCGGCCTAATTCATTTAATTATTTCAATTAAAACCAATGTTATGAATTAAAAAACACCCCCTTTCACCCACTGTAACTTTACACTTTATTTCCTTAAGTAATCCTTATTAAAACCACCCCAAATCACCCTTAGGCACCCGCTGAGTATGATATACTTTGTCAACCAATAATGAAACCGGATATTTCTGGCGGGTGATTCGAAAAATTCTGTACTTTAGTCTGTCGATCAATTTCGAGTTTATTTCCGAAAGTCGAGCAAATTAAATAAAACAATCGATTTAGAACGACTAATTATCATGGAAAAAGGCTTATTCAACATCTTTTATGATTATTCCATGCTAATTTAAAATTTTCGCCCCCTTAGGCACCCTAAAAAAGGCCATCTTTACACTTTAAACGCTTAAATTTTAATTATCAAGGTCTTCTTACACAATATAGCTTACAAATATAATTATAATTAAACAAATTAATGTGGTAAACCTTCATTTCTACCCTTTGGAAACCTCAAAACAACGAAATCCAAATATTCATCTTTAATTGATACGATAAAGGCTCGAAAGATGCCGGTAGTGCATGCGAGAAAGATATCTTCAACTTAACTCCTCCCACAATTCTGTACTTTAGTCAGCTTAGGCCCCTTTATGTTTCTTAATTAATTCGGGCTAATTCATTTAATTACTTCAATATAAACGAGTGGTATAAATTAAAAAACACCCCTTTTCATCCCCTTCAAATTTCCACTTAATTTTCTCAACTAATTCTTATTAATACGACCCCAAACTACTCTTAGGCACCCGCTGAGTATGATATATTTTGTCAACCAATAATCAAACCGGATATATCTGGCGGGTGATTCGAAAAATTCTGTACTTTAGTCAGTCGATCAATTTCGAGTTTTTTCGCGGAAATCGAGCAAATTAATCAAAACAATCGATTTAGAACGACTAATTATCATGGAAAAAGGCTTATTCAACATCTTTATAATTATTCCATCCAAATTTAAAATTTTCGCCCCCTTAGGCACCCTAAAAAAGACCATTTTTACAATTTAAACGCTTAAATTTTAATTATGAAAGTCTTCTAACACAATAATAATTACAAATATAATTGTAATTAAACTAATTAATGTGGTAAACCTTCATTTGAACCCTTTGGAAACCTCAAAACAACGAAATCCAAATATGATATATATTCATCTTTAATTGATACCATAAAGGCTCGAAAGATGCCGGTAGTGCATGCGAGAAATATATCTTCAACTTAACTCCGCCCACAATTCTGTACTTTAGTCAGCTTAGGCCACTTTACGTTTCTTAATTATCCCGGCCTAATTCGTTTCATTATTTGAATATAAAGAAGTAGTAATAATTAAACAAAACACCTTCTTTCACCCCCTGTAATTTACCACTTTATTCTCTCAAGTAATCCTGATTAAATCTATCCCAAACCACCCTTAGGCACCCGCTGAGTAGGATATATTTTGTCAACCAATAATGAAACCGGATATTTCTGGCGGGTGATTCGAAAAATTCTGTACTTTAGTCTGTCGAGAAAATTCGAGTTTTTTCGCGGAAATCGAGCAAATTAATTAAAACAAACGATTTAGAAAAACTAATTAACATGGAAAAGGCATATTCAACATCTTTTATAAATATTTAACGCCAATTTAAAATTTTCGCCCCCTTAGGCACCCTAAAAAAGGCCATTATTACAATTTAAACGCTTAAATTTAACACAATATAGATTACAAATATAATTGTAATTAAACTAATTAATGAGGTAAACTTTCATTTCTACCCTTTGGTAACCTCAAAACAACCGAAACCAAATATGAAAAATATTCGACTTTTTTATCGCTTTAAAAAATACAATAAGCTAGTCTTCAAATATCATATCAATCACGATACTAATCTTCATTAAAACTAGTTAATTATTTTCATCCCCTTAATTAATGGCGTTACGAAAAAGGCTCTACACGTGTCGGGAGTGAACTTAACTCCGCCCACAATTCTGTACTTTAGTCAGCTTAGGCCACTTTACGTTTCTTAATTATCCCGGCCTAATTTGTTTCATTATTCCAATATAAACAAGTGGTATAAATTAAAAGAACACCCCTCTTTCACCCCTTGTAACAACTTACTGCAGCACAGGGGATATAATGAGTAAAGGTCAGGAAAACAAAATATAAAAACAAGGGCTTTAAACTATAAAATCAAAAGTAGAAGTTGAGTTGGGATGAAATCCGAATCATCCACTGTCGCTTTTAGCAAATCAATAACCTTTCAAACGGGTATAAAAAAAACTAAAGGGGCATTGACAAAAACGAAAAAGGGACTGTGAGACGATATAACGGTTACATCCCTCTTCACTAAGATAAAAAATATATAGGTATAAATAATTTAGCTTAATATCTATATCAAAAGTTGCATTATTTTGATTGATACTTGAAACCGAAACCCAATTAAACTCTTAGGAAGCAATTAGCAACATACAATTTCTGAGAAAATATGAGAAAGACCATCCATAAGGTTGTGCAAGAGCTATAGATTTTACTATTCTAGTGGACTTTAATGCACGAACTTATCTCTTTCCCAATAATGACTGACATGGCAAGTTAATATGTTTGGGCATCGGCGTGTGTCACGCAGTGGCAGAGCTGTGCTAATTAATTAGTTAGCTAATTGAATTTCTAATTAATTAGCAAAATTTACTAATTGAAAATGGTAATTGTATTTTAATTACCTTAGTGCTAATTGAGAAGTAATTCTAATTAATTAGTATGAATCGGAAAGGTAATTATCTAATTAAAATTTAATTAGATTTAGGATTAACTAATTAGCTAATTGAATTTTCAATTAATCTTTTACGCCAATTTGTTGTAAAAAAATCGAGAAATTAACTCTTGATTCATCTATTTGAATATGAAAAAGCCTTATTATATCGATGAGGAAACCTTAGTGCTACTCTAAATTTTTCAGCTCCTCAAATATGAGAGAATACTAGTACTAGTAGAAAATTTCGTAGTTCGCAACTGCCCCATTTCGAAATTTCGACTGTTTTACCTACTCGAATTAATAGCAGTGCGCATGTATTTACTACTCAGGGGTCCATTATAGGAACTGTGGGAAGAAAATGAAGAAATGAGACAAATTTTAACATGACGGAAGGCTCGAGGCTTGTCTCATTTTTCGAGAATAATTCATGGCTTCCGTACCCGTTTTTCAATGACATTAAAACATTAAACTTTGCATTACCAAAGTACTAAATCCATGGGCACTTTTAAACTTTTATGTTTACTTATGGTCTCTTTTTTACCTTAATTAGACAAGTAATTAATTAGAAATTAGTAATTCTAATTAATTAGTTTGATAAATAAATGCCTAATTTCTAATTGAATTGAATTAGTTTCTATGTCTAATTGCTAATTGGCTAATTAATTAGTTCATAAATATTTCCCTAATTGCTAATTCTAATTCAATTAGTTGTCAGCTAATTAGCACAGCTCTGCGCGGCAGTGGTTTTACTTTATCATAGCGAAGAGCGAACTAGTCAATCTATGAACATAAAATAATTGAAAAAGAATGAACTACAAAATTATTTAAAACAAAAACTGTAGCGACAAAATTAAAAATAAACTATATAGCTAGTTGGAAGTAGAAAAATATAAACCAAATAGTTGCATCTGTAAAATAAATAATAAAATCTCTACAATCAGAGTGGTTCTGCGTCGGCTTAAGACGGCGACGGACTTCTTGGGGCCTCCGGCTGGATGTTCTTTGGCCAGGGAATTCTCAGTACGGGACCTCCTCTTATTTATAAACCCTTTTACCAAACCTAACAATAGCATGACGCACATCTTAGTCCTACCTTAATTTCTATTTTTTTAAATATAACACTCCTATGTTAAAACCCTTTGCATGGTTGCCAATACAGTAGTAATACATAAAAGTTAAAGGGACAAAGGGTAAAGATAATTGGTCTATGGCGAAGGTGAGTCGGACTTGAAGAAATGAGAAGAAAGGTGCACGATGTTGGTGACAGTGAGTCGGACCTAAATAAAAGAAGACGACCCAAGGGCTAGTAATAGCAGCCACATCGAGACCTTGATAATTAAAAGTTAAGCGTTTAAATTGTAATAATGGCCTTTTTTAGGGTGCCTAAGGGGGCGAAAATTTTAAATTGGCGTTAAATATTTATAAAAGATGTTGAATATGCCTTTTCCATGTTAATTAGTTTTTCTAAATCGTTTGTTTTAATTAATTTGCTCGATTTCCGCGAAAAAACTCGAATTTTCTCGACAGACTAAAGTACAGAATTTTTCGAATCACCCGCCAGAAATATCCGGTTTCATTATTGGTTGACAAAATATATCCTACTCAGCGGGTGCCTAAGGGTGGTTTGGGATAGATTTAATCAGGATTACTTGAGAGAATAAAGTGGTAAATTACAGGGGGTGAAAGAAGGTGTTTTGTTTAATTATTACTACTTCTTTATATTCAAATAATGAAACGAATTAGGCCGGGATAATTAAGAAACGTAAAGTGGCCTAAGCTGACTAAAGTACAGAATTGTGGGCGGAGTTAAGTTGAAGATATATTTCTCGCATGCACTACCGGCATCTTTCGAGCCTTTATGGTATCAATTAAAGATGAATATATATCATATTTGGATTTCGTTGTTTTGAGGTTTCCAAAGGGTTCAAATGAAGGTTTACCACATTAATTAGTTTAATTACAATTATATTTGTAATTATTATTGTGTTAGAAGACTTTCATAATTAAAATTTAAGCGTTTAAATTGTAAAAATGGTCTTTTTTAGGGTGCCTAAGGGGGCGAAAATTTTAAATTTGGATGGAATAATTATAAAGATGTTGAATAAGCCTTTTTCCATGATAATTAGTCGTTCTAAATCGATTGTTTTGATTAATTTGCTCGATTTCCGCGAAAAAACTCGAAATTGATCGACTGACTAAAGTACAGAATTTTTCGAATCACCCGCCAGATATATCCGGTTTGATTATTGGTTGACAAAATATATCATACTCAGCGGGTGCCTAAGAGTAGTTTGGGGTCGTATTAATAAGAATTAGTTGAGAAAATTAAGTGGAAATTTGAAGGGGATGAAAAGGGGTGTTTTTTAATTTATACCACTCGTTTATATTGAAGTAATTAAATGAATTAGCCCGAATTAATTAAGAAACATAAAGGGGCCTAAGCTGACTAAAGTACAGAATTGTGGGAGGAGTTAAGTTGAAGATATCTTTCTCGCATGCACTACCGGCATCTTTCGAGCCTTTATCGTATCAATTAAAGATGAATATTTGGATTTCGTTGTTTTGAGGTTTCCAAAGGGTAGAAATGAAGGTTTACCACATTAATTTGTTTAATTATAATTATATTTGTAAGCTATATTGTGTAAGAAGACCTTGATAATTAAAATTTAAGCGTTTAAAGTGTAAAGATGGCCTTTTTTAGGGTGCCTAAGGGGGCGAAAATTTTAAATTAGCATGGAATAATCATAAAAGATGTTGAATAAGCCTTTTTCCATGATAATTAGTCGTTCTAAATCGATTGTTTTATTTAATTTGCTCGACTTTCGGAAATAAACTCGAAATTGATCGACAGACTAAAGTACAGAATTTTTCGAATCACCCGCCAGAAATATCCGGTTTCATTATTGGTTGACAAAGTATATCATACTCAGCGGGTGCCTAAGGGTGATTTGGGGTGGTTTTAATAAGGATTACTTAAGGAAATAAAGTGTAAAGTTACAGTGGGTGAAAGGGGGTGTTTTTTAATTCATAACATTGGTTTTAATTGAAATAATTAAATGAATTAGGCCGGGATAATTAAGAAACATAAAGGGGCCTAAGCTGACTAAAGTACAGAATTGTGGGCGGAGTTAAGTGGTCCTAACGCCGTCAAAGTAAATCGTTATTTTTTAAAGAATTAGATGTTTTGAATGATAGAAAAGCTTAAATTCGTAAAATGTTAATCATTTTTAATTATAATTAAATGTATTTTACTCCCCATCGGTCCCCTTGGTGAAAAATAACGTTTAGGATGAAGTTTCCTCTACCGCCGTTTCGCCCGACTGGGATTTTAGTGATTTCCGACCTTAGGCAACCTTAGGCACATTCGATTTTTTCTGTACTTTAGTCTTGCCCCATATCGAGAGGCTAACCACTCACGTAGTGTTTGTGTACCGATTACGCGTAATTATTCCAGTACAGTGAAAGGTACAGGTCAAGGTGTGCACCGATTACGCAAAGTGACTGGCCCCTCGGACAAACTTTTGAAACTTTGCCCAACATTAACAAACTATTTTTAACCTCACGTTAAAATTACGAGTAATTTGAACAAGTATTATCCATTCCAAAACTTATTAAAAACTTCATTATGCGTTTTACCCATTTCAATATTATAAAAATAACAACTGTATAAATGGTACGTCCTTGAATTTCCATTTGAAAAATGTCAACTTCCTTCAATTATCAATTGTGCATTTATTTCCTTTCAAACTTAAACGAAATTAAACTGTTCTATAAATTAGTTATTTACGCTCTTACGTCCATTATTTCAAGTGTCACTGAACTAACAGGAAAAGTTACGTACATTACTTTTACGTTGTCAAGGAAATGGAAAATCTTTCTGCCTTCCACCATAAGTTTATAAGGTATCTTCCATAAGTATGTCACTACCTATACTTCGTAATGCTAGAGACTTAATGAGAGCTAGTTCGAGAACGATAAGCGAGAATTGACTACACTCAGTCCATCTTCCTATATTTTGACAGCGCCTGACCAGGCATCGGTTTACGAGAATCTATGACCTACGTCACTTCGTGACAAGCTCTCATTAACCAGTGATAAACTTATGGAACATATCTTATGAACTTACGCTGCCACAATATAATGAAAACAGTTTTACAGTCCATCTTCCTATTTTGACAGCGCCTGACCAGGCATCGGTTTACGAGAATCTATGACCTACGTCACTTGGTGACAAGCTCTCATTAACCAGTGATAAACTTATGGAACATATCTTACGAACTTACGCTGTCACAATATAATGAAAACAATGAACGGGCTAGGTTAAAGGTTTTCCGCGTAACTAAAGCTTTTTCTAACGTCACGTTAACCATAACTAAACGATATCTTGAACATTTGTTTTTCAAACTATCCTTTCCGCAGTTATTTCTTATTATATTCAAAGCCGCGTGGGATATCAGAGATATCATTTCAAGATGAGCTCCGGGAAAGTGAACTACACGGGATACGAATATTACTTACTAGTTCAAGATTTTGAATCCAAATACAATGCTCAAGATGTCAAGCTTTGGTTCGATAACAACTGGCATTACAGTCTGTATATCGCCGCGTTCTATCTTATTGCCATCTTCTCCTTGAGGGAGTACATGAAAGATCGAAAACCTTTGAAAATACGCAAAGCGGTTCTGCTATGGGATACAATTTTGGCTGTTTTCAGTACCTGCGGTATGTTACGAATCGTTCCGGAAACGAGTTATATCTTAACCAACTTTGGAATGGAGTTTTCGGTATGTGACAACACAGCCAACTCCGTGTCGATGTTTTGGGCTATGGCGTTTGTACTTTCGAAAGCCCCCGAGTTGTTGGATACAATTTTCGTCGTTTTGAAGAAACAACAATTGACTTTCTTGCATGTGGCGCATCACGTATTGACTTTGGTGTTTACGTGGATTTTGGCAACCGATTTACCAGCGGCTGGACGTTGGATTATCGCTATTAACTACTCGGTGCATTCTTTTATGTATACTTATTTCGCGTTTAAAGCCGCTAAAGTACAAATCCCCCTTAAGGTATCTATGATTGTCACCAGCGCGCAAATATTGCAATTGGTTGTGTTATTAGTCTCGGGTTTTTACGCGCTGAGAGCCAACCTACATGGCCGCCAATGTACAACTTCTATAACCGCGGCCATCGCCGGAATTACGTTTGGTTCATTTCTATTGTACTTATTCGTTAGTTTCTTTGTTAACAGATATAATCAAGTTCTTGTAAAACCTCCTAAAAAAATTCAATAAAAAGAATACACGCCTTATTTTTGTTCTTTCTTGAAGAAAAAATAGCAACACAAATACCCTTAATTTTTATTTAACGTACGTTTACATTGCGGGCAGTTATATATAGACTGCCGGCTCTTATTCATTCACATTTGTAATGACTTTAACAGAATAAACCAATTTTACTGATTTTGCAAACAGACGCAAATTTTTGGGACGCCATAACTCTAGTTTCACTATATTGCAAGGAAAATCCCTTAAGTTTACCATAGCCCTAATTGTCCTCTATTCAACGATACCAAGTACTTGGGCCTACATTAACTATGAGTCGAGATAACCGGTTTTTAACAACTCCACCCTCGAGTCACTTTACGACCTTAACTTTGTGACGTCATAATTAAGAGAGCGATAGCCCTAATTGTCCTCTATCCAACGATGCTAAATAATACTTAAATAACAAATTTCCTCCATTCAAAACTTTTAGGTCGCTGTGATCTCACTCGCGCTATATTTATCACTAATACTATAAATTTCACTAAATTTGGCACGTTTATAAGTCTGACTATAACCATCACCGAGTTAGAGTGCGCGAGTACTTGAAGATTTAGTACATAAAGAAGTAATGAAGCAAAACGTAGGTACTCGCGCGCCGCTACAGAGTATTGCTTTCGCTATCATTCAGGAACTTTAGAGAGTCGTGGGCCACCCATCGTGCGTCATCAAGGGGATTGATGGACACTAAACAAACAAATAAATAAACGATTAGGGTTCAAAATTCATAAAATCCGAAACATTAATTATTGACGAAACGTTTCTCAAATCACAAACGAATTAAATTAAGCAAATTTTTAGATAGTAATAATTATTTTTTATTGACTTAGTATTAAGAGTTAGTTATAATGTTCGGGTAATTAGGCTTAACAAGGTACGTTGCTGTGTAGGGACAGGCCGGATATATATATAAATAGGCTTAACAAGTTACGTGTAGGGGCAGGATATATCTAATTAGGCTTTGCCTTAACAATAATATGATTTTAAACTTAAATATAATAGTAGTAATAATAGTTAAAATTTTCGCGACAAAGGCTTAACGAAAATGTTTCACCCTAACCACCTACGTCGTCGTCATGAAGTATTATACTAGGAGTATTAATCACATAAGCTAGGAGTGTAAATATTAACTTTTCTCATTCTAATTTTGGTACTTATTTGTACTTGTTAGTAAGATAATTGTTGTTATATATTTTAGTTGTAACGTAGACTAGAGATTAGGGAGAGGTTGTTGTTGTTGCGAGGGAAGGAGTTGCTCGTCGGAGTGGTTGTCTTCGGAGATTGGGGCTTCAACTTGAACGTAACTGTTACAGTTGACATTGCCATTCTCTTCCCAAGACAGACAACCTATCGCGCCAAATACACAACCAAATCAGAACGACTTATACGTATTCCTTTGAGTACATCCTTCCCTCCGATATTTAAGATAGAAACTGAAATGATAGTTTTAGGGAAAGCGGGGAAAACAATGGAAATGTCCGCTAGTTTTAGGGAAAACAATGGAAATGTCCGCCAGATCTCCAAAACTATCTAACTTTACAAGATTTATGTATTTATAATAATAGATTTTTCACGCACTCATGCAGGAGCTAAAAATCACAAAGCCCAATTTGATAACTTTTCAATTTAGGCTTAGCATTGTTTCGTTGGCGTAAAGTGGCCTGTTTACTCACAATTCTTTTAAATAGGTCTATATAATGCGGGGGGGGGGGGTTAACAAATATAGAGTGCTATCAGAAGCGCCGGTGTGACGTCACCCATGCTGTTTTCCCATAAAGAAAAAACGGTAACTGTCATGGCCGCCCATTGCTAAAGGCAGACTCGTGAGTGACGTTTAACCTTGGATCTGACGTCACAACTGACAGCACTCTATTCAAGCCTAATCTACGATACGTAAGCTTACATTTTAGCAATGATTAGTTTTCCACAATGACAGCCAAGTTATAGAAGCAATTTGAAAAAAGCTGATAGGAAAAACCATAAACATACTGGCTTAAAAATATGATACTGATATTGGCTATTCATCAAAAGAATTTTACTATGTGAGAAACAATGCCCAGAGAATCTCACTTACATAACACCGGGCGAGTACTCGCGAGTAGGGCCCCATAGAAATAGCATTGGCGAAAGTTAATTACAAAATAACTAATATTTTCAAAACTAATTAATAATAATTAGCATCAATTTGCGCGTCACACTTTGCGCTACTTGTCTGCAAATGTCCAACAACATTCGTCAACCCAATCTCGAGAAAACCGAACTTGAGTGAAACTCTTTACATATTTCCATAGAAATAGCATTGGCGATAGTTAATTACGAAATAATTAATAACTCTTAAACTAATTAAGCTACGAACTAATGATTAGTATCACGTTTTAGGCCATCATCCGCGCTATTAATTGTCAAATTTTCAACAAGATTCATAGAAAACATTTTGAGAAAAACGAACTTAAAGTGTTAGTGACATAATTTTCGTCATCCTCAAACTAAAAATGCGAAAAAAATCCTTGAAAAATCTAGTTTATTATGATATGTTTACTTTTGAATTTGGTTTCGTAGCAATTTATTAAATTGCAATCAAAGTTTTGTGTTTGGAAAAGGCCTAGTTGAGATTTTCTTTCGTTTGATGACGTAGTAAGGAGAAATTTTCTCTCTAGATGTCGCTCACGGGACGCGCCTCTTAATGTCGCCGCGCCGCGTTAAGCCTAATTTATTCAGATTCGCGCGGCATTAGTAGACTCGGGCGCTCGCGCTTGGCTTTTCCGCGAGATGCCGTGAGTGACGTATCAAGGAGCAAAACCCGCCAAAAATATTCTCCGCAAATTTGCCTTTGTCCCCCAAATTTCAAGTTTTCAAAGTGTTTTTTCTGTGTTTTCCTTCATAATTAAATATTAATCAAGCATATTTTTGGAATCAGAAGAGTTTAAACTCTCAAAAAACTAAGGTTTTCTTTAGATTTGAGATAATTTTTAAATCACGTCGCTATTCCTTTAAGTCAGACCCCATACCCAATGAGAAATAAAATAGAATAATTTCTCGCGGTTCACATTTTCTAATGAAACTCGAGTAATAAATTCCATAATCGATACTCGCCTCCATAATTTGTACGTACTCGCCCAATAGATTAGAATTCGACGAAATATAATATGATATTCTTAGTTCTTACCTTTGTCCTCAACTTTACGTTTCTTCGGTAAGAGAAAGAGGATGCAGAGAGCCATACAAGCGTGCCATCCACTATGAATATACTGATAGTTCGACCTCGTTTCCAAAAAGGCGTACAGACACAGTCCAACGGCGGCAATAACAACACCTGGTAACAGAAACAAAGCCCAAATACGACCACGTGGGTAACAATGACGCGTTTTCTTGCATTGGTTTGTCTAGAAAATCAGAAAATATATTTTTATTAAAAACGTTCGCGCTGTTAACTCGGAATGGTCAGTTTTGGTGACTTGGTCACTTACCCAGGAGAGTAGAATGATGAAAATGGCCAGTCCAACAGGTACAATGAAGATCCAAAGCCCGGTTCTGTCATAGACGACGCCAATGGCGACACCGATGGCTCCAACTTCGTGGGCCAATGATTGGAACGGGTGACCAAGAGGAATTTGCGCCATGGCGATTAAAGTGACCCAAACTGATAAGATTGCCAAGTAGAAATCGCAAAATTGCAATACGCTCAATTTCATAATGCAGTAGGAAAATATTTCGGCGTCGCAAGCGTGGTACATCTGCATTCATTCAAATAAAAGAAAATTTCCGAATTTTAATTATAAATTAATTAAAAACTCCTAAACTAATTAAGCAATAACTAATAATTTTCAACATCTTTTGTACCATAATACGCGCTTGTTATGTGCAAATTTTCAAGAATATTTGTCGAGTAAATTTTGAGAAAACAGAACTTTTCTCAAACCTACTACCTATCCCCATAGAAATAGCATTAGCGATTGTTAATTACAAAATTTTAAATAACTCTTAAACTAATTCAGCTAGGAACTAATACTTAGTACCATTTTATAGGTGACCATTTGGGCTATTTTAGTTCAACGTTTCAGCGAAATTCGTCAATCCAATTTTGAGAAAACTGAACTTTTGTCAACCCCCCACCCCCTTTCATAAAAATTGCATTGGCGATAATTAATTACAAAATTTTTAATAACTCCTAAACTAATTTAGCTACGAACTAATATTTAGTACCATTTTGTGCACCACATTTTGCACTATTAATGTGCAAATCTTTAATAACATCTCTCGACCCCCAACATCACTTTTTGATGACTTACCGTAGAAAAGAACATAGTGGCTAAATAAATGACGCCTTCAATGTAATATTTCCTTTTAAAAGCTAGTACGATAGCTGGCAGGAAAAACACGTTGCTTAGAGTAAGTAACAAGACCGAAGTTAACAGAACTGAATTGGCTACGGCAGTTGAATTGTCACTGCACCCCCAACCCCTCCAGCCTGCGAAATAAAACCAAAAAAAAAAATCATATCAGGGTTGAAGAGAGCCATCATTCAAACCCTTTGTACTCGATCCCTTCCCATTTTAGATTCAACTCACCTCCGCCACAAACGCAGGTGCTGTAAATAAAACTTCCGCTGATATACTGGTAACAGTTGCCGTAAGCCCCGCATTGTCCTTGTATGCACGCTGAAGACTTGATTTGTAAGAAAACGGAAGTATGGTTATCGTCGCAAGGAACAAACGTGTCTTGGACTTCAGAACTATCGTTAACCGATTGCGACGAGTAACAAATGGCACTGAGACTGAGATACCAACGTCCCGCTTGAGGAAATGGAATTAACAATGTTCCAAATCGACTCTTAAAGGAACTGGTATTGACCGATAAACTCATCGGTGAAAGACAAGACCCACTGTACAAGTTTAACCGCGGACGGATCAAGTGTTCCATGCAAACCGATATGGAAACGTTCTTTTCTGTTGTATTCTAAACGCAAAGTAACAGACATTAAATTACCATTATTGTGGTATTACCATGCATTACCGGCACCTATCTCGTGAAATTTGTCTTACAACTGTTTTAGGCAGAATCATTTCCAGTGCCAAAGTTCCTCCTGTATCTAACATGGACGTTAATTCAAATGACAACAACGAAACGGCGTTCATCGAGAAGTTTATAAGAATGGGCGTGCTGTCATTTACATCTGGGAGCTTTTAAACATCGTTAGGAGAATGAAGAACTCGAAATTTAACAATAAACAATTACTTGGTCAAAATGATAAGCGAAATTTCCAAGTAAATTGTTTCTAACTAGGGGAATACGCGGCCAGCAAGATTTGGACGAAGGTCCGAACGGCGCGGGCTCAGTATCCAAAATTAACGAGTCTTCTATCAGACTTTCGTTTCTGTCCTCCATAAACTTATGACTAAGGGACTTGAACATCCCTTCAAATTTGGGTACCCTTGAGTTTGGATGAAGTGGAACATCGGCAACTTCAAAGGAGTCATCTTTACTTTCCTCGCAAGCTTTATTTAGGCGTGTTTTTATTAATTCTGGTTGGGTCAGACCTTATTGGTGATTACCTACCAGCTGTATTTACAGTTATTTCAAATTGTACTTCCGTTAATAACGAATTAACCTTAACAAGGACATAGTTCCAGCCATCAGCAACAGCCGTAACTTCAACCCTGCAATCTTGTTGCAAACTGCAGTTTACAGACGTTTCTTCCTCAAAATTACCGCGAGGTAGAGCTAATGGTCGCGAGTATACGCTAATAGGACAATCTCCCTCCCCTTTGTTAGTTGTTGAGTTTTGTTCAAAGGTCACTGAACATTTTGTAACAGTGATCTCGGCTGACCATATATTGTGACTTGTGAAAAATCTAAATAAATTAAATCCCAATCAGTGTTTCTTTTGGTTTTGTGGGAAAATAAGTTATTTACCGATAGAACTGATCTTTTCTAATTGCATCATTTTTAAGAGTAACGCTAGGCATAAGGGATATCACAGATTCTTCAATGTAATAACTAACTTGAGAGTGAAGCCAAGTTTCACATACAGCAAAAAGACCCTAAAACACGTATTGAACTACTTTTCAATCTAAATCACTTGGGATACAACCATAAACCCCTCCTTGGAACCATTTTTTATACCTTTTGAACTATTTTATCAGTATCTTCCTCTATGTACGCAACGGCAAACCAATCTCCCGATAATGGAGCCGAGATATTTAAGTAAGTTGGTTCGATATCAGCCTCAAAACTAAGTGAAGTAAATGAATTCCCACCCAAGTACATATCGGACGGAAATGTTGAGTTATCCGGGTTTACAATGGGAAAAGCTCCGTGTCTAAGATGGCTAAAAAAGTACTAATATTTAAGCTAATTACCAAAGCTTAAATATTAGGCAATAAAAATAGCGTACACCGTAATTTTTCTTCTTCTACATTTACTACTTTTAGTCCAGTTGGATAAGAATTTCCAAGAAGCCAAGAATGTTTCTTCAGGAAGTTTGAAATGTACAATTTGGACATCACGGTAAGTTCGATAAGGGAGTAATAATTTGGAATTCGTCGCCTGAGTGGTTGGCGTTTTACGAGGCTCTTTAACTTGTTGCTGAACATAATGACGCGTTAAACTCTCAGGGATTGAATTAGTTTGAGTATCAGGTGATGGTTGATCTCGGTGTTTGTTTGCAGTTACAGAGTTCAGTTCACCTAAAGGGTGTTGTCAATTGTAAGCCTAAAAACGCTAGATTCTTATGATTGTATTGTTGGCCTACGAGGGAACGTAGAGTAACGAGTTTTATTTAAGCAAATTAATTAGAATTAAACTTACTTGACAGTTCCTTTGAGTGCCCTTGAGCAACAACTGTCAAAGCAAGAAGTAAACAGAGAACTAAACTATTAGAAACGAACATGTTTTCTTCCGCCTGCTACGCTATTTCGGTAAAATTTAAGATTTATAATTCGTTATCATGCATTGTGAACCGGATATTTTGAAATAATGAGTATTTTATGACGTTTAGCGATAAGAGAAGGTGATCTTTCGAAACTGTCACCAATCGATTTAAGCAGACGACAATTCAGACGGTTATTTATGGTGCTGACTCTGCTGAGGTCGAGATTGACTAGTTTACTATGTACTGCCCTGATTCCCTGAATTTGACACTAGACATGTTTTTTTTTTGGTAGCTTTTTTATTTAATAAATAATTTCACACATATCTCAAGATGTATTAGAAAATGAAATAGAGTTAAATCAGACGCTTAACCGTGGATGGCGGCACCGTATCCGGCGTATCCGAGAGCGGGGACGGCTCCAACGGCGACGGCGCGGGCTGGGTGAACAGCGGAGTATCCGTAGGAAGAGACGGCTCCAAGACCGATGGGGGCAGCGGCAAGAGCTGGGCGGGCAACAGCGACTCCACCATATCCGAGTCCGAGAGGAGCGGCAGCGTAAGCTGGACGGGCAACAGCGACTCCACCATATCCGAGTCCGAGGGGAGCGGCAGCGTAGGCTGGGGCGGCAATGGCGCCATATCCTCCGTAGGCGATGGGGGCAGCGGCTACCTTAGCGACTCCGACGGTTTGGGCACGAACGTCGTAACGGGAGCTGGCAGCCAAACCATGTCCGTAGTTGGTTGGGTGGACCATATGGTCGATGGCATCGTAAGCACCACCAGCCATGGCGGCGGCGAAGAGGGAAGCGAGAACGATCTGTTGGGTTCAAAAAAATATCCTTTAAGTTATATCGTTCCTGACCATTACCTAAGACCCAAGTACTGTGCAGGCCAATGGCGCCAAATTCAAATAACCAAAACTCGAAGTTTTTTAAGAATTCAGAGCATTAACCATATTTTTGTTTCAATTACAAATAGTAATTTATACTAAACACTTATAAAACTATATTGAGGACTTTTCGATTAGTTTATCAATTTCCATTATCCATTTACAGCTCAAGAGTGCTCGGAAATGGTTTTGTAAACAAAGCCCAAACTTCCTCCAAAGTCTGTCGTGACTCGAGAACGACTTCAAAGCACTCGAGAGTTGTAAAACGCCGTATAATCCATCAGCCAGGGCCACAAAACTCGAAGATTAAGTACTTGTTTAAGAGTTGAAAGCGTTTTAAAGTACTTACAAGGGTGTTCATGGTGAGTTTTAAAAGGTTTTAAGATTTCTACGAGAGAAAATACTTTAGAAAGTGAAAGGAATTGTTGTGATACCAACTGAGGGGCTGTCCAGGCCTTTTATATAAAAATATTGACCCAAATAAAACTGGAGGGGCTTTTAAGCAATAAATGTATATCCATTTTAAAGTGACCTGACCGCTAAAATATTACAAGATATTACTCAAATTTCTCGACCGGTGTTATAATTACGTTTATTTTTTGGTTACCCCCATTATAACCTGTCCGGATTTGGATTAGAGAGTTACTTAATTTTTCATTTTTCGCAATATTTAGAAAAAGAAAGTGAAAGTGGATTAAAAAATTCCGGATTTAATTGATCTGGCAACCCCACCCAGTCGCCTCCGCGTCTTTTAAAACACTCAATGTCCTTCTCCCAGATTTAAAAGCTTTCATAACCTCCGTTCGCATTAAGATTAAGTTAATCTTCTTTTAAATATATCCACTGTTCGTCGAGTTCTTTACATATAAAACTAAATAGTTCTATTAAATATTTAACTTAAGCTTCAAGATTATAAAGTTATATGCTAAAATTTAACGAAAGCGTAAAAATTAAAACATGGATCTAATGCGAACAAAACTATTTTCTTCAACCTAGGCGCGTGTCGTAACTGGGAGGAGAAGTTTTAAAGACCTCGAGATTGTTAGAATCAAGAGGTAGGATACTAGCTCAAACATTCGGAGCATTCATGATAATTTGCTTCAAAACTATTATTTTCGCTTAAATTAGGCTAATCATCCTTAATTTGACGCATTATTATAAATATATCTATAATATTTAAAGTCTAGCCGGTAATACCATAAATAACATAACACTGATAAGTATTGGGTGCGTTTCCAAGTAAAATATGATTTCCGCCAACCCACCTTGATATTTGACAAAATTAGCGTTCGTAGAAGGTACCCCCTGGTCAATAAGAGCCAATAGATACAAACAACAAGGATTAACGCGGTTTTAGAGTTTCCTATGACCCGTTTTCCCCCAGAAGCCTGTACCTATTACGTAGAAAGAAATTACCTTTCATTTAAATAGAAATTTAACCTTACAGCAATGAGATGAGAAGTGTCATACTTCATCTTATTATGGTACTTATGCTAATATTCTCAAAGCGTTACTAACAGACAGACATCAGCTGAGTGTTTTTTTTCTTCTTAATATTAATTAGGCTGTAATGATATTACTTTGTATCCGACCCCACACTATCAGGATAGCCCTTAGGGCCCTACCAGCCAAGATGGAGATAAAATTTCCAAACAAAATGGAAATCAGTTCCCTTTAGTCGTGGTGCTTGTTCCGTTGGTTCGTTCGTTCGTGACCCGGTTTTTTCATTATTCTTTCTAGATCATGTTAGTTCAGAAGCCCTAAATCCCTCATTCAACAACTGGATCCTAATTTAACTTAAAATATAACCACGCCTTGTTCATATCGGAACCAGAACGACGAGACGAGATTATAATTCAGATTTTGAGATAACGTTAAAGTTACAAAATCAAGTACCACGCGATTAATTACCCCAAAGCACTTAAAATTATGTATTCTAAAAGACTTAAATATGCTTAAAGAATAATTGGAATTCAACTGTATTCGTAGTTTTGAAAATGTTTATTGGAGAAAGGAACCATGTGCAGACAACAGAAAAAAAAAATGTTGCACGTTTGTGAATGCAATAGACAAATTCGTTTATTACAAACAGAGAAACCAACACACAGGGGCAAGGCCGCCATTGTGGTATCTTCCCTCTCGCCAAGAAGAACGGCAGACGGAGCCCGAGTTCACTACACCGGGGGGGGGGGGGGGTTTGGCGGGCTAACTAACTCGCACTGCGACTGACGGAGCTTCTTTGGGGGGGGGGGCTAGCTAACTAACTCGCACTGCGACTGACGGAGCTTCTTGGAGGGGGCGGGCTAACTAACTCGCACTGCGACTGACGGAGCTTCTTGGGGGGGGGGGCTAACTTACTCGCACTGCGACTGACGGAGCTTCTTGGGGGGGGGCGGGCTAACTAACTCGCACTGCGACTGACGGACCTTCTTGGGGGGGGGGCGGGCTAACTAACTCGCACTGCGACTGACGGACCTTCTTGTGGGGGGGGCGGGCTAACTAACTCGCACTGCGACTGACGGACCTTCTTGGGGGGGGGGGCGGGCTAACTAACTCGCACTGCGACTGACGGAGCTTCTTGGGGGGGGGCGGGCTAACTTACTCGCACTGCGACTGAAGGAGCTTCTTGGGGGGGGGGGCTAACTAACTCGCACTGCGACTGACGGACCTTCTTGGGGGGGGGGCGGGCTAACTAACTCGCACTGCGACTGACGGAGCTTCTTGGCGAGAGGGAGGATACCCCAATGGCGGCCTTGCCCCCGTGTGTTGGTTTCTCTGTTTGAAATTAACCAATTTATCTATTCAACTGCTATCTACAACTGTCTGAAAAGCTTGCACTTCTATTTGATTCAGATTACTTTTTCCATACCCCATATGCTCTTACTCTGGCAACCCTGAAGCACCGTTAAAGTTAAGAAATGTGCAGAAAATTTCTCTAGCCCTTTAGCGCACACCATCATAAAGAATGCATCTTAAGATACAGGCTCCACAAAGGGCAGGACTCTCTCTTGAAATTAAACTTAAGTGCAGTTTCGTAAGAATATTTCTACTAGATATTTTTCCAAGGACTCTTATTCTTAGTTAGGCCTATGGTTTTGCAAAGTTGGCTAGGCTTAGGACCGGTTCAGTTTCTCTGAAAGTTGCTTAGGCCTAGCCTTGGGACTTAGTACCCAAACCATCAAATTACCCAGAATTCCCAGAGTATTGTATTTTCCCCCATCATTTTCCCAGCTAAGCTTTCTTGTATTTGTATTAACATGAAAGGTATGTTATCATAAGTTGTTTTATTCTTTAAATAAACATGAAACTGTCGTGTTATGATAGATCTTATAGTTTAATTGCCATCAAATTTTTACACTCGTGGGCCACCACCTCGGTATGGCATCAAAGGAGCCACTTGTACTGGGATACTGGACATATCCTGAAAGGTTTTAGAAAAATATTGTAATTATGTTAAAAACTACAATAAGTCTATTTTTCAAAACTATTTTAGGCCTATTTTATAAATTTCCTCGTGTATTTATTAATTTCATGAATAACCCTTTGATTTAACTGTATTCCTCTTACCATGAGCTTCAACATCTCAGAAGTATCTGGATCAACTTCGATAACATCCATATCGATAGCGGAGACTTCTGGTACATAGTTATCCCTCCTTTCTCTCTCTTCTTCTTGAAGTTTAATAGAAATACCACGCACTGGTCCACGTTGGATACGTTTCATTAAATGGGTTACGAATCCAGAAATCTTGTTTCGTAACTTCTTGGTGGGAATTACGGCAATCTCCTCACATATTCTTTTATTGGTGTGAAAATCCAACGTCAAACGAGTGTAATATTTCTCGATAATGACTCGAGCCGCCTTCTTGACCGTCTTAGTCCTGACGCGCCCCTAATTAAAGAGGTTTTAAGGTCCGGTTAATTAAAATTCCAAAAAATAATTAGTAACTTAGTATTTTAATCGATTATAAAAGTTAAAACTCTAAGCCTTGGTTATATGGTTAGGTAAGGCTTACAAAAACGTGTATTTTGTAAAGAATAATGAAGAAAAATAATAAAATAACACTAAATAATAGCGAGTAAAGGCCTCGCGAACGTAAATTACATATTAATTAATTTATATTAACATTTAATATTAAGATTATGAAGGATTAAACTTACCATTTTACACGCTTTCAATCACACTGTAATAGATGATGATACAACACGGAAAGAGATGGCAGACGATTCTCGGTTCTCTTGCCTCCAAAGAGTCGAGAGACTGCGAGCTGCGATTGGACTGGTAACCAGTGTGGGAAATAAGGATTTTTTTAAAACTGGACCTGTGGCCAGTAGAGCCTAGGTATTTTAATTAAAAAACTGGCCACAGTGCCACCTACCATTTTTAGTCTCAAAAATCAGGCTTTCGTAATTTATGGCCAAATTATCTATTCTTGACAATATGTGCTAGGACATAGGCTTAGTAGGATAGTTTTTATAGGTATGGGTATTTTAAAATATTGGAGTTTAAATTAAGAACTAGAAGTCTTTATTGCGTAATGCTAAATTAAAAAATTCGGCCCGTAGGGAGGGAGTTGACACTCCATTTTTATCTTCCCATAGACGCTAATACAGTCAAAGGAAGCAGGCTGCCTTTCCCTATAGACCAGACCCAAACAAGACTACCGAGAGATAATCTTCCCTTTTGCTAACTGTAAAAATCACTTCATCTACAGATTCTACAATGTGTGTAGAGCGTAGACAGACATACGAAACCTACCCATAATCCCACTCCCACAATTCAGGCCAAACAAGCACACAGCATAGAAGCAAAGACGAGGCAATTTTAGGGATTAACACAAGTATTTATTTAATGAACCAAAATCTTGAGGGGGGAAAACTTTGAAATAATTAAGTGGCCACCAGGGCCAGTAGACCCCAAAGCGTTTAATTTTTAAACTGGCCCAGGTAATTTTTAAACTGGCTATTGGCCTGTGATAGTGCCTTATTTCCCACACTGCTGGTAACCTCACGTCAAAAAGAGGGCTGGAAATAAGTTGAATATGGAAATATAATTTTCTACGAAATTCAAATAGAAATATTTCAAAGACGTCGGTGGCCCGCTCCAACGAACAATACTAATGACTATATATATTTTTGCGCTATATAATTAGCAATTAAATAATTATAAATTATATAAAAAGATAAAACTTTCCATAATTATTTGATAAAAACCACATTTCCTCCTTTTCTTGATTATTTATTTTATTCTACCCACGTTTTTGTTCTTTTTTAAGAAAATTTCCTTCACCAAAATGATTTATGTAAATTTAAACTAAAAACTAATCTTTTCCATTCATAAAACTTTCAGTTTCTTTCAAATCTTCGAATGTATTTGAACTCCCAAAATGCATCCCACAAAATCTTCGATGTTATTTCTGTTAATTTTAACAATAAATGTACAGGGTGAAAAGTTTAGCGAATTTCCCGAAGCTAAAGTCGAGGAATCGGAAGCCAAGGCTTACGAAAAACTTCTAGAGATGGAATTGGAGATGAAAAATTCGGTGGAAAACATGATTAAAAAGGTGTTACCCATGATTTTGGATAGCGATACAAATGACGTAAGCCCTAAATGTATAGGGTCGCTTCTAAAAACACTCGTAGCTTTGAAAGAGTTGAAACTTTGGGCAGTTAAACGTAAGTATATGTAGTTATGATAATTTGTCTATAAAATTGAGCGGGAAGAATTTAAATTCAATTGCAAAGTAACCGAGAAGTGTCCTGGGTTATTATGAATGAATTGTGTCCCCAAATTCGAACGAGAAAGTCTCTTTGACTTCTAATGCCTCAGGTCACTGATGCAAACATTTTTGAAATCGGGCTAGCTTCCTCTTGAGAAAAAAATCATGCATTTAATTAAAAATAAAGAATTATAACCCTTGACCCCAAATCACTCGGGTCATTTCATTTAGTCCACAATCTACTTCAAATAATGAACTTTGTTAGGCGTGCAGGGAAGGAATTCTCCAAGAAAACATGTTTATCTATTGGAGTTTAGTTCCTTTTAAGATTGGAAAAGCTGTATGAGCCGAAATGATTTTAATTGTTTAAAGGAAGTAACTTATAAAATTCTCTGATAATCAAACTTCCTCTCAAAGTAATTTGTTTAACAATGAGGAAAAACTTGAAATATTTTTTATAATAAGTAAAAATTTTGTTTAGAAACCATAAATTATATAGGAAATTTGGATGCTTTCCAATTTACAAAAACCAAGAGGTTTTCTAGAATTTCAAGGTCATCTTAAATTTAATTTCGGATCTCACTGTGTATAGCTATTACGTAAAAATTAGGATCTGTAATTTTCTAGTATATCAAGGTCAAACGAAATGAATTATTTTCAAAGCTATCACTCTGTTATGGGTAGGCGCATAGGGGAGGGAAAATAAAGGATGTATTCCCCTGAGATGCCTGCATTTGCCAGCATCGCAAAATATAATTTCTTCTTTGCTGGTTCAAAACCGGAAATCCAAGTCTGTAGTTGTTGTTTTCAGTACTTGACGCAACTGGCAAACCTCCAGGAGGTATCTTAAATGGTAATCCATCAGCATTGGGGAGCTACAACGAGTGCCTGGACATTGTCATACCATCTAAGACAAAGGCGTCCACCGGCAAATACTGTGTCATAAGAATGCGTCCACCATTACCACCCAGACCAAAAGTAATACTTTTGGAATCGAGTGTCTTTAAACATATAAATGCCACGTTTAAAACCGAGGTTAGATACTAATTAATAAATAATTAATAATATTAAGTAATTAATGACAAAATTATCACGGTAGCTTATGAATGAAATGGGTCGTAGTCTCTACGCCTTATATGATGTACCATTTAGATTGGGATTATGCGTACCATCTACTTGTTCAAATGAAGATCTTCTGAACTTATTTCAACCAAGTGAGTTAGTTCATCTTGGGCAATCATATGACCACTCACTTTCTGTCCTTTTCTATTTGCCTTTGGTTATAAGCATCGCTACCTTTTGTTCTCGTAATTAAGTCAACGGTGTTTAAGAAATGGTATCTTTTCAGTTGCCAAAGAACTAGGAGTTAACGCTGACATACAAACGTGCGAAGTTAAGGAACCAGCTGTTGCTGATCAGCTGCAAACGGTCATAATGTAACTTGCCCCTTTTCACGACTTCAATATCAATTAAAAGTCCAATAATTTTATCCAATTACAGCATTATATTTGTGATAATCGCGTCTTTAAACCTGTTAGCAACGATCCTGTGTGAAGTGGTCAAATACGTGTGCAAACGTTCTGGGAAATCCGTAACCACAAGTATGTAGTGTTAAGTTGAAAGGTAACTCAGATAACAGGTGCTTGAATTATTTTCAGATTCGTTTATAAAGATAGCGCACTGTTTTTCAATCCGAAGTAATTTCGAAAAGCTTTTTGCCATAAGAAAGAGTGACGGGGTTAAAAGGTCATTGGATTGCATGAACGGAATGAGATATATAACTGCAACATGGATCATAATAGTACACGCCTATCTTAACCATGATCACGCCTTCATGTGTAAGTATTGACCAAGGATGAAATTTCAGCTCCTCCCATATCTATTTATACCATCGCTGCGCAATAAGAATTCCCTGTGCACTCTCTCTTACCTCTATCACTTCTTGATATACATTATAGCAGAAACATCTAACGTGGAAAATTACGTTGGTGATTTCGCGTTTCAAGCACTCGCAAACTCGATAGTTTCCGTGGATTCATTCATATTAATCACGTGTGTGATACGTCAGAAAATATAGAAGAGGAATGGAAAGTTAAACAAAGCCTTTCATTTTAAAAAGACACCTTTGAGTTTTAGAGAACTTAATACATCCGCGGTTTATTGTTTCTTATTAAAATTAGATCTTAGAGGAAACAGTAAATCTAAGTAAGAAAAATTGAAATGAACCAAAAGCTCGTATGCACTTTCTACTCCTCTCACTATATTCTCTCTAATTACATCAATAACGAAAAATTAAATTAAACTGAATTAATCGTATTTAAACAATCCAGATCAATTTTAATGTCGTATCTAATTGTCCAAAGATACGACGCGAATCATCGCAGTTTTAAACCGATTTTAATCATGATTAGACGAATTTTAAGGTAAACAGAGAGGATTATAAAACAAGGAGTAATAACTAACTCAAAATTGTAAACAGGTTTTTACCATGCTTGGTTTTAACAACGGGTATTATGCTTATCCTACCATTATTCGGACATGGTCCATTTTTCAAAGAATCCATGGGTGACCACGCTAATAATTGCAGAAAAAATTGGTGGACTAATTTCATCTTCATTGGAAATTTCATTCCATTTAATAAAATGGTTAGAAATTAATGTTTAATATTTAAATTTAAGAAGAAATACTTAGTAGTTATTTTTTAGTGTCTTTCTCACGCCTGGTATCTCGCAGTTGACATCCAATTATTTATGCTGGGTTTAATATATTTCATAATATTATTCAGGTACGATTTAAAGCGAGCAAACAATCTAATTAATCTCAATTAAAATTAAACTAATTACAGAAATAAATGCCTGGCAAAAATGTATTTAATATTCTTAATAATATTCTCCATCGTTTCGAGCGGAGTTGTGACGTATTTATTGGATTACCCACCAACGATGTTAGTTCGATATTTTGACGTTAGGTTCGTACAATATTATACTTAATTATGATCCCTTAAATTTAAGTAAGAAGATGAAAGACAATGCTAATTTAATTAAGAAGTGATCCGTAAAAGGCTCCAATCTTAAAATTGTTTCAACTCAAACTCCCACCAACATATTTTGAATATTCTATTTTATACTTCAATTAGTGTAATATTTTAAACTCAGATTCGTAGTTAATTACGTTGGAAACACTTATTACTTGCCACACGTTCATATCTGTGTTTACGCAATTGGTTTGTACCTGGGGACGTTCATAGCCCGTAATCCCAAGGTCAAATTGTCCATGGTACGTTTACTTTCCTGTTCAATCTTAATTAACTAGAGCTGAAACTTGGAATTCTTATAATATCGCCATGATATTTATACATGAGGGAGGAGCTTGGCACATTTCCAAGAATAGCCTCGAAACAAAAACAGTAATAGATTAGATTACCTAAGGGGTTAGGTTACGTTTCTTTGTTTCAAGGTCGTGGTTGGAATCAGCTGCACAACCTTTCCAAAAGTACGCTACTAAGAATCGTCTGCTTAGCTTAGGATATAGACGGAAATCCGGTATGCTACCACAAAGAAGTTAGATGGGACGAATTAACAGTCCCTTTTGTTTGAAGCCACATCTAACGAAAAACACGCATTCAAGCATCAGAGTCTTGTTTTAACCCCTCCTGAGCTTGTTGACGTCATGACCCAGACACGCTCACGAGCTTGTTGACGTCATGACCCGGACACGCTCACGAGCTTGTTGACGTCATGACCCGGACAAGCTCACGAGCTTGTTGACGTCATGACCCGGACAAGCTCACGAGCTTGTTGACGTCATGACCCGGACACGATCACGAGCTTGTTGACGTCATGACCCGGACACGATCACGAGCTTGTAGACGTCATGACCCAGACACGCTCAGGAGCTTGTAGACGTCATGACCCAGACACGCTCAGGAGCTTGTTGACGTCATGACCCAGACACGCTCACGAGCTTAAATACATAGCCAATTAATTTTTTCACCGGCGAATTCGAAGTTTCACCTCTATAATTGTCATATCTAACGTGCAATTCTTAACACTTTTCAGTGGACTACAGCAGTGGGTTGGCCCATCGCAACCGCAACCGCTATGTGTATAATATATTCCGCGTATTCATGGAATAATGGATATTCGTTCAGTAAAACAGAAGCCATTTTATACTCGTCCGTTCAAAGATCAGTATGGGCTGGTTGTTTGTCTTGGGTCGTTTTGGCTTGTTACGCGCAAAGAGGTGGCGTAGTGAACTCGTTTCTATCGTGGAAGGTTTTCAAACCTTTGGTTCGAATCTCTTACCTACTGTACTTAATTCATTTACCTATTTTACTATTTACCAGCGAAAATAGAACGACTTCGCTAGAGGTCACGCACACTTATATGGTAAGACAGTACAACCAAAGGCAAATGGTAACACTTTCCGTTACTCCTATTTGCCACTGAATCCACTGATGCAACTAATATTTACGTTTAACGATTTCGACCTCGTCCTAAAATTTTCTTTTGACTTTTAAAGGTTTATAATTTCTTTGGCGCTTTTTGCGTCAGTCATATCGCGGCCATTTTTCTACACGTTTTTTACGAATCTCCCATAATGCAATTGGAAGCTATGTTTTTTCAACACCTCGAAAGCCGCGAGAAAGAAAGACAAGTCAAAGGTCACCAGCGCGAAATAAAAGATAATAGTGTAGTGTTGGAGTTAGATCTCAACAAAACACCAGATCATGAATTAATAGAGAAAACTCGTGAATAAAACATAATAATTTAGTTCCATATTTTCATAAGTAAAGTGTCTTAAATTAAAATCAAAAATAAACGCAAGATTTGACTTATTAATTATGTTTGGGTACGAATAATTATTAGTTGTAATAAAATAGGCCAGTCGAAGTCAAGGGGAGATCAAAAATAGGCCTAAAATGACGTTTAATCTGGGCTGGTAATTATAGAGAGTTGCTGTCGTAACTTCATACCGTCCTCTAGATCTCATACTGAAAAGACCAAGAAATTAAGAACACACTATCCTTTTGCTAATTAGCAATAATTATTAACATTTTTGGGAAAATTTGCTTAATACTCGTTAATAGGTCAGATAAACAGAAAGAGTACCGATTCAAATGTAAGCTGTTAGCCTAAAACCCTACGCGAAATATTATGCAACAGGTTGGTTTTGCTAATTGATTTCTTGCCTACGTTATTATCTAGATTATTGCAACTAACCCTAATGGGCAGGAAAATATTTATTTCGTTAGTTCAGACCGACGGACGCACGTCGCCAGCGCATATCTTTACAGTCTCACTTTCTGTCAAAATATTTGATCTTGCTACAAGAATAACACTACCTTCGAATAGCCTAACTATACCTGTAAATGGTACATTATGTATTTAGGTTATGTTTTAATGTGTGGACTAAATAATCCGACCCTTTTCGATTAACGATGTTTTGTGTATGGCTCACAAACGGAATAAATCCTTGAAAATAAGCGTCGACGCTCGGCACCAATTCATTGGAAATTAGTTCACGATAACACTTTAAGTTAACACTGACATACTCACACCATAGTGAACATACAAATAAATAACACTCAAAGGGGGATTGAATAAGCATTACGTATCTCGTATTTCATCTGACATCGGTGAGTTTACCCCATACTTTTCTCAAATGTAATTATATGCCCCTGATGGTTCTTATTTTTTGTTGCCCCCATGAAGTGATAATAAAGGAAACCAAGCTTTTAATTTAGGAACTTCTAAGGCTATATTAATTATCACTCTATTAAAGTTACTGCATGTTGTTGCCTGTCAATCAAAATTACCCCAAAACTGAAGTTTCATTACATCTTTGGCATTCAGTTTATAGTTCAGTTATCGCATCAGAATATTTTGGGTCATCTATTCCGTCTGTCATTGCTGTAGCTAATTAATTTACAACTGTAAACAACGAGAGGTTTTTTTGTGAATGGGGAGTGGGTGAAAACTAATCCATATTGATTAAACCTCTGGTTGTTTACTGTAATTTTATTGGCCAGAAAAGAGTGGGTCTAAGCGAACTGAATGACGCGAAAGATGGGTTTGGATGTAAGCCAGCCGAAGATAAATAAAATAAGGGATGTTTTATTGGTGATCTTTAATTCCCTAGAGACTGTTTCAAAGACTTTCAGTTGGTCTTAAACTTCTTTCAAGGGCTTTTAGTTGTTCCGTTTGCCTAATGCATAACCTATAAGAAGAATACTATCTAATATTTCCTTCCCTTTCCCTCAAAATGGCGGAGAACTTTTCGAAGTTAGATTAGCTAGCTGCATGAATGTACTCCTAAACATTTTTAAAAGAAAACAAACAAATTCATTTCTTTTAAGGTTAATTTAACTTCTTAGAAGAGCCAGGTTCATTCTGGCAATATAATGAGCAGTGCCACTATAAGTAATTCAATAATAAAATCAATTAAAATGACCTGCAAACCTAAATTAACCCAATCCAACCTATTTTAGGACTGTCCTGGAGGACGATATACCCTTTACTATGTCTGTACTTGTCTAGTGTAACCAGTGATACCTTTGTTAATTTCCCTAACCAAGGACATGATATTTTGGTACCAGCTTCGGACGCCAAAGGCGACGCGTTCAAAGTGTGTTGTAAGTTATTAATTGAAATTAAGTACGTATGGGGTGTTACAGGAAGTTCAGTGGGTTCTATGGGCCATCAGGTTTGAGTGAAAAATATTCCATGACAGGACTTATGATTTGAACACCCTGTAAGTTAAACATAAGTAACATTAACGTATATTTTCAAGCCAACCCTGGAGATACGCGAATCATAACGCAGTGTTCTAGGAACTGGCCGTTTATCCACGAAACCTTCAGGAGGTGCGTTTCTCCACACCAACCCGATGAGCAATTATGGGCAGCTTACGTTTGTCGACATCCTGTACTGGTATAAGACTAAGATTAACAAATGATACTCTAATCTAGGAATACCGTAAGAGCTTTTTGTTTCTTTCAGATGTTGAATTGTATATTGACCAATACTCCCCACGATTCGCAGGTAATTTTGAGACTTAAAACATTAGAACTTAATTTAACCCGAGATTTTTCTCGTATAGGCGAAACTAAATAACATTCAGAATTTCCACGTAAGTAATTGCAGAATGTAGTAGTAAATATAGTCTTTGAGTTTCACATTTACAAAAGAGTGTATTGCTGGATTTTGGGCAATCTCATTGATTTCTTACTTCGTCAGAGATTTCGCGATTCAGTCTGAAATTAATCGATTTCTTCGGATATTTTCTGATTACGTCAATTAAGGATCAGCCAATTATGTCTAAGATTTCGCGAATGCTGTTGACAGCAAAGATTCAAAAGGAATGACTGGAAGGATTAAGGATAAAAAACTAAACCATTATTTTCTTGTTCATTTAGCAATGCATGGGAGTATTTGTGCCAATGAACGTTATAAACACATTCTCAGGGAACGCAGACGCTTTCAAAGAAGCGCACTCCAGAATGGGATAACGATAAAAAACAAACTAAGAAATTAATTTATCATAAATAAAATTATATTAAATTTGTTTTTGATTTGTTGTTTTTTCCTTCGCTAAAGCATGAAATAAATTATAGTTGCGAGTTTGACATTCGCAATTAAATTCTAACGCTCCTAACCTACATAACCTAACTATATATTGAGTTCATGTAGGGCAACACCAGTATGTTATATATTCCACGGAGTTTCTTCCAATATACGTGGTATAGTGAAACCGAACCCGATATTGTGTAAACGCGTTCTACTTACTCGTAAAATAAAAATAAGATTACTTGTAATTCATCCAAATATGCTTAAATTCTACTTAATTTTGATTATATTTAAATTAGCTATCGCTAGAGATCCGTTCGTACCAGTGCCAACGGCGGATAGAGACAGTGGAGTGATTTGCAGTAAGTTATACAATTTTGGACACACTTTCAAGACCTAACTGGGAAATAAGCTAAAATTAAAGCAGGGTTCGGACCAAAATTTTTGTATTGAAAATCCCTGACCTTTACAGCTTGTCTCTGACCAAATTTTGCCAATCCTGACTATTTTAAGGTGTTTACCCGCAGAGCCCACCTCATAGTTACACCTCGGACATATTTAGCATACCAATACAAAATCCTTCCCCCCCCCCCCATTTTCCAAATCCCTGACTTATCCAGGTTTTCCAGGTTATCCAGCTTCCGTACGAACCCTGTAAAGGCTTTCATTAACCTAGATCACATTCCGTTTGTTCTATATGCCTCTGTAATTATAATTCTTTAATTTTGTCAGGTACGAGTGAGAGTAAAGCCACCTTCAATCAATGCCTGAGAAACGCTCCAAATTTTAATAACGCCGTTCGTAGGTGCGGTGGCTCTAGCGCCTTACTCGGACTAATTACAATTCCCGGCGATAGCAATTCTGTATGCAATCAACCACACTCGGTAAGGTGACCAATAAGAGTTAAGAGAGTTATTTTTTTGAGCCACTCTGCTCTCGAAAATGTACAAAAAAATTCCTTGACCGTTTTGAATCCCAAATATTTACAGATTCTGAACTGCATGGCCTTGAGTGTCCCTCTTGAAACAGAAGTAAACTAACTAACATCATAAGTTTATAAAAAATAAACATGTTCCGTATTTAAGTTTGACGTTTTTTACTGAGAGGAGAGGGAGTGACCTTGAAATACCAGCGAAGTTCTGAATTAAATTTAGAATGACCTTGAAATATCAGAACGCTAATCTTAATCTCTCGCTCCGTTAATATATACTTTCGTATTAGAGCTCTCAACAAAACTGTGTCACACTTAAGAGGAACATTACATTTCTCAAACTTACGCTATAACATTAACAAACAACCTCTCTAATTACAGGCGCAGAAGCAAGAATGTCTAAATTTTCACGTAAGTTATTCGCGCTACATGGTTTTAATTATAATTAACCATACAAATTAATTAACATCTAGGCTTGCATTGGAGCACCGATCAACATGCAACGAATAGTCGCCTTCAAACAAAAAGTAGAAGAATATAAAAGGGGCGGTTAATTGTAATTAACTTGATTAAAAATTATAATAAATCAACTGTATTACTTGGATACGCGTATAAACGTACTTGGGTGAAGTGTTTCACCTTGTATTTAACCCGCGTTCTGGGGGGTAATGTAGTAGCGACAATATTTCAACACCTACGTACCATCCCATGTCAGATAGCAAAAGTATCACGTCAAAGAATAAGTAAGAGTTGCGTTTTTGTTGCCAATCAAAACTAGCTTAGAATAGAAGCAATCAACTTCTGGAGGGTGAGGTTGAAGGGGGATGAACCAATAGGTATTAACACCATCCAAGGAGTAATATATTATTAAGAGGACGTCGAGAGGGGGGGGGTAATTTGGTCAGTTTTCCCGAGGCCTGTACCTTTTAGGGGTCCCGAGTCACCTGTAGGGCAGTCTTGATGGGGGCCCGCAATTTTATCATTTTCCCAGGGGTCCTCAAACTCCCTGGACGACCCTGAGTGAGTGCTAATTTCCACCCGAAATCCCATTTTATGATTGCAAAAATAGTCTATAATGAAAACAAAGCTTCATTTCTAAATTAAGAAATGTAGGTAAGCACTACGTCAATGGAATGCGTCACACTTAATACAGTGGTGTTATTTACGTTCACTAGAAAATATATTGTTTTCCCCGATAAAATTAGTTCATGGATTTACCGTTGAATCATTCGAAGGTTTCTTCACGGTAAAAGCTATAACGCAACACTAAATTGCCACCTGCATTATATTGCCATCGACCTAAAAACCGAATTTCATTCCTCTAACCTTTGCCATATAACTGAAGCCTAAAATAAGTTAACATTCACCGTCAAACTTTCGTAACCGCTTGTACCCTGTCATATTTCACGTTAACGTCAGAGAAAGATAGTTCGTTCTTTTCCACAAGTTTAGTTAGCGAGGTTTATATATATAGTTAGGAATTGCAAAGTTAATTTTTACAATAAAAAAAAATGTTTCCCATCACCACAATTTTGAGCTGCGTGTCGTTGATTTTTGTAATTACGGTTCCGAAATTTGGACTTGGTGCTGAACCATTTATCTCTGAGGCCAGAGCTAATGCCGATGCTAAACAAGTTTGCGGTAATAAATTTTACTTATCTTAATCGAGATTAACGTGGGTCTTGCAAAGCCTATAGGGCATGGGATAATTAGCGTTTCTATAGTATATCAAGGTCATTCTAAGTTAAAGACACTGTTTATAGCTTGACGCGCTAGGGGAATGGGGTTAAACTCACTGTCGCAATATAGATATGGAATTATCTGGTTTTAGGTAGCCCAGAGGCAATGGCAACTTTTAAACAATGCGTTTCAAAATTCAATAATTTCAACAACTTAGTCAGAAGTTGCGGGGGAAGTCAGTTCCTAATCTTCTCAAGACCTGGTACCACCCAAGAAGTGTGTTCAAACGCCCCAGAGGTAAAAGATACTTAAAAAAACCGGATTTAAATTTACTTAAAACTAAATTAATTTAAAATTACTCTTAAAGGCTATCAATTGCATCGATACAAAGTACCCTCTGAATAATCAGGTATATAACGCGTGTCAAAAATTTAACAATACATATTTTACACCAAGAGGCCACTCTTCTTGGTAATGAACTTTGTCCACAAAATAGCCCTCCACTCCTGGTGTAAATGGTATCAATCCTCCTAGTCTGAAAACTATGATATTACAAAAATTTAATTAAATTTTTCTCACTACATTTACAGGCGGATTTTCAACAAGCCTTGGGTTTCCACGTAATTATTCCTCTTACGCCCAAATTCTTAACTTCTTATAGCGTATTTCATTTACCCGCTTTTGAGATCGGTGCGATATAGAGGGTCAAGATCTTTAATTCATTTCAGACACCCCCACCACGTTATTCTTTTTACTTCAAAAACGTTTATACAGACATATCATTAGCGAGATATTCATATATTAATCTAGTCAGTAATCAAATCAGGACACTTTCCGGGTGGAATGCAACGGAAATTCGAGCGCGAGCTAACCAGTCTGGGATAAAAGAATATTTTTTAAACTAGTCCTTAGGACCAGCGACCCATCCCCCTTAGTCTCCAAAAGAATAAACTGGTCCTTGGACTAGTCCCCCTTAGTTTTCCTATAGATTTGCAATTAATGAACTGGTTCCGATGACCAGTAACCCCCACTTCCTGAAATTAAAAACTGGTCCAAGCAATTAATAAACTGGTTTTGAACCAGAGGAAGTGTGCTATTTCCCAGACTGTATGGAACACTCGAAAGATTTCAAAGTATCCCCAAAGTACTTAATTGAAAACGCTATGAGAGAAAAAGTATCTTAAAGTTAAAGAGAATCTTAAACAAGTACTTACAATTCAGCAAACTGAAATATTTTTGTTGTCTTCGTCTACAGGATTGCATCGGAGCTCCAATTGACATGACACGTCTTAATAACTTCAAGGCCAGTAGGCAGGCGCACTTGGAACAAAAAATGACCATACCCGGTTGATAAAAATTTACCTTCGATTAAAAACAAGTATCAACTCAACATCAATGTTCATTTAATTCATCGATTTATCAATAGTATTGAATTTTAAATAAATAAAGTTATTAAAATAATTTTTTTTAATAAAATATTGAGCCTTGTTGATTAATTTCACGCCCCTTTGGGTGTTTCCGAAAAATAAATAATAATATGTTTACTAGAATGAATTTTCGTTAAAATATCTAGATCAAACGAGGTATGCGTCGTAGTGTTATGGAAATGTACAGTATGGTACGGTGCGATTGCAAAGTGATTTATGACTGTTGGTATATTGGTTTCAAGGCAGGAGCACACGATCGCGTTTCAAACGATAAACAAAATGAAAACATTAGAAGAGTTTTTAATGGGAGGGTGTAAAGGAAAATCTAGTGATTTTGGTTACTGATTCTTCTTCTAATCTGCATAGGGAAATAACTCCGAATGATTTAAAAAAAATTAGTTTGAGATTTCATAGATATTTTGAAATTTTCACCTCCGACCAATAGCCTTCTTGTTAACAAAATTCTCGTGCTACGTGCACAATGTCGAATGAAATTTAGCGCGAGATTTGATAAAAAATGATCGTGATGAGTCGACAATCGTGGTACGAGACAGACCGTCTTAAAACATTTTCCCTGCCAAATTATTTCCACTATTGTATTTGCCTAAAAATTAACTGTTTTCAAGTTAATATTGGATGGTGTATTTTACGGATGACCCCTTAAATTTAATTAAGAAACTTATTAAGACAATGATTTCTAATTTAATAAAGGGGTCATCCCTAAAACACTCCATCAAACCATAACTCGAAAACAGTGGCCCTTGTGGCAAAATGGAGATAGAACAAACATTTTTGACTCAAAATCGATTTCCCAAAGAACATCCCCCTTAATTTATGGCTGGCTTATCAGAAACACTCTGTATTAGTACAACTAGAGGAAAAATTATCTAAACAATATTTAAAAATAACATTAACATTAAAATACACTTAAATTCCACACCCATTTTTGCAAATTCCCTGACTTTTCAAGGTACTGTTTTCAAGCCAAGGGGGTTGTATACCTTGAGTCAACTGTACACTGGTAATTCTCTGTCGTGTAGCCACGGCTTCAAATAATCCGGCCTTTGACATAGTACACAGCCCTATTCAAAATATATAGGTTAAAAATCTGACCTAAAACTCGAATATGATTGGAAAAAAATCAGTGCCACGAAACCGCGAATGCAATTTAAACCGATATTCCGATCATAGAACACAACACAGTTGAACTTCGCTGGAAATAACAGCTTTTTTCTCGTTTAACTCTGGTATTAAAGTTAAGATTACGCTAGTAAGTTATTTTTATAAAATAAAACGAAAATATTTTCATATGGTTAAGAAACTTGAAAATTAATTTGGGAATTGGCCTGCCCTGAAAGAATCAGGGATATTAGTCTAATAGCCCGTGGAAAAGAGAAAAAAAAAATCATAATTTTATCATAAATCGGTGATATTCCTAGAACATGGGCGAAGTCATTTATAGTTGGACCCAAAACCGAATTTGTAATAGTACAGGAAAATAGTTTATTGAAAACATAAATTTTTTGGGAAGGTGGTAGCACCAGAGGACATGGGTTATATGGGCATTTCGAGTAGAAAATGTAATATGAAATTTTGCCAGAAGGGTGACCGAATTACGATTGAATTGTTTTACGGATGACCACTTGATTAAATTAGCATTGCTTTTCAGTTTCTTATTAAAAAATTTAAGGGGTCATCCATAAATCACCACAATCATAACTTGTTAAAGGTATCACAAAGAGCAACCTTAGGGATACCGTTGAACCTGAACAGGTAAATTTTTGTAAATTGGTTTTGGAAATTTCGTATGAATCTATTTAATCGATCACCTTAAATTCGTTAAAATATGCCTTAAGAAGTTAAGACCAATAAAAAAGTCTCTAACGCAAATTTTTCTTCTATTTTTCAGCTATGACTTCTTACGCGCAGTGTTACACTCTCTTACTATTGCTTATTTCATTATTTACCATGGGGATGACAGCTAATGACGTACCCAACTTTGTCAGTGCCGATACGGCTTTGAAAGACTCTGATTTCGTTTGCAGTAAGTACTGAAAAACAAGATGACCCGAGGGCTGGGCCATCCTTATCTATTTAATTAGCACATAAAAAGAAATCTAAAGACCTCAAAGTATCCGACCCCACAAATAAAGAGGGTTTCATGGTTTCCCCCATCCCCTTTAAATGTGGCTAAAATAAAACACAATTCCCTAAGTCCAGAAAATGAAATATTTGTAAATAGGTTCAGAGAGTGCTAGGAAACTGTTGATGGAATGCGCATGGGCGGCTCCGAACTTCAGACACTGCATGTATCAATGCGCTAAACCGTATATGGGATTACCTCATCTTACAGCCGAAGCGATGTGTAAATCATTTGATACCAGAATAGATGTAAGTGTTTTTTTTAAATTGCAAGCAGAGTTACGCACTCCTTTATTATCTACTCTTGTTAAGTTAATTTTATTTATTTAGACGATTAACTGCATGTCTCTGTGCGTTCCCATTGACAGCGTGGTAAGTAATATAATTTCGTGTTTTCTCGCAATAATTGCAACTGCAATTAACAACTTAATTAACAGGAACGAAAGAAGGAAATCACTGGATTTCACGTAAGTTACAACCATGTGAAAAACTTAACCCGCAAATCCACTTTAAATAAAATTTAATTACCCTTTGTGTTACTGATATCAATCTTGATACAGTTTGGCAAACGAAATTCGGCAATTAACGAATCGTTGCTCGCATAAACAACATACATACAAACAAATACGCAACTTTCTAAAATATATTATAATCATTCTTTTACGCAGATGTGCCTTGGATTTCCGTTATCGGCCAGTCAAGTTGACCGATTTGTATCGATGCTAAGGGGTTTTAGAAATACACACAATGTTCAAGGCTAAAAGCTGACCAATCTCTCACGGTCAAACGTCGAATTCATTATCCAAATTTATTAATTTATTTTTTTGTAAAATAAAAAATTATTAAAAAGAAAGTTTATATTTAACAGAACTACTAATTTTGCGCAATACTAAACATTGGTACTAAACAATTACTTCGTAATGAATTCCAGGGGGGAAACGTCTTGAAACTGTTATAGCCCTAACTGTCCTGATGGCTATTTTCTTGTTTTAGGGGTCAATCAATTTTTGCGAACCCATACCTCCGTAACCGTAACTAAATATTGTGGAGGTCCATTTTTTGGTGACACCTTAGTTTGACCCTTAGAATACACCCCTTAATTTATGTCAGAGAAACCCCACTACAGATATTAATGAAACAACAACATTGCCCCATTGTCTATGACGATATCTTAACTTGGAAAAATTGAATAATTATGATTTGATACAAAGTAGAACTTAAGATCCGATGAAGTATTTCAAAGGATTACACGTGTTCAGTTTCGTACGAGTAGAAACGTTCTTACGTACGAATCTGACACTTGGGTTACGTTCGAAGGATAAATACTTCAATTGTTACTCAAACATAAACCATCTGCCTTGTCGAACAGGAACTAATTCTTCAAAATGAACTAGATTTAATTCAACAATAGCACTTTTCTCGTTAACCATAGTATAACTATTTGCGATAGGTAAGGTTTCGTATATTTTAGCCACCATCCCCAACCTTGAGAAGAACTGAACCAAACGAAACACTTCTATTGGACTCAAGTTTCAATAGCGTTACCATAAGTTTATAAGATATGTTCACCATAAGTTTGTCACTGGTTACAAACTGGAGCTTGTCATGAAGTGACGTAGGTCATAGATTCGAGGTGAGGCGCTGTCAAAGGCTTAGTACAGACTAAATAGAAAGATGGAAGTACTGCAAAATTAACCGAACATTTCGAAGTATATGTAGTGTCATACTTATGGAAGATATCTTATAAACTTATGGTGTTACTGATATAAACCACGCGGTTTGGCAAATAGAAAATTCGGTAAAGAATTATGACTTAGCATAAAGAATAAATATCCAAATAACTTAGAGCTTTGAAATTTTGAACAATCGCGCTACCGTTATTATACATTTTTGTATCGACAAAGAAATGACTGTTTTCCCAATGCAGTTTCTAAGATCTATGCCGCGGAAGTAACTTAGTAAGCAACCCCCTTCGAATTACAAACCATTTAATGACAAATGACAAATATTTTAAAAGCCTACGCCAGTAACCAAGCACGTATCTATAAAAAAGGCCTACGCCAGTAAACAAGTACGTACCTGTAAAAGAAACGGCAATTGGACTTCGTTCGAAGCGAGCGTATCAATAAATTAAGCAACTTTAAGAAGTAAAATTTATTTAGAATTAACAATCCTTAATCTAAACTAAAACCACCTGTTACGGTTCCTTGTCATTGGTATAAAAATAACAATAAGTTTTGTCTCTACGATCGGAATACAACTTATTTTTTTCTCGTAGCCATAAAAACATCAGGTAATAATGGTATTGTGTTTATTAATGTCAGCGGGATTGATGTAGAAACTCACTTCACACTTTATGTTTATGATAGCGCTACTCTACTAAATTAATTTAAATACGGACTACGAGTTTTTTTTTTTCAAAACTGAAAAATGAGAATTCATTTTCAGGTAAGGCACTGAAGTTTAAAAACATTATTTGATAAATTCACGCGGAGTGCAGCTCGCGACTTTTCTTCCCGCCATTTCAAACCTTAATTTTAATCCCAGGGTTCTAAAGTAATGGATGTTTTTTCATCCAATAAGAGAATTCGATATTACGGCATTGCTTTCGTGGCGTGCTTAACAGTTTACATAAGTAAGATTTTTTTATAACATTAGCCAGTTTAAGAAATTTGCCGAAGAAAGTGTACGAAAACGCTACACTTTATCGGTAAATTTCTAAAGCATGGGAGTTTTCATAGCTCCATAAGTTTATAAGTGATATGTTCCATAAGTATGACACTACCTATACTTCGTAATGCTTCTGAGAGACTTACAGCTCGAGCTAGTTCGAGAACGACGGAAGCGAGAATTGACTACACAATTTGTTAGTTTTGCAGTCCATCTTCCTATTTAGTCTGCATTACTAAGTCTTTGATAGCGCCTCACCAGGCGTCGCTTTACCTTGAATCTATGGCCTACGTCATTTCGTGACAAGCTCTAAGTAACCAGTGTCAAACTTATGGAACATGAACTTATGATAAATTTTGTATACCGACAAAGAACGAAGCTACTAATTAATGACAAAGATACGACACTAATTTTAACATTTACAGTGTATAAGTTAGTCAATTACGGGACACCGACGTTATTTTGCAGTTGCGATTATATCTGTGATTGGAGAGGCAAAACTGACGCCAAAAGAAACATATTTCTAATAGAAACTACGGGAAGAGAAAACCTTACCGCTCGACAATTATGCGCCATTGAATCGGCTGCCAAGTACAACTACCGAGACTTTAACGTCATCGTGTACTTGAAGAATATGGAAATGAAACCCGTACTAAGCCGATTACGAGACACTTACAACGTGACATACGTCGAGCTCAACGTTGATAAAATGTTTAAAGGCACTGTCGTACAAGATTTAATTCAAAGTGGCAAGATTCAAAATAGCACTTATATCGTCCATATGAGCGATTTGGTTAGACTTATGCTTTTATGGCAGTATGGCGGTATTTACTTGGATATGGATGTCATAGTACTTAAGTAAGTTAAAGCAAATCGCGGGTCACTTGGTCCCCCTACAAGTTGACATTCCTTACAAACTTCAGTTTTGGCTTGGCAAAGGCAGGAGGCATTTGTGGGTGGGATAGTGCACTGGCGCCTTTTGCATTCGCCAAGCCAAAACTGGAATTCGTAAGAAAAGTCAACTTGTAGGGGAACCACGTGACCCGCGCTTTAATTGCTATAAGATCTACATAATCTTCAGACTAATTAAGATATGTACGATATTTTAATTTCCATTAAGGTCTCTGTCAAAACTGGTCAATTTCACGGTGCTAGAAACGAACCTCGTCGCCGCCAATGGCGTCATGGGATTCACGCCTAATCACCCAGTAATGGAAATAGCGCTTAATTCATTCGCGAAGAAGTACGACGCGAAAGCCTTTGCCGCTAACGGACCCTATCTGATAACAGCGGCAATTAGAGAATTTTGTCAAGAAGAAAGTTTAGAGTATATCAATGTCGTGGAGTGCGGTGTTCATTTGTACCCAAGGAGAATAGCCTATGAGGTATTTGTACCACAACTTAACGCCGCGTGCAAGTCATAAAAGTTTTGTATTGTATGATTTTCTTCTAGATTTACTACACTGAACGTCAAAAATTCTTTGTAAATGACACTAATTCCGTTGAAAATTCGCTTCAAAGGATACGAAAGTCTTTGCTTACTCACTTATGGAACTATTTGACCGCCAAAACAATTGCCAAAGTTGGTGACAATACCCTACTAGAGATATTAATAAAAGAACATTGCCCTATTGTCTATGATGATATATTAACTCGAAATATTCAAGAATTGTGATTAGAAAATGAAGTCTAACTTAATTTAAAAATTAAAGATTATATACCTAAATTAATTTATTTTGTAAACGTTGCAATTATCTAAGACTATACCGCATCTATTTTTCACCTACTATGGTTAAAAGTTTTAAAAAACTAAAGTAAATAAAATGGTTACTAATTACCTTTATGTTCCGTTTTCATCTTTTTGACCTTCAAACTATAACGACTACCTACTGAATGAGACAACAGAAAATGCTTCAGCCAAGCATTTGTCATAAAAACTAAACTTTTGTTAGGCAAAAGCCATTATTATTCAAATTACTTAAAAATAATAAACACTAATATTATTGTTAAAATAAACAGGAAATTACTTTTTATTGCAATTAGTGGATTGCGCGCTAAATCTCAACTTGAAAGGGCCGCGGTAACATAACAGAAATCCCGCTAGGGTCGCTACAAAAATTTAATAATAAAAAGATCCATAGAAATTAGATCAAAATAATATTAAAACATTTCTATCGTATTAATTAAATTTATGCATTAGAACAAAATGTTTATCATTTAGAAGCGATATTTAAATCATGAATTTATTCACTTGGTGAAGAAATTAATTTTTTAACTTATTTCTAGCCCTCGTTTCGACTTCTTTTAAAAACCGTCTGGCAGTGACACGTATGTGGGCGGTTTCCACTTGAATTTTATTACACTTTCAGTATCAGTTACCATCTCGAGGACGTCGAGGTAATTGCAAGCAACTTTCGTCAATATCCGTATCGAAAATGGATAAAATTTTCAAGTATGATTAATATTTTTAACATCTTAAAGTCAGACAGTAATAAAACTTGAGCCTAATTCTTCATTCAAAGGTATATTGATGATCACAAAGCCGATTTTATAAAAAATCTTAGCGATGTAGTAGCCATAAAAAGTGTCAGCGCCCAAGCTGAAAACCGAAGTGACATTACCACCATGATAAATTGGATGAAAACCGTAATATATTTTGATAATTTATCACTATATTTGCAATATAATTCTTAATAAATTCTTCAGCGTCTTGAGCAAGAGGGTGCTATACTTGAGCTTTGCGATGTTGGTACTCAACAACTTCCCGATGGAACTGTTATACCATTACCTCCCGTTCTTACAGGATATTTAGGCAATAATCCTTCCAAAAAAACTATATGCGTATATGGTCATTTAGACGTTCAACCAGCCTTAAAAGTAAAATCCTAGCCAAGTAATGGATTGGGAAAAGCACTCATTAGGTACATTATACACTCCTTAGGAAGATGGTTGGGACACGGATCCATTTGTTTTAACCGAAAAAGATGGTAAACTTTACGGTCGTGGTTCGACTGATGATAAAGGACCAGTTCTAGGTTGGCTACACACTATTCAAGCTTATGCTAAGACTGGAACTGAGTTACCAGTGAACTTGAAGGTGCATCGGAGTTTATGGGTTCCTAACTGAGTCAGAGACTGATATTTTTCTTGGTGATTCAGTTTTGCTTTGAAGGAATGGAGGAATGCGGATCAGAAGGTCTGGATGACCTTTTGGCCAAGAAAAAAACGGAGGGATTCTTCGATTCTGTTGATTATGTTTGCATCTCCGATAACTATTGGCTTGGAACTAAAAAGCCTTGTATAACTTATGGTTTAAGGGGGGTTTGCTATTTCAATCTCGAAATTGAATGTTCCTGTAAAGATTTACATTCTGGAGTATTTGGAGGCGCAGTGTGAGTGTCGGTACAATTTACAAAGGCTTAAGGGAACGGTTTCAAAGGCTTAAGGAAACGGTTTCAAAGGCTTAAGGAAACGGTTTCAAAGGCTTAAGGAAACGGTTTCAAAGGCTTAAGGAATTTAATTGCGCGATTCTTAGTAATTATGAGGATTTTAATCTTAAAGGCACGAAGCAATGACTGATTTAATTGGATTAATGTCCAAGCTAGTCGATGAAAAGGGAAATATTTTGATACCTGGTATTAGCGATGATGTTTTACCAGTAACTCCTGAAGAATTGGCATTGTATGAAGTGATTGATTTTGATCCTGTGAGTTACAAGGCTTAGTGAATTCATTACCTGATGATCTGTTACTCGTTTTCTAAATTAATTCCCCCTTTTCAGGAAGAATTTCGCGGCGATATTGGTTGTAAACAACTGATCCATACAACCGATAAGGCCAAAACTTTGATGCATCGTTGGCGTTTTCCATCATTATCTTTACACGGTAATTTGAGGCGACGAGATAGGTTGTTAGAAACTTTTAAAATGGTATAATCTTCTTCCTAACAGGCATTGAAGGAGCTTTCTACGGAGCGGGACAAAAAACTGTCATACCAAAACACGTTATTGGAAAGTTTAGTATTAGAATAGTTCCTAATCAACAACCAGAACAGATTGAAAAGCTAGTTGTCGATTACGTTACCAAAGAATTCGCTAAGATTAACAGCCCTAATAAGATGAAGTATTAAGTTAATCGTACTTATCTTGGGACTGTTCCGTCCAAACTTACTTTTCTTTTCAATAAGAGTGTACATGGCTCACGGTGGTAAGCCTTGGGTCGGGGATCCAAACCACGAACACTACCAAGCGGCGCGACGAGCCACTAAACAAGTTTTTGGCGTTGAACCGGATTTAACTCGAGAAGGTGGCAGTATTCCAGTTACTCTGACGTTTCAGGATATCACTCAAAAGAACGTCATATTGCTTCCAATGGGTGCGGCGGATGACGGAGCACACTCGCAAAATGAGAAGATTAACATTACTAATTACATTGAAGGGGTAAGCACTTTGGCGTCGCCCCGGGTACTATGGCGTCGTCCCGGGTACTATAGCGTCGTCCCGGGTACTACAGCGTCGTCCCGGGTACTATAGCGTCGTCCCGGGTACTACGGCGTCGTCCCGGGTACTACGGCGTCGCCCCGGGTACTACGGCGTCGCCCCGGGTACTACGGCGTCGCCCCGGGTACTACGGCGTCGCCCCGGGTACTACGGCGTCGCCCCGGGTACTATGGCGTCGTCCCGGGTACTATAGCGTCGTCCCGGGTACTACGGCGTCGTCCCGGGTACTACGGCGTCGTCCCGGGTACTACGGCGTCGCCCCGGGTACTACGGCGTCGCCCCGGGTACTACGGCGTCGCCCCGGGTACTACGGCGTCGCCCCGGGTACTACGGCGTCGCCCCGGGTACTACGGCGTCGCCCCGGGTACTACGGCGTCGCCCCGGGTACTACGGCGTCGCCCCGGGTACTACGGCGTCGCCCCGGGTACTACGGCGTCGCCCCGGGTACTACGGCGTCGCCCCGGGTACTACGGCGCCGTCCCGGGTACTACGGCGCCGTCCCGGGTACTACGGCGCCGTCCCGGGTACTACGGCGCCGTCCCGGGTACTACGGCGCCGTCCCGGGTACTACGGCGCCGTCCCGGGTACTACGGCGTCGTCCCGGGTACTACGGCGTCGTCCCGGGTACTACGGCGTCGTCCCGGGTACTACGGCGTCGTCCCGGGTACTACGGCGCCGTCCCGGGTACTACGGCGTCGTCCCGGGTACTACGGCGTCGTCCCGGGTACTACGGCGTCGTCCCGGGTACTACGGCGTCGTCCCGGGTACTACGGCGTCGTCCCGGGTACTACGGCGTCGTCCCGGGTACTACGGCGTCGTCCCGGGTACTACGGCGTCGTCCCGGGTACTACGGCGCCGTCCCGGGTACTACGGCGCCGTCCCGGGTACTACGGCGTCGTCCCGGGTACTACGGCGTCGTCCCGGGTACTACGGCGTCGTCCCGGGTACTACGGCGTCGTCCCGGGTACTACGGCGTCGTCCCGGGTACTACGGCGTCGTCCCGGGTACTATGGCGTCGTCCCGGGTACTATGGCGTCGTCCCGGGTACTATGGCGTCGTCCCGGGTACTATGGCGTCGCCCCTAGTACTTGTGGGTAATGGAGGCGTTTGATTTCCATTTTCAGACGAAGTTGATGGCAGCTTACTTAAAAGAAGTGTCCATGTTGAAGTAATACTCCTTTCGCTTCATGTTCCTGATTAGCCAGATTTATTACGGAGAACAAATCACGTGGTTTCATGGTATATTTTTATAAGATAAAAACCAATCTACGAGCTTCTAATTATATTAATAATTTTATCTGATGAAATAAAATTTTCTGCAAGCACATTTTGGTTGTTTATTTTTAAATCATACAGTTTACAAAAAAAAAGTAAAATATTTGCAATGAAATTGACGAGGCCCCTTCCTTCCCACCGTCACTAAAAGCCAATTAGAATTTCTCTCCACGAGGCGACAAGAGGAGTTGTTATATTTACAATGTCTTTTGTTTCATTTTAGCAAAAAGTGCTCTCATTAATGTCTCAATTAGTTTTATCAACATTATTTCGAGTCCCATGACGTCATAATAATATAAATTAAAGAATTGTAGAAACATGCCTTTTTATAAATTTAGTTTTTTCGACCCCTCGTTAAAACAAACTAAAACGAGAGAGTGATAGTTAAGCTCGTTAACTAATAAAAATTATCTCTCTGGTTTAATTTAACTGAAACCCCGCCTTAAAATTATACGATTGTTTCCTAAAGCTAATTAGAGATTTGATGATTTTATTCTAAAACTTACGTACGTTTAAAAAATTTCTTTGTTTCAAGATTCAAAGCTTTTCTGCGTTTTTTTTCTCACATGACGATATTTTTTGACGTAAGTGTCAACCATAGCTTTTATTTTGACAGGATTTATTTCACCACTTTTGTTATGACATACCTTTCAATAAAAATTAACATTTTTTGAACTTGGATCGAAAACCATAAGAGTAAAAAAGATGTTTTACCTTCGGAACGCATTTTCTTAGAATAGCTTTGTAATCTTCTTTCGATATGTCCTTTTTATTGTAAAATGGTTTGAGACTGAGTTTCACTTCTTCGACGACACGTTCTTGACGATTTAATTTCTTCATGTACTGAGAATTAAATTAAAATTAGACAATCTTACGCGAACTAAGACTAATTAAGATCAAAAGTTTATGACTATTATCCTAAGAAGTACAACACATAAAATTTCTTTCCCCATTAGTGAATACCTAATCTCTTGAAAGAGGTCCCCAGTGTTCAAAAATAAGTATGCCAGTTCAAGGACTGATTTTAGTTTCTTTGCAGCATTATTCGCGTTTGATGTCTAGCCATAATGTCTTGCAATAACTAGTCGCTAACTCAAACCACGGATCGAGTCTAAAACATTCAGTAGTCCCCCCCCCTTTCTTGCGCCATAAATCAGAGGTAAGCTCAAAATGCGAACAAACTAATAAAAAAGCTGCGCAACAGAGGTGGTTTCGAATAAGAACTGGGTCTTCGCGGGATCCGTCTTCAAAGACTTCCATGTATTTATTGAAGTTACTAAGAGTATAAGGACCTAGCTTTAGCATACTTTGTAGCAATAACACTGGCGCCCGCTTACATCGCCAAGGGTCGCTTCAACTATGCCGCGATTTCAGTGATAAAACTTTCTCAATATTTGTAAAACGAACTAGGCTAGGCCTATATGAGGAACGTTTGTATACTGCCTGACACGAAACCCTTAGTCTCAGTTTGTGATGGGATCTCAGTTTAAACACGTCATATTCGCGCATCCTTACTTTTTCCTTAACTTGGAGTTCCACAGCGGAATTGGGTACGTCATCGATTATTTTCAGTTGGGTTTCGTTTCTCTTGCCACCCTTCTTGCAAGCAGCGCCATGGTGTTTCTTTTTATGTTTACTAGTCCTTTCATTGGCTTCACCAGCGTTCTTTTGCTTAGCGCCACTAGAAGCACCGGCTTGCGCGTGTTTCCGCGACACTTTACCCGCGGTTTTGTCCTGAGAACCTTTGTTATTGGTGGATGCTTTAGCGGCGGACATTTTAGAAACCTTCGCGGCTCCGGCCACGAGAAGCTCGCGCGTTGCTTTGTCTTCGAGTAATTTGGGTACCGCCGCTAAAAGCGCGTCAAACGCGTCCTTAGGAGGACCAGATTGAAAAACCTTCGAGGAGTGAGGTGGTTTGTTTTTGTAGTTGTTTTCGGGTGATATATTTTCGTCCATTTGATTATCCAACCCAGGAGAATCTGGTGGTGAATACGGTGAATCTACGTCCATATCGACGACATCATTGGCGGCTTCGTTCTTATTTAACCCTTGTCCTTGCATATTATAGTTGTTGTTACCACCGGCATTATTAGCGTGTGACATTTGAGATATAACCGTAACAGGTACGGTGGTAACCAAAGGCATTGAACTAACGATCATGGGTAATGAAGTGTACGTTTTAATTAACGGTGAACCTCTACCCTGTTGCCGCCCGCTGTTATCGTGGCCGAGCCGATGCTGATGATGACTTTGCAACATGTTCGGCGGTGGTTGAGTAATGTCCGGCATGTTTATCTGTCGGTGAGACAATGGCAAAGCGTTCATAGATCCTTGAGGATTCATATTCGGCGTTGGTAATAAAGGTGGTCCCGTTATCTGCTGTCTTATCGGATGAAGCATAGCTAAAGATCCGCTGTTCGGAGGTGGCATCATGCCGCTTATTTGAGCACCGGGATGTGGCAGACGTTGAGGCATTTGATGGCCGATAAAATTCCCGTGCATGACGTGTTGCATTTGGTTACCAGCGGGAAAAAGCATTGTCGGCGGCGCGCCACCTAAAGACCACCGTAAACCTTGAAGTCCTTGAAGACCCGCGGTTACCAAGGGTACGGGACCACCTCCCATGTTCCTGGGTAGCGATTGAGTCATAAAATTCGGCGGTGGTAAATGAATATTTGGCATTGAAGTAATTGGGCCACTTTGTTGGATCGAGTTTTGAAACTGGGGTGGCGCTTGGGATACCGGGAAATTTATTGGGGGCGTCAACATGTTTTGCTGCATCGAAATCGCTTGCGGAGGTGCAGCCACGGATGGACTTGAAGCGGAAACAGCGATTGATAACATATTTCCAGTAGAATTTGGTGGTGGAGCCCCCTGACACGTGGCGGGTTGAGTATGAGGTTCCGGTTCAGGGGGTAGAGGAGGTAATTCAGGTTCCGGGGGTGGCTTGGGGTCGCGGGACATACTTTCCGAATGGTTCGAGCTGTTATTTCCATCGGAACCTTTATAACTCGGGCTTCTGGTTGGTTCACATGGGTCGTAGCTTTCGTTATCCATTGGCGAAGGAGGTGACGGCGATCTGGGTTGCCGTTTATTAAACATTCCAGAGAAGTTAAGCGACTCCTTGTTTCTCGCATCCTGTTCTGACGGTATGTTTGCTTCGTTATGTTGATGGTGTTGATTCTTTGAAGACGCGGGACCCGTTCGGTAATTTTTTCTACCACCGGCTTCTTCGCGGTGACTATCCTTGCTAACTGAACGGCTACCATTTGACTGTTCGTTCTGAGGGCTGGTTCGTTCTCTTCCAGAAGTTCCAAGTTCATCGTCGCTTTCGGATATGGTGATCACTTCGGGGCGTTGTCTAGATTTTTGCCTACTCTTTGAAAGCAAGCTCTCTTTCACTCTCATTCTAATAGGGCTTTGTTTTTTGCGTGGTCTAACTGGGGGTTGTTGAAGTTTGGACTTATCGGCGAGTTTCTCTTCGACAATCGCGTACCCTAAGCTCTTCTCTCCGTCATTACTATCATCTTCAGGTGGTGGAGAGTCTGGAGGCGAACGAGGCTTGGCCGGAGGATGGTCAACACGATCGGACCAATCTTTGGTAGTATTTGGGGTTTCTTCATCGCTATTCCAGGACATTTGTGGCAATGGTGGCGCCGGTGGTTGCATTCTAGCTTTTTTCGAGGATGTTTCGGGTTCGGTTCTATTTGAGCCACTCTTGTTGGTTTTATTGTTATTATCGAAAGATTCTTTCGGTGGTTCAACCTCGGCCGGTAATTGTTGAGCTTTATCTTTAGCCGGAACTTCTTTATTGCGATTGTAATTGACATTAATTACGATGCTACCGTCTTCCTTTGAAAATATCTCCTTGGATTCCACGTCCGATATTTCAACCTCCATTTCCGGTGACGGACTCGATGAAACTTTAGATTTCGCGGAATCAACCGGAAGTGAGCTATAAATGTCGTCTCGTAATTTCCGGTCTTTGTCCGACTTTTTGCTAGGTTTCTCGCGTTTCTCAACTATGATGGTATCGTCTATTTTCCTGACATCGCGTTCCCTTCTCTTTTCGACGGGTTGTAATTGTTCTAAATGCGGATCATCATCGTACAAGTAACGATACTCTTCATCGTAAGCGTAGTAGTTATCCTGATGAGCTTTGCCTTCATTGTATTTGTTATATAATTGCTGTTCCGGTGAACTTTGCTCCTTTCTTTTAAGTTTGGAGCTACTGTGTTTGGTGGAGGACATGATATCTCTATCTCTCGTATCCCTGCTATCCCGGACTTTCTCTTTATCCGATGTTCTCTTGCTGGTACTACTACCACTTTGAAACTTTTCCTTGTCGTGTCTACTTCGCGATGACTTTTCGTGATGCTCTTTATTGGATTTCTTCTCCCGATGGCGTCTGTCGCTTTCGTAATCCTTATCAGTTGGGTAATGGTAATCCTTCTCGGACCGTCTCTCTTTGGAGTGATCTCGACGATGTTTTTCAGATCGGCTACTACCACCGCCACGTTTATCCTCCTTTTTCTTGTCGCCGTGGTGACCACTACCATCTTTGCGTCTCTCGTGACGGTCTCGATCCCGTTCCGACTCGTCTCGCGCGTGGGCATCGCGTCTGCGTTCGGATTCCTCGGACTTTTCAGCTTTACGCTCACTTCCTTTTCGATTACTATCGTCCGTTTTCTTTCTGGAGTCGCGGTCGCGATCGCGTTTCTTGTCGTCACCCTTGTCCTTCAACTCACGTTCGCCGAAGATTACTTTTTCGTCGCGATATTTACCATCCCTGTAGCTACGTTCCTTGGTACTTTTTGAAGGTTTTTTCCAATTAATCTCGGACGAATCGGTTTTATCATTCTTAGGTCGTTCGCTACTGGTTTTGGACGACTTATTACTGTCCGATTTCTTAGATGACCTCGATTTAGAGCAAGTGTCCTTGTGGATAAACTTTTGAACCACAACGGGGACAAACGGGATGTTACTATTATCAACTTTGGGGGCTTCAATCTCTAATAGTTTATCTAAACCTTTATCGCTATCGTCGAAATCTTCAATGTCACTTTTTTCTAATTTAATATCGTCGGCGATTTCTTCGAGTTCCGCTGGCAACGCGTCATCGTCTTCGAGTTCATCCACTGGTTTATCGGCTTCATCATCGTCTTCGTCCTCACTATCCTTATTGGTGGAGGAGATATTGGCTTTGTTCTCTTTAGATACGTTAGGATTATCCTCTTCTTCACCGTAATCGAGCTGATTATCGTCGCTACCGACATCCGATATGTCTTCAACACCATCCGTAATCATTTTGGAAAAGGTTTCGTCGACGTCCTTAACAGGTTCTTCCGGAGCGGATTCCGCTCTAGAGTTCAATTTTTCCGCTGTATCTTTAGAGGTCGGAGGTTCATCATTTATGGTTGGTGTAATATTTTCAACATTCTCCGAGTTGATAGTTGCGCTATCAACTTTATCCTTAGTTACTTCCGTTTCAGGCTTAACTGGGTCCTTTTGAGCCTCATCGGGGTTGGGATCATTTTCATCACCGCTTTGCTCTGGTTCTTGATCATCGTCACCAATCTGCTCCGCTTCTTGATCCTCGTCACCAATCTGTTCCGCTTCTTGATCGTCGTCACCAATCTGTTCCGCTTCTTGATCGTCGTCACCAATCTGTTCCGCTTCTTGATCGTCGTCACCAATCTGTTCCGCTTCTTGATCGTCGTCACCAATTTGTTCCGCTTCTTGATCCTCGTCACCAACCTGTTCTGGTTCTTGATCCTCGTCACCAATTTGTTCTGGTAATCGTTCTTCATCAGGATCATTTTCATTTTCAGCGTCTTCATTCTCTTGTTCGGCGTCATTTTCATTGTCAACTTCCATTTCGTCAGTTTCCCTTTCTTGTTCGTTTTCGACTTTAGGATTTTCTTCCTCTAAGTACTCAGCATCCTGAGCCGCGTCTTGATTTTCATTTTCTTGACCATTTTCGTCATAATTCTCGTCGTAATCATATTCTTCATCGTAATCTTCACCCTCATCATCTTGGTACGAGTCATCCGCTTCGGGTTCGGCAGTCGTGTCCTTACCACCATTCTTATCCGTATTAGGAGCTGAACACTGTTCCTTATCAGCCTTATTGTCCTCGCTTTCGGATATGGGTGATCCAACTTTGGCGCTAATGACGTCATCATCGAAGGTATGTCTTGGGGACGCGTTATCCTGTGCCGTGGTCGCGACCGATTCCTGTTCGTCAGTGTTATAGGGGTTTTCCTGACTAACTTCGTCGCCCGTTATGCTGGCTTCCGGGTCGTAAGGTGGTGTTGATATCTTCTTCACTTGAGTAGGAATTTCTTGCATGTCTTGCGATTCCTCGTTTGGGGTATTGTCAGTCGTTGGGCTTTCAGGGTTGTAAACCTCGTTTGGGGCATTGTCGATGGTTGGGCTTTCTGGGTTGTAAGCCTCGTTTGGAGCATTGTCAATCGTTGGGCTTTCTGGGTTGTAAGCCTGGTTTGGGGTATTGTTGGTCGTTGGGCTTTCTGGGTTGTAAACCTCGTTAACTTTCGGGCCACTAGACGCACCTCCGTCGACTGATTCAACATCGATACTTCCGGCGTAATCTTGGGAACTATTAACGGAGGCAACACTTTCGACCAGTTTACTACGAGGCGACGAATAAGGTTCTTCCGGTTCTTCTTCGGGATCTGGTGATTCAGGACCGGAAACGCTCTCCAAGTCGAGACACGCCGATATCTTTTGCGTAAGTTCGTGTTCTTGGGCGGCCTCTTCATCGATGACAAGCTCGTCATCACTAGAATCCTCGGAAACATTGGGTTGTCCCATGGGGTTAGGGGTCGCGACCTCGCTATGGACGCTACTGGCGCTATTGCACTTTGCGCCTCCACTTTCATCCGTATTGCCGCCTTGTGGGAATACCTCATTTTCATCGTTAGATATGGTTTCAATATCGCTATAGATATCAATATCATCGTCGCTTTGACTCGTTTTTGAATCCTTATTCTTCGTAATCGCTTTACGTCGGGTATCAAACGCGCATGGGGATTCGTCACCGCCACTATTGGGATCAGGTTCAAGATCACGACCCCCTGATTGGTCACTCGGTGTAGTACTTAAAACAACACCGGTACTTTCTTGCGACCTTGACGCGTTTACGTTTGATCCAGCCCTACTTGTTGACGGTGACGTCACGCTGGATCTCGATGAAGAACCGGAGTGCCCCGGGTCCACTGGGTTTCCCGAATTCCCAGGATTGGGTTCGTTACGATTAGTAATCGGTTGATTCTTGATAGCGGCCATTTTTTTAGTTAAAACCAGCGTGTTCGGGGCGACGGGTTCCGTTTGTACAACATTCCCGTTACGAGTAATTTTAAGCTTTTCTGAGTTTGAATGTAAGATGGTTTGTTTCTGCAATATACTGCCGAGTAAGTCAAAAGAGGCGGTACTAGTTGAAGGTGTAGCTATAACCAAAGGCACTCTGAAATGATAGAAAAAATATGGCCTACTGTCAGAGTAGAACGGCTATTTTTGAGTTTGGAGTCAAACGTGGTTTCTTGGTTCCGTTCTAATTTCCAGGGAATTCATTCAGAGTGATTTCGGAGATAGTTTCGAGGCCACCAGAGGAATCGTTAAAAGCTATACCTCTAAATTAGCTGTACTGCAAATGACGTATCGTAGTCTCAAACTAAACATAACTCTACGCTATCGTCGATAGTGAAAAAAGTGCAAATAAATAGTCCCTCAAAATAACGATCTAATCACTAATAGTTGCCGCCATTTTGTCGGTTAATTTCAAACGTAAACAAATGCGAGCTACTTGGTCTCAGAGGCTCAAATATTTAAGTTGTTCATATGTATTTACAAAAATTGAGAAAGTTTTATAAATCTAATTATCTTTAGTTAAATAGTTATATAACAAATAATTAACCGTTAATAGTTAACGGTTTGTCGAGGTTGGTTTCATCGATAATTTACAGTGTATCTCATTAACATAGGCTTTTACACAGAATCAAGAACTCATATAAGATCCGAGAACGTAATAATAGACATTTTTGTCTTCTACGAGCAAATATACTTTCGCATTGTGAGCGAACCGGGTTCCCGAGTTTCAATTACCTTCTCGCGAGTCATTTTTCAAGTTGGCCACGAATATAAACCAAAATTTAAATAACCCTTACATATGATATAACCAACACGCGTGCCAAAAATCAATGAAGTCGGGTGACATTTAAGGAAGTTATTATGTCACCAAAATCTGATAACTTATATTAATGTACGCCATTTTCCAAGATGGCCGCGGATTTGAAACAAAATTTACGTAGCCCTTCTATGGAGTATAATAAACAACTATACCAAATTTCAGGCTAATAGGTTAAGTTTTAGAGCGTTAGGAGGAAAAAACGATGATCTTTTTAACCATACGTTCTCATACGCTATATGGGTTCTTGACGTCCGCGATATATCACACAACATATAAAATAATATCAAAGAGACGAATAAAAAGTAGGCTTAGTAATCTATGAAAAAATATATGAAAATGTGTACATTCATAATAGACCAATTGAGTAAATAACATAACGATCATAAAAAGGGCATTTCTTTAGATGTAAAAAAGCTCCGTGGCACCATACTAAATAAATTCAAAATACAACGCCATGGAATTTTTTTTTACATCAAGAAATGAGCTTCCGATATTCAATATAATCCAAACATATTATTAAGATGAAAATTTAACCATGCAATGAATCAAGTAATATCAACAACTATAGTTGGTTCCAATCTAAGAAGGGACCAAGCTGCTTTGTCAAGTAAAGTTCCGCAAGGGCAACTATAGGACTATAATATATCACTCCTTGAAGGGTCTTTATCCATAAATTCATAAGATATGTTTCATAAGTTAGTCACTGGCTACTGAGAGCTTGTCATGTAGTGACGTAGGTCATAGATTCTCGTAAACCGACGCCTGGTGAGGCGCTGTCAAAGGTTTAGTACAGACTAAGTAGGAAGTTGGACTGTAAAACCAAAGTATTCAATTCTCGCTTCCGTCGTTCTCGATCTAGCTCGAGCTGTAAGTCCCTAGCATTACGAATTTGAATAGGAAGTGCGTCATACTTATGGTACGTATCTTATAAACTTATGCTATTGGAACTAGCTAAGCCTCCAGGGGTTTGTTGGTTACTTCTACCAAAAGAAACATAAGAAACCTCACTTCCGCTTCTATCCAAAGCTAGTTTTGATTATGAAAGGCGGAAATCATTTTATTCAAAAACAGTGCACCTTCACTAACACATGTTTCTTATTTATTTCGTCCACGTATAGCAATTTAGCAAAACAATATTTTTTTTCCTGAATTTCGGAATTATTTATGGGTTTTACTTCAAAACCAATAGGCCTTTCTATAAATTATTTCGCGGGAGGGTACGAACGCCCTTCATCTCTGCTTTTTCCCCCCCGGCAACATTTTCTTTTCGCGGGAGGGAAGAATAGCCTTCGTCTCTGCTTTCCCCCCCCGGCAACATACGGATTTTATGTAAAGGCCTATTCAAGTGATATGAACTCCGTAACCTTACCTTACCACCATAAATACAGTAGAATATCCCTCAAAGATTTCAAAAGACCCCTGTAAGAACCAGGGGAGTACCCCCCCCCTCTCCAAATCAATCAGAGTCAAGATAACAAAAACCCAAAGGGGTACTCCGAAAAAGAACCCACATAACACCCGAGAAAAAAAGTACAGAGAACTTTCTCTTGAGTAAGCAGTACGTCACACCTTCCATAGTTTTACTACGTTTTTGGCAGCCATATTGGTGGATTTCAGCTTTCTCCCTGTATTTAACCCACAACTATTATCGTGTAAATTGTCCGACGAAAACCATGATTTACAATACATCGCCGCCATATTGGCAAGAATTAGCGACCAAATACAAAGTATCAGCCTCGTGGGAACCCAAAATGCGAGGCGATTCATAGGTTCTCAACTCTTAAATATGTTCCCGTTACCACTTTTAAACTACGCGTCTAAAATAAAACCGGTTTTCTTTGTGCAGAATTCACCCCTCCTTTTTAAGATTGGAACAAACTACTGACGAATTGACAAGTTGACAATGGGATAAAAGGAAAACATCAAATACCTTTTGTTGTTGCTTTTCGAAGGTCCATTGAGAATGGCCGCGGCTTTCTTGAGGTTGAGACTAGGGCGATGATGCTGCATTCTGGGCGTGGCTAACACTTCCCCCGATCCTCCTCCTTGAGCACCTCCGTATCCTCCGTCAGAATTATCGGACAAGTAGGAATCTTCGAACTCGATCAGTTCCTCCCTATCTCCAAAGATGGATAAGGATGGTACAGCCTCGCCTCTGCTGCTGTTACCAACTCCTTGTCTTGACCATCGTTGTTCGCCAGCCGGTGGGGGTTTCGCCTTGACCAAAGGGATAGTTCGTCCAGGTGGAGGTCGAGTTAAACCTAATTTGGCCGCGATTCGTTTTTTGACGGAGTCAGTCGAAATCAAAGGTCTCGCTGCTCGTTTTGACTGGAATTACAATAAGGACGAAGAAATTGTAGAAAAAACTATGTTCATGATGGGCGGGCGTAATCGCGTCAAAGAAAACATTCGCCAGATTGCATTTAGTCTATTTTACATTCTCCTGATTTTATGAAAGCCACGTATCAATACCCTAAACTTATGAGGCCTATTCAAACATACTTTTAATCCCTAGACGTCGTAGATGCCACGTACCACTTCACGAAACCAATTTATCAATTCCCTGGCTTTATCAAACGTATTCTTCAACTTAATAACATCAACGTAGCCGCGTAGCGATCCCCCGACATCGAACATGACGCGTAGCGACCCCCCGACTTCGAAGATGACGCGTAGCGACCCCCCGACTTCGAAGATGACGCGTAGCGACCCCCCGACTTCGAAGATGACGCGTAGAGACCCCCCGACATCGAAGATGACGCGTAGAGACCCCCCCGACTTCGAAGATGACGCGTAGCGACCCCCCGACTTCGAAGATGACGCGTAGAGACCCCCCGACTTCGAAGATGACGCGTAGAGACCCCCCGACTTCGAAGATGACGCGTAGAGACCCCCCGACTTCGAAGATGACGCGTAGAGACCCCCCGACTTCGAAGATGACGCGTAGAGACCCCCCGACTTCGAAGATGACGCGTAGAGACCCCCCCGACTTCGAAGATGACGCGTAGAGACCCCCCGACTTCGAAGATGACGCGTAGAGACCCCCCGACTTCGAAGATGACGCGTAGAGACCCCCCGACTTCGAAGATGACGCGTAGAGACCCCCCGACTTCGAAGATGACGCGTAGAGACCCCCCGACTTCGAAGATGACGCGTAGAGACCCCCCGACTTCGAAGATGACGCGTAGAGACCCCCCGACTTCGAAGATGACGCGTAGAGACCCCCCCGACTTCGAAGATGACGCGTAGAGACCCCCCGACTTCGAACATGACGCGTAGAGACCAGCCGACTTCGAACGTGACGCGTAGAGACCAGCCGACTTCGAACATGACGCTTAGCGATCCCCCGACTTCGAACATGACGCTTAGCGATCCCCCGACTTCGAACATGACGCTTAGCGATCCCCCGACTTCGAACATGACGCTCAGCGATCCCCCGACTTCGAACAGGACGCTTAGCGATTCCCCAACTTCGAACATGACGCTCAGCGATCCCCCGACTTCGAACATGACGCTCAGCGATCCCCCGACTTCGAACATGACGCTCAGCGATCCCCCGACTTCGAACATGACGCTCAGCGATCCCCCGACTTTGAACAGGACGCTTAGCGATTCCCCGACTTCGAACATGACGCTCAGCGATCCCCCGACTTCGAACAGGACGCTTAGCGATCCCCCGACTTCGAACAGGACGCTCAGCGATCCCCCGACTTCGAACAGGACGCTTAGCGATCCCCCGACTTCGAACAGGACGCTTAGCGATCCCCCGACTTCGAACATGACGCTCAGCGATCCCCCGACTTCGAACAGGACGCTTAGCGATTCCCCGACTTCGAACATGACGCTCAGCGATCCCCCGACTTCGAACAGGACGCTTAGCGATCCCCCGACTTCGAACAGGACGCTTAGCGATCCCCCGACTTCGAACAGGACGCTTAGCGATCCCCCGACTTCGAACAGGACGCTTAGCGATCCCCCGACTTCGAACAGGACGCTTAGCGATCCCCCGACTTCGAACATGACGCTTAGCGATCCCCCGACTTCGAACATGACGCTTAGCGATCCCCCGACTTCGAACATGACGCTTAGCGATCCCCCGACTTCGAACATGACGCTCAGCGATCCCCCGACTTTGAACAGGACGCTTAGCGATTCCCCGACTTCGAACATGACGCTCAGCGATCCCCCGACTTCGAACATGACGCTCAGCGATCCCCCGACTTCGAACATGACGCTCAGCGATCCCCCGACTTCGAACATGACGCTCAGCGATCCCCCGACTTCGAACAGGACGCTTAGCGATCCCCCGACTTCGAACAGGACGCTCAGCGATCCCCCGACTTCGAACAGGACGCTTAGCGATCCCCCGACTTCGAACAGGACGCTTAGCGATCCCCCGACTTCGAACAGGACGCTTAGCGATACCCCGACTTCGAACATGACGCTCAGCGATCCCCCGACTTCGAACAGGACGATTAGCGATCCCCCGACTTCGAACAGGACGCTTAGCGATCCCCCGACTTCGAAGATGACGCTTAGCGATCCCCCGACTTCGAACATGACGCTTAGCGATCCCCCGACTTCGAACAGGACGCGTAGCGATCCCCCGACTTCGAACACGACGCGTAGCGATCCCCCGACTTCGAAGACGACGCTCAGCGATCCCCCGACATCGAAGATGACGCGTAGCGATCCCCCGACATCGAACATGACGCGTAGCGATCCCCCGACTTCGAAGATGACGCGTAGCGATCCCCAGACATCGAAGATGACGCGTAGCGATCCCCAGACATCGAAGATGACGCGTAGCGATCCCCAGACATCGAAGATGACGCGTAGCGATCCCCCGACATCGAACATGACGCGTAGCGATCCCCCGACTTCGAAGATGACGCGTAGCGATCCCCAGACATCGAAGATGACGCGTAGCGATCCCCAGACATCGAAGATGACGCGTAGCGATCCCCAGACATCGAAGATGACGCGTAGCGATCCCCAGACATCGAAGATGACGCGTAGCGATCCCCCGACTTCGAAGACGACGCTCAGCGATCCCCCGACTTCGAAGATGACGCTCAGCGATCCCCCGACTTCGAACATGACGAGTAGCGATCCCCCGACTTCGAACATGACGCGTAGCGATCCCCCGACATCGAACATGACGCGTAGCGATCCCCCGACTTCAAATATGACGCGTAGCGATCCCCGACTTCGAAAATGACGCGCAGCGATCCACTGACTTCGAAGACGGCGCGTACCGATCCCCCGACTTCAAACATGACGCGTAGCAATCCCCCGACTTCGAAAATGACGCGCAGCGATCCACTGACTTCGAAGACGGCGCGTACCGATCCCCCGACTTCAAACATGACGCGTAGCAATCCCCCGACTTCGAAAATGACGCGCAGCGATCCACTGACTTCGAAGACGGCGCGTACCGATCCCCTTACTTCATATAGCCTACTTTCCAATTGTTGTTATACCATAAACGTCAAAACACTTTAATCACATGAACTTTACAGATCTTTCAACTTTTGAATAATCCCATTCATTCATTAACTCATCCAATTGAATTCCCTGACTTCACACAAAGAAATTTCCAATATATCTCTGGACAAACCCACCCACCCAGTATCCCAACTCAAGCGTCGATAATACTTACTCTAAAGGTACGTCTTCCTTTTCTCCTCGTTTTGGTTTTCCTGCGTCTTGTTTTGGTTTTACCACTAGAACTTTTAGTTTTAGACGTTGAAGAAGACGCGGTAGTCTTCCTCCGCTTTCTTCTACGTCTATACTTCTTTCTAGGAGCGGCTCTACGTTGAACGGGAGCTCTAGCTGGAATCGCGTCGTCTTCCGCCAGATTCTCAAGCTCCAAAATACCTCGCGTCATTCTTAGACGTTCTATCCTGGATCTGACGTTTTCACTGGCTCTCGTTCTAGCTATGGCGCGTCTAAATGGTTGAGGACGAAAGTTATTACGGACCAAATCCCGAACTTCGTCCCTAACATTGGCATAATCTATAAGAAAATCCGTAAAAGGTTAATGTTAAGATTATTTTTAACATTAAGTAATACTTACTAGGATCGTGAATTGCGGAGCATTCGGAGCAAAACCATTGACTAATTGGTATAACAGTTAAGGGAGGATCCATACACTCGCAATGGCATCCTGAATCGCAACCGTCGCATAGTAAAAGAGTCTCTTCTCTATCACCTCTACCGCAGACTTCGCAAACTACCGTGTCATTTTCCGCAGCGTCATTTTCAGGTTCATCTTGTTTAGAAACAACTGGGATCTGCGGGGAAAAACATTTGTTTTGTTTTTTTTTTTTCAAAATTCTTGAAAATGTTCTTGAATTGGGATTCTGAAAATAATATCTGACCCTTTTTATTATTTTATCACTCAGGTCTTTCACCAGGATTAAATTAAATACTTGTCGGTCCTGGGGACAGGTATTCACGTTCTGTAATGATATAATGTTCAAAATTTTTAAGTAAACAGATCTACTATGTAAATTAATGTAAAAAAATGCGTTAATATTAAAAAAAAATTGTTCAAATTCTTACTCTGGACCATTCTTGTATACAATCCAGACAAAACATGTGATCGCAGCTTTCAGGAGTTCCTGTTTCTTGACCCCTGAACTTATTCAAACAAATTGGACACTTCTCCGATTGCCCATCGCTTTCGTCACTTTGATCACTTTCACCAACTTTATCGTCACCAATTACATCTTCCTCTAATTCATCATCATTTTCATAATCTTCTGATCCAGATTCATCATCTTCACTATCTTCAACGCTCTCGTCACCAGATAATATAGAATCATCAGAACCCGACTCGTTTCCATCTTCGTCACTTATTATTTGACGAGATTTAGATATACGTTTTCGTTTAATCCCCGAGACAGCGCTATCACTATCTGAACTATCCACACGAGTTTGGGAACATTCACCAACATCGTTAACTTCATTGTCACTTATCACCGCAGTTGTTATTTTGCGTTTCTTGCGATTTATTTTGTCAAACTCGTCTTCGGAACTCATTTTTTAAAGGCCTTTCAATGCTTTTGAAATAAAAGCAATCGTTTTTTACCGTATTTCTACTACAAGTTTGTTATTGATATACATGAATACATAGCGTTGGCGTCTAGGGTTTAAAATTGAGGAAGCACCATCAAAACAAAATTGTGGGCTACAGTTATTATTTTAATATACATTAAATGCACTCAAAATCTTCAAAAACCATGATTATTAGAATTATATTCAAAAACCCAATGATATTAATGATTTCGAAGACAAAACATTGAAAAGAAAACCGTACAAAAGTTTAGATTTACTGATTACTCTCTGTATGTAGTGCTAAGCCTAGGTTTCTGATAGAAATAATCTCTGTAGGACTAGAAGCATTGATTACTTATGTCAGACTTTAACATTTTTCAATGAATTAAGAACAAATGAAGATTCTTTAATCTTTTTAATCAATGAAACTCAAAGATTGTTATTATTAATCGATATATTATAATTAAGCCTAGCTAAGATCATAGAATTTACACCGCTGAACTACGACAACAAAGACCACAGAATAGAGAAGACTGTCAGTTGTTCTCGAACTAGGACTCCGTAGTAGTGTGTTCGGTTTCTTATGTCCAGAGCTATTTTTACTGAACTTTAGTTCAGTTCTCTTCATTATCCACTCTATAGCTGCTTTGAGTTTTGGCGGTAAATTTAAAATAGAAAAAAAGCACGTTTTGGGCTTCCATACATAATTTAGATTTGAAGAAATGGATCGAAAAACTTGTAGGAAAACTTGTAGCACCATAGACTATGGTGTATTAAGCCTGACTAAAAAACCCTTACGCAACTTTTACACTTTCCATTTATTATTATTTTTCTTTTACTTTATGAAACATCTGCCACTATTCACTTCCAGCTGCCAGAAAATATTTAAAAAATAATACAGCTATAATTTTTTCATACACCTAACTAAAACTTTCAACACAATACTAGCGTTAGGCTTCCAAGAAAGAGAGAATAGAAGTCCAATAAATCGTAATTTGTAAATTCTGATTGTCGAAATTGTCCGCCGATTCGTACGATTGTTGGTATATGACAGTTCATAATATTTATTGAAAAGATCAATTGGCTTTGATTGGGCACAAACATATCGACGTCTTCTAATTATCGGTCATTAATTGTAACAGACAGTAGTCGCGAGTAAACAGTGAAATACAAACATATAAGTAATCACCGAAAAAATCGTAATCACCGATAAACATCCAGATATCGTGATAATCAACGTAATAATCTGGTGTAAAACAAATGACTAAACTTATGCATAAGTGTTTTTTTTTCTTTGGATATTGGTCATCAATGATTTCTTTGAAGGTAAGTCATTTTCCAAATCCCTGTGAGGAATAGTTACGAGGTAAAACCTTAAAGCCTTTTAAGATAACAGATAGTTACGAGCATGGATAAAGAATGCGCGTGCGGAAATTTGTTTTCACGCTATAGGATCGGCAACTCCCTATCTCGAACGACAGCTTATTCTGTATATCCTCTGTTACAACATCGGTTGTCAGTACGCGCAAAGCTAGGTCTCTATGTAATCTAGCCTTGCGCGTGCTGACAAGAGACAAAAAACTTCAGGATCTTCAGGATTTAGAATCGTTTAAAATATCCTGAAGTTTTTTGTGTGTTGTCAGCACGCGCGAAGCTAGGTTACATCGAGACCTAGCTTTACGCGTGCTGACAACCGATGTTGTAACAGAGTATATACAGAATAAGCTGTCGCCAGAGATAGGGAGTTGCCTATCCTGTAGAGTGAAAACAAATTTCCTCACGCGCATTCTTTATCCATGGTTACGAGTGTGCAAAGTTGAGTAAAGTTGACTAAATTTTCGGGCATTTGCTTTCCCACATTTTAAGAGGCGAAATTGGATTGCAGTCATTGTTTTACTTACTTTGGGAACGTTCATTTTCTTTAGCAAAGTACAAACCTCAATATCGGGTAAATTAATACTTAATTGTTCGAGACGTGCTTTACAACTTATAATATTATCTTTCTAGATGTTTTGAAGCCAAAAAAGGGCGGGAATTTAACAATAGACTGTTGCAATGGTAGATTAGGCAATAAGATGGGTTCGTACGCGACTCTATACGGCTTGGCCAAATTGAACAACCGTCAAGCGGTACTGGCGCAATGCAACGCGGTTCAATTGAAGAAGTTCTTTGAGATTAATTTACCCATAATGCCAATGATTCCCAAGGAGAAATGGATCGGTCATAAAATTAGTAGGATATATAATCCCGATAAAGATTCTCGAATTCCAGAAACCGCAAACATCTTGACGGGGTACCTCTACCCCGCTTCGTTTACGTTCTTCGATTTTGCTCGACAAGACATCAGGAAGGAATTCAGGTTGGTACTTGGTCAATCACGATATATATGTGAGGAAAATTATCACATCTTGAAGGGATTTCTCTAGAATTGTTAAATCTAGAATGATGTAGGAGAAATCACTAGTTCCCTTGGATAGAGGTCAATTAGGTTTAAAAAGGAATTTCTTCCATAGGTTTCGTGAATACCTGCGATATCATGCTGAAAAGTCTCTTCGCGAAATCAAACTACTTTTCGACAACGCAACCCTATTTATTGGTGTTCACGTTAGAAGAGGGGATTACTTGAGCCATATACGAAAAACAAACCAACGTCAAGCGACACCGAAATTTTACCATCTAGCTTTCGAGTACTTCCGAAACAAGTACAAAGACTCCGAGATTGTGTTTGTGGTCGCTAGTGATGACCTTAGATGGTGCCGAAATAACATATATGGTAGTGACGTTTACATCTCAAAACACAAACAGCCGGCAGAGTACGATTTAGCATTATTATCCCATTGCAATCACTCTATCATAAGCTACGGGACATACGGGTTCTGGTCAGCTTATCTCGCTGGCGGGGACACGGTGTACTTGGCCAATGCCACAGCTCCAGGTTCGTGGTTGGACGAAGTTCAACCAGAGAATACCTTCTACTTACCAGAATGGGTAGGAATTTGCGATATCACACCCGATTTTTGGAAGAATTTCAAAATAGTACCGTGTTCATATAATTGTGTCAAATACCATATGTATCGATGATGTCAATTTGATTTAGTTGAATTACGACCTTATGAACCCTAGGAGTTAGGAAAACTGAATGATTTATTTGTCAATTGAATAATATTCTTCTGAATGCACGAGCAACAGGAGAGTAGGATTCTAGTATATCAAGGAACTTATAAAATTAAATTTCTGAAATCACTGTTTAAAAGTAGTCCGCGTATGATATCTTTTGACAATCGCTTTACTTGGTAGTTGGTACTAAAATTTCATATTAAAGGGACTGTGAAGAAAGCATCAGCGAGTTGGTAAAAATTATTTGAATTACGTCACAGGCACGTGACAGAGGAGAGGCGTGGTTCAAATAAACTTATAGCGTTTTCCTTTGGGTCCTCGCGGAGCGCTCCCATGGAGGAATAAAACTAGGAGATCCTATTCTTCAATAACAGTCTTTAACGAAGCTGGAAACTACTACTACCATTTTTATTGCTCCTTGGGAGCGCTCAGCGAGGACCCAAAGGAAAACGCTATTAGCTCGTTTTATTTCGTAAACTAGAAAGTCCAAGAACTCTTATTTTCAGGGCTATTTTCACTCAAAATGAGTTCAGTTCACTTCAGAATCCATTCCCTATAGTTTTTATGATTTTAAGCGGTAAGTTTAAAATAGAAAAAAGAGCACGTTTTGGGCGTTCTTACATAATTAAGATTTAAAAAAAAATGGATCGAAAAACGTGTAGGAAACTTGTAGCACTTTAGACTATGGTGCGTTAACCCTGATTGAAAAACCCTTGTGCAACTTGTACATTTCCCAATTATTATTTCAGTGTACGAGAATTGTTTTTTATTCTTTCTTTACTTCACGAAACAAATGCCACTATTCACATCCATTACATTACCGTCAATTTCCAGCTGCCAGTAAATATTTCTAAAACAATAGAACGAATACGATTTATATATATATATATATATATATATATATATATATATATATATATATAAATCGTATTCGTTCTATTGTGTGTATATATATCCAACTAGCTAAATGTTTCGAATATAGCTGACTAAATTTCCAACGCAATAATAGCGTTAAGCCTTAAAGAAAGATTGGACCATCTACGTATTAGTTCAGTAATTAGAAATCTGGTGTAAAACGAATAACTAACCCCTTTCGGCTCATTCACGAGTGTTTTTGTTGTTTGGAAAACAAACGGGTATATTGGTCAAAAAATGATTTCTTTAAAGGTAAGTCCATTTTACAATTCTCTGTGAGGAATAACCCTGAGGTATTTAATATCGATGGATAAAAGACAGTTTGATCGATAAAACCATAAAATAATATCCCAAGTATCTTCTAAAATAACAGACAGAGTTACGAGGTTTCAAATATAAAGTTGACTGTACATTTTCAGGCATTTGTTTCGCGATTTTTTAAGAAGCGCAAAAGGATTGCAGTCATTGTTTTACTTACTTTGGGAACGTTCATTTTCTTTAGCAATGTACTAACCTCAATATCGGGTAAATTAATACTTAATTGTTCGAGACTTACTTTATAACTGATAATACTATCTTTCTAGATGTTTTGAAGCCACGAAAGGGCGGGAATTTAACAATAGACTGTTGCAATGGTAGATTAGGCAATCTCATGGGTTCGTACGCGACTCTATACGGCTTGGCCAAATTGAACAACCGTCAAGCGGTACTGGCGCAATGCAACGCGGTTCAATTGAAGAAGTTCTTCGAGATTAATTTACCCATAATGCCAATGATTCCCAAGGAGAAGTGGATCAGTCATAAAATTAGTAGGATACTTAATCCCGATAGAGATCTTCAAATTTCAGAAACCGCAAATATCTTGACGGGGTACCTCTACCCCGACTCGTTTACGTTCTTCGATTTTGCTCGGCAAGACATCAGGAAGGAATTCAGGTTGGTACTTGGTCATTCACGATATATATGTGAGGGAAATTAAGAATATTTTGAAGGGATTTCTCTAGAATTATGTAGGTCAAACTACTAGGTACCCTTGGATAGAGGACAATTAGGGTTAAAATTAATTAATTTCTTCCTTAGGTTTCGTGAACACCTGCGAAATCATGCTGAAAAGTCTCTACACGAAATCAAACTACTTTATGACAACTCAACCCTATTTATTGGCGTTCACGTCAGAAGAAGCGATTACTTGAAACATCTAAGGAAATTAAACCAACGTCAAGCGACACCGAAATTTTACCATCTAGCTTTTGAGTATTTCCGAGAAAAGTACAAAGACTCCAAGATTGTGTTTGTGGTCTCTAGTGATGACCTTAGATGGTGCCGAAATAACAAGACATCAGGAAGGAATTCAGGTTGGTACTTGGTCATTCACGATATATCTGTGATGATAATTAGCACATCTTGAAGGGATTTCTCTAGAATTTTTAATTCTAGAATTATGTAGGCCTATTTACCAGGTATCATTAGGGCTATCACACTAAAAAGTTATTTCTTCCACAGGTTTCGTGAATATCTTAGAAAACACGCTGAAAAGTCTCTACACGAAATCAAACTACTTTATGACAACGCAACCCTATTTATTGGTGTTCACGTCAGAAGGAGTGATTACTTGAGTCATCTACGGAAATTAAACCGAAGACAAGCGACACCGAAATTTTACCGTCAAGCTTTTGAGTACTTCCGAGAAAAGTACAAGGACTCCAAGATTGTATTTGTGGTCGCTAGTGATGACCTTGGGTGGTGCCGAAATAACTTAAATGGCAGTGACGTTTATATCTCAAAAGATAAACATCCGGCAGAGTAAGATTTAGCATTATTGTCTCATTGCAACCACTCTATCATAAGCTACGGGACATACGGGTTCTGGTCAGCCTATCTCGCTGGCGGGGATACGGTGTACTTGGCTAATGTCACAGCCCCCGGTTCGTGGTATGACAAACTTGAAGCAGAGAACGAATTCTACTTACCAGAATGGGTGGGCATTTGCGATATCACACCAGAGTTTTGGAAGAATTTCAAATTAGTCCCGTGTAAAAATAATTGTGTAAAATACTACATGTAGTCATGATGAAAAGATTTCAAGCTGAACGTGAGTGCAATAAATCGTTATTTATAAATTTTGATTGGCTAATTTGGTTTTAATCATTTCGCGTCACTATTTAAGGGTGCCCCGGGGTGAAACGCTTGCATTTAAAAAACGTATTTCCTCATCTTTGAAGGGAGTACGGGAAATCATCATTTCAGTTTCAGTTTCCCTTCTCCTCTGTTTTCAATAAATCCACGAAAGCTTGTTTATTCTCCCTTTAACCAAAGACAAATAGAAATAACAGAAAGTGAGTCCCTAGGACTCCACACTCGGCTTTTGTTTGGCGTCTCTTGGCCGGTAACGCTAGCGTATTTGGTGTCCTTTAGGAAAAACCTTCACTTTTTTAAAAATTTACTTTAATGTCGAAAGTTGGCAACTTCGTATCGTATCCCGTCCGTTTGACAAGCCACAGATGTTTGTTGGCAAAGCAATGAAGTCATACCTTCATTCTGTCAACGATGTTGACAAGTAACGTACCACGCGCCCGAGCGTTGCTTACGTACGACCATGAAACCAACAGATAGTTAGGAGCTCAGTTTTATCAGAAGGGGATAATCGAAGAAGGATGACACTCTGGATCCTCTTAATACTTTAGTTATGTGAGGTCATTCTTCCCAGGCTCATGCACCTTTTTGTTTGCTCTTCCGGTCATCAAAGTTAGGATGGGCATTTAGATCGCGTATGTGATTCAGTTTAGTAGCCTTGCTACAAATGTTAATCTGAGGTTGGGAAGAATGACGTTACACTTTCCCCGCTTTGAGAAGTATTGTATACTTTTGGTCTTATTCAAGTATACCGCTAAAGGTAATTTTTGTTTTCGATGGCTCTATTTACTACATTTACTTTCTGGTTTTTCTATTTGTCCTTAACATCCTCCAAACAAAGAGAGAGAAAGAGAAAATTTTGAGGTCATTAAAGTGTGAAACCAAGCGTAACGTCACCAAAACTTTATCGAAGGTTTATTCGGAGCCTACGAAATTTGTCTCCGGTTTATTATATTTTAATAAAAATCATAACGCGTTGAAGATTTTTGTGCCCAGTCATTACAAAATCAAAGTCCAAAGTATAACAGGAAATTAAATATAAAAAAATTCATACTACAAAAGTGGGGTAAGGGTTCAAAGTCGTAGAATTAATACAACTAGCTAAATGTTGTTTTGCAGTTATAGAAAATAAATTTTCGACTTAAAGTGGTTTTTGCTTTCAAGAAGCAATTAAGGGGGAGTAGTATGAGAAGTGGATTTTGAAATAACGGGTTTCTAAGATCTTGAAAAAACTTAGGGGGGAAACAAACGTTAGAACGAAATCTAGCTACAGTCTGTAAAACAGCGATGTAAAGGCGGTTCATTCTTCTAAATTTTGTAAAATATAACCATGACGAAAGACTGGTACCATGCGATTTTGTTCTAGGTTTAGGGTTTATTTCGGAACAATGAAGTTTTTCTTTACGTAACGGATTTTAATTAAGTCATATCGTAAAGATATTGCATGGAATTTGTCATCAATGATTCGTTTTAAGGTAAGATTTCTTATTATTTTGACGGTAAGTCCCTTTCTTCCAATAATTTCAAAGTAAAACACCGATTGATAAAAACCAATATGATCTAACAAGCTGTAAAGGGATATAACCGTATATTTTAAAAATATCAGAGTTACAAAGGTTTAAAGTTGCGGAGAACGCCTCCAAATTTAGTAATGAATGGTTTTAAATTTTTAGGCATTTGTTTTGCAACTTTCTAAAAAGCGAATTTGGATTGCTGTAATTATATTTTTTACTTACGCAACGTTCGTCAGTTACTTAAGAATGCGACAAAGCTCAATATCAGGTAAATTTGATTGCTTAATTGCTTTAGACCGTAACTTCATAAGATGCGTTCCATAAGTATGTCACTGGTTACAAACTGGAGCTTGTCATGAAGTGAGTGACGTAGGTCAGAGATTCGAGGTAAAGCGACGCCTGGTGAGGCGCTGTTGAAGGTTTAGTACAGACTAAATAGGAAGATGGACTGCAAACTTAGACGAGTGTAGTATGCAATTCTCGCTTGTCGTTCTCGAACTAACTCTGAGTAAGTCTGTAGCATTACGAAGTATAGGAAGTGTCATACTTATGGAACATATCTTATAAACTTATGTTAAGACATATATTTAACGACTGTAATTCTATCCTTCCAGATGTGTCAAAGCTAAAAACAGGGGGTATTTTAACAATAGTCTGTTGCGATGGCAGACTAGGCAACCAGATGTCTTCGTACGCGACTCTGTACGCGTTGGCCAAATTAAACAACCGTCAAGCGGTACTGGCGGAATGCAACGCGGTTCGATTGAAGAAGTTCTTCGAGATTAATGTACCTATAATTCCATTGCTTCCCGAGGAGAGATGGATTGGACATAAAATTGGTTGGACATATAATCCCGAGAGAGACTCTCAAATCCCAGCAAACGCAAATATTTTGACGAGCAACCGGTACCCAGATTCCTTCACGTTCTTCGATTTCGCTCGACAAGGCATCAGAAAGGAATTCAGGTTGGTACTTAGTAGTCCACTACCGAGAAAGTTTAGAATTTATGGACGCAGGTCCAAGTATTTAGTACTTTTGGATAAAGAACAATCCAGGAAATGATAACTTGAAGTGTTTTCTTCCACAGGTTTCGTGAACACCTTCGAAAACACGCTCAAAAGTCTCTACACGAGGTCAAACTACTTCACAACAACGCAACCATATTTATTGGTGTACACGTCAGAAGAGGCGATTACTTGAGCCATCTAAGGAAATCAAACCGACGACAAGCGACACCGAAATTTTACCATTTAGCATTCGAGTACTTCCGGGACAAGTACAAAGACTCCAAGATTGTGTTTGTGGTTGCTAGTGATGGCCTTGGGTGGTGCCGAAATAACTTAAATGGCAGTGACGTTTACATAACAAAAGATGCGCAGCCGGCAGAGTACGATTTAGCATTATTGTCTCATTGCAATCACTCTATCATAAGCTACGGGACATACGGGTTCTGGTCAGCCTATCTCGCAGGCGGGGACACGGTGTACTTGGCCAATGCCACAGCTCCCGGTTCGTGGTTTGACCAAGTTGAACCAGAGAATAAGTTTTATTTACCAGAATGGGTGGGCATTAGCGATATTACTCCCGATTTTTGGGAGACTTTTAAAACAGTACCCATGTCAAGAACGTTTAAACTACTTGATTAAGAAGCAAATTCCGTTCTAGAAGCAAGTGCGTAGTAAGCGTGAAGGGAGGGGTGGATCGATAATGGGAACAGCGAAGGGTATATATACGAGGCGCGCGCAATGTCGCGTCATTCTTTTGGCTTGATGTATTTTGATACACTGCGTCACTATTTATAAATATATTAAATATACCAAAGCTTTGTTTTGTGATGATATTTATATAAAATTGCATCTTGTGATAATAAATAAATGTAACTAATGTTTTGATCGCTTACAAGCCACTAAAACGCTACACTTGTTTTTGTACGTCTTTGTGCGTGCGCTTCCCACTTACTGACGCCCTGTGCAATTCATTATTCAGATTCATTATTCCTCTACCCCCATGTAATGTTAAAACTTTCAGAAAGTTCCTCATAACGATTTTCCTACTGTAGAGGAGACGACAGCTATACTGTTAGTGGAGCACTTGTTGTCTATGACTGTAGAGGAGACCACGGCTCAGTTACTGCATCACTGTCTATGATTAGTCATATATTTACAAGAACCGTAATATTAGTTTTACATAGTTATTACTAGTTATCAACACGCACTAAGATTTATACAAATTTGTTGGGGGGGGGGGGGCAAGTCTTTCAAGAGCACCACGAATCTCGGAATCATTCCGATTTTTTAATTACTCATGAATGCTTAATTCCTTGACTATAAGCTGACCTTTCCGATGTGCGTTTTCGGATTTTGGTCTCGCTAAGTACTTCACTTTCGCAGGATTTTGATAAGATAATGTTTTATAAACCCAATAATCTTATCAACGTCCCATGATCTCTGTACCACCTAAATACTTCAATGTATGTATTAATAAAAACTGTCTTTGTGACCAAAGACTAGTAAAACGAAAAGATAACCTTTCTTATACATTAAAGTCGTTATCAGGGCTTATCTGTGAATTGGGGGTAGTTCTCAAATTATCGAAAGGTATAGGTATATACCAACCACAATCGTAGAAACATTTATCCAAAAGCTACACGGTTTTTCCGAAGCAGATCAGACTAGGCTAAATGTTGATTTCTTTGTTAACTATTAAAGTTAATCGACTTAAAAGTGGTTTTTGCTTTCAAGTACATCAATGATTCATTTTAATTTGAAGGTAAGTCCCATGGACCCAATTTCTCCACCCATGTCAGATATAAGCCCAATGTATTTGGAATCTTTGAATAAGATCATTTAATGTTTCAAACCCTAAAGGAATATCCCCTCATCTTCTAAAATTATAATAATCTAATTTTCAAAGGGATGAAAGACTTGCGAGTAATTATAGTTGTAAGGACGTTGGACGCCCCCAAATTTTAGTAATTTGTTGCACATTTTCAGGCATCTCTTTCGCAAATTTTTAAAAGGCGATTTTCGATTGCATTCATTATCTTACTTATCACGTTCCTCATTTACTTGAGCGCGCAACAACCCTCAAAATGGGGTAAATTTAATTTACTTAATCGTTTTAGGTGACGTGTACTTCACGATGGCAATACTATATTTTCAGATTTGGAGACGCTAGAAAAGTACGAAAATTTATCACTTATTACCATAATCTGTTGCGAGGGTAGATTAGGTAATAAGATGGGTTCGTACGCGACTCTATACGCGTTGGCCAAATTGAACAACCGTCAAGCCGTACTGTCGCAATGCAACGCGGATCAATTGAAGAAAATCTTCGAGATTAGTTTACCCATAATGCCCATGATTCCCAAGATGATGTGGATCGGACATAAAATTGGTTGGACATATAATCCCGAGAGAGATTCTCATATTCCAGCAAACGCAAATATTTTGACGAGCAACCGGTACCCTGATACTTTCCATTTCTTTGATTTCGCTCGACAAGACATCAGAAAGGAATTCAGGTTAGTACTTGTTTCAAAGAGGAGAGAGAATCAGTATAAGCAGCCGTGATAGGAGGTCAATCCCCCCATGCGCAAAAGATGTGCGTCCTAAAACTAAACGTACCGAAAATTGTTTTTACTACCGCCCTATTTTCCCATTTTTCGGCGGATTTTATAAAGCGCGTTTCTATCTCCCTCTTTCTCTCCTCTTTGCTTGGTAGTCCTTTCTTGGTCCACCACGGTGACGTCAAAAGGATTTCCATGTTATTATCTCCCGTAATTTGGTATCAGAATTGAAGTGTCGGGGGGGGGGGGAGGGGAGGGTAGCCAAAGAATAATTTAAAAATCATATTTACTCGATAGATGTAGGCCCAAGTATTTGATACCATTGGATAAAGAGCAATCAGGGCGATGATAACCTGAAGTGTTTTCTTCCACAGGTTTCGTGAACACCTACGAAAACACGCTCAAAAGTCTCTACACGAAATCAAACTACTTCACAACAACGCAACCGTATTTATTGGTGTTCACGCCAGAAGAGGCGACTACTTGAGCCATCTACAGAAATCAAACCGACGACAAGCGACACCGAAATTTTACCATCTAGCATTTGAGTACTTCCGGGACAAGTACAAAGACTCCAAGATTGTGTTTGTGGTCGCTAGTGATGACGTTGGGTGGTGCCGAAATAACTTAAATGGCAGTGACGTTTACATAACAAAAGATAAACAGCCGGCAGAGCACGATTTAGCATTATTGTCTCATTGCAATCATTCTATCATAAGCTACGGGACATACGGGTTCTGGTCAGCCTATCTCGCTGGCGGGGACACGGTTTATTTGGCCAATGCCACGGCTCCCGGTTCGTGGTATGATCAAGTTGAACCAGAGAACGAATTCTACTTACCAGAATGGGTGGGCATTTGCGATATCACACCCGATTTTTGGAAGACTTTCAAAGTAGTACCCATGGCAAAATCGTTTGAATTACTTGAATAGAGCTATATCAGATGCTTTAGTGAGACGTCACCCATGCTATTTGCCCATAGAACCAAAGCGGTACCAAACATGGCCGCCCCTTGTCAAAGCTAAGCCCGTGACGTTTTTCCTTGACACTGACGTCACAACTGAGATAGCTCTATAGGTACTTTTTTTTAAATATGCCAAAGCTTTGGGGGTTTTTATGTATATAAAATTTCATCTTGTGATTATAGAAAAATAAATTATTTTTACTTTTGTTTTATTCGCTTTCAAGGGATTCAAGCTACTTAAAACTACAATAGTTTTATCCCTCTTAATGACGCCCTTTATGTCAACCGATTAAAATTAAATTTTGTAAGCAGCTTTACATTATATCATAGCCCACTCGATCACGCGGTCAAAGACGCAAGAGGAAAGTTTAGTGCAAATCTGCGACCATCTCGAAAAATGGCGGAAAGAAACCCAACAAATCAAAATTAATTTACGCGATAACTTCCATAAATGTTCACGGACAAGCGCAATTTTAGGCACACGTTTTCATTATACCCCATAGAAAGACTGTAAAAATTTTGGTTTAAATCCACGGTCATCTTGGAAAGTGGCGGCCAAAAAGGTAATTTAAATTTTATGGCGCGATAATTCCGTAATTGTACACCCATTCGAGTAATTATTTTTTCTTACGGACTCATAATATTCTATATTTAATATCTTTAAATTTTGGTTTAAGCGCAAATTTAAGCGCGCGTAAATATAATCATATTCATAATGAATGACTTTGCATTATTTCTATGCCCAGCGGCAACGCGCACGCGATATCTCATCGTTACTAAGTATAATGACGTCATAAATTGGAGCGAGGGTAATAGTCACATGTCCTAGACCGCTGTTCCATCGACGCCCCGGACGAAAAAGTGCGTAAAATGGAAATATTTATTGTTTTAACTAAAAAAAATGGTTTATTTTTAAAACAAACACTCAAAACACGTATCAGTCAATCTTATAGATTAGTTTAATCACGCTTATTTACAAAATATATCGAAGCAAACGTTCTAGAAGCAAGTGCGTAGTAAGCGTGAAGGGAGGGGTGGATCGATAATGGGAACAGCCAAGGGTATATATAGGAGGCGCGCGCAATATCGCGCCATTTTTTTGGCTTGATGTGTTGCTTCAACAGTGATTGAACGTACATCACCAAACTCCGCTCTTTTTTAACTAAAGTTAACTACTCTATAATAAAGTCGAAAATACTTTTTAAAGAATTCCAATTCTTTCATCGCTTATTTTAAATAAAATAACAGAGCAACGAAAACCATGGCACAATCTCAATCCCGTCAAAATTTCCACACTGATTGCGAGGCCTTGATCAACAAACAGATCAACATGGAACTACACGCTAGCTACGTTTACTTGTCCATGGTAAGATGACCGAAATTGCCACGAATTTTCATTGAAAACCATGATACTAACATTAATTTTACCATTATAGGCCTATTACTTCGAACGTGACGATGTCGCATTGCCAGGATTTCATAACTTCTTCAAGAAGTCAAGTGATGAGGAACGAGAACACGCTCAGAAATTCATGAAATATCAGAATATGCGCGGGGGAAGAGTTATTCTGCGCGATATTCAAGTAAGTACGCATTTTTTTAGTTCGATTGTGATGTAATTTTAAACTTGGGGTTCTTTAGAAACCCGCCAAGGATGAATGGGGAAGTGGTTTGGAGGCCATGGAAGCGGCTTTAGAATTGGAGAAAGCCGTTAATACTTCACTGTTGCATTTGCATTCCGTCGCTACTACTCATGAAGACCCACAGGTAATAAAAACCCCATAAATTTTCATAAAATGTTTTTTAAGCCTAATGTAGACAGTCTTTAGACATTGAGAGGCAAAACTGTGTGGCCATTTTATAGATTAGGTAGTTTATACATGGATAAAGAATGCGCGTGAGGAAATTTGTTTTCACTCTACAGGATAGGCAACTCCCTATCTCGGACGACAGCTTATTCTGTATATACTCTGTTACAATATCGGTTGTCAGCACGCGCAAATATATTTCTCTATGTTACGTAGCTTTGTACGTGCTGACAAGAGACAAAAAACTTCAGGATCTTCAGGATTTAAAATATCCGCAGTTTTTTAGCTCGAGTGCACGGACCTCTAGGCCTTAGTTTGAAATACGTGTAGTACGCTGTAGGTAATTTCACACGTATTTCAAACTAAGGCCTAGAGGTCCGTGCACTCGAGCTAAAAAACTCGCGGATATTCTAAATCCTGAAGATCCTGAAGTTTTTTGTCTCTTGTCAGCACGTACAAAGCTAGATTACATAGAGACCTAGCTTTGCGCGTGCTGACAACCGATGTTGTAACAGAGTATATACAGAATAAGCTGTCGTTCGAGATAGGGAGTTGCCTATCCTATAGCGGGAAAACAAATTTCCGCACGCGCATTCTTCATCCATGCTTAGACATTGAGAGGCAAAACTGTGTGGCCATTTTATAGATTAGATAGTTTATAGACAGGGGATAAGAATTCTGCTTATGCACTTAAGATTTCAAGATTTTTTTTCGGAGAAGTTAGAGAGTTCTGGATAAATACAAGATAAGATAGCAACGAAACATTAATTTTCCGTTTTTCCCAGGGTATTTTGTAATAGGAGTGGTTTGAAAGACTCCATAGTCATTTAGAAAATTAGAAATATCATTTAGGGTTCCTTTTATCTTTCTAAGACACTTATGTAGACTACTGTTTATATAAGAACCAGATAAAACTGTTTGACTTCCTTATCTCTTTAATTATGTACCGAAAATTTGCAAAGATTTTAAATTTTTTCTAATTAATGACGTTAGTTTCCCAAAGGGAAGCTAATTCTATTGCAAAGGCTTAACGAACAATTCTTTTTAAACGCCAAGGCTTAAAGGAAAGGAATCATGGCAAAGGCTTAATGTATTATTTACTTACAGCTGACTGATTTCTTGGAAGGCGAATTCTTAAAAGAACAAGTAGAGGCCATTAAAGAACTGTCCAACTACGTCACTAACTTGAAACGCGTCGGAACTGGACTTGGGGAGTACTTGTTTGACAAGGAAACCTTATCCTCTGATTAAAGCTGCATTTCTTTTGAAATTTGAATCAATCTTTCCAAAAATTTAAAGTCTGTAATTAAAAGAAAAAAAGAAAACCACTCTGTGTTCAAAAATAAAAATTGTTTACATACTACCACCACTTAAAAAAGGTTTAAAAGTTTATTCGACTCAGATCGGCAAATCAAGTTGATCTAAAAATTATTTGTTCTAGGCCTAATTTTTTCATTCTTTTTTTCAAATTTCATCATAGACATATTAATAATTATAAAAACTATTATAGTCCGAACTCCAGTAGGCCTACTCTAAAACACCTAAATTTCTCTCGACTCCGAACTCAGTCACGTGTCACACTCACACAACCTCTAGCCAAGGCCCAATTTCGACTACTCACTCAGTGTCGCGTGAAACGTAATCCAGTAGGCTATGCTTCTAGCTAAGGCTCAAATACACTTATGTAATAGAGCAATCTCAGTTCTCAGAAGCCTTAGTGTGACGTCACCCATGCTATAGAGTGCTGTCAGTTGTGACGTCAGATCCAAGGTTAAACGTCACGAGTCTGCCTTTAGCAATGGGCGGCCATGATAGTTACCGTTTTTTCTTTATGGGAAAACAGCATGGGTGACGTCACACCGGCGCTTCTGACAGCACTCTTATTTGTCCGTAGAGCCAAAGCGGTACCAAACATGTCCGCCCACTGCCAAAGCTAAGCCCGTGACGTTCTACCTAGGCATTGACGTCACAACTGAGATAGCTCTATTATTTAATTTCGAGTAGGTGACTAAGCAGGAAATAAAATTCTACCTAATAGAGTGCTGTCAGAAGCGCGGGTGTGACGTCACCCATGCTGTTTTCCCATAAAGAAAAAACGGTAACTGTCATGGCCGCCCATTGCTAAAGGCAGACTCGTGACGTTTAACCTTGGATCTGACGTCACAACTGACAGCACTCTATACCCTAAAATTGGTACTTACCTAGGCTTATTTATAATTGGTCTAATTTTTCTTTCTCGTCTTATAATTATTGAGAGACTCAAAAAGGACACACATTTTCACAGAAAAATTTATTAAAGTCCTTTTTTTGTTTTATAATAATTAATAATAATGTATATTATTTTATATTCTACCAAAGATGGTCGTATTGTTTTTCCTCCGTTAAAAATTACAAGCGCGACGCGAAAAAAAAAAAAAACAAAACAAAACGGAAAAACCTTGTCATAAAAATTTGGTACTTTTTAGTTAACCGTCCGCCAATTCCAGAGAGTGGCTTGGCAGCCTTGTCAAATGTCAAATGCTAGTAGAAATCTCGGTATATAAACGAAACTTCGGTGTATTTTTGTTCATGATTTGTTTTTTTATCTTTTGGTTGTCGTACATACGTTACTTCGAGCCTAAATAGGATATAGTTTGTCATTTTGGCTTAAATAACACACGAGATGATATTTCAGACTAAATATGACGTAAAATACGCGCAGTATGATAGTTGTTTGACTAACCAACACGAAAAAGGAGCATAATACCATATTATGGGGCAAAGAACGCGCAAAATGCGCGTAGTACCATATTATGGGGCAATAATTTCCAATAAAGAACGCGTACACTGCGCGTAGTATCATATTATGGTTCTAACAACACGCAAAAGGGCGTAGTACCATATTTTGGGCCTAAACAACACGCAAAATACGCGTAGTACTATATTTTGGGCCTAAACAACACGCAAAATACGCGTAGTACCATATTTTGGGCCTAAACAACACGCAAAAGGGCGTAGTGACATATTTTGGGCCTAACCAAAACGCAATAGACGCGTAGTACCATATTGTGGGTCTAACAAACACGCAAAAGGCGCGTACTACCATATTTTGGGCCTAAACAACACCCAAAATACGTGTAGTACCATATTTTGGGACTAAACAACACCCAAAATACGTGTAGTACCATATTTTGGGACTAAACAACACCCAAAATACGCGTTTTGGAGGGGGGGGGGCTAAACAGCGCACAAAATGCAATTGCATTTCGGAAGCGAACTTACGTTTTAAATTCCCGTTTCTCTTATATCCCTGGTCAAGTCACCCAACTCCATATCGTCAGAATAATCCTTGCTGTGTCTGTCCATCATACTAGAAGTCGCCGACGTACTATAGGTTCTTTGGCGACACGACGGCGAGGTACTTCCTCCACTACAAAAACCCATCTTTGGAGAATCCCTTCCTTCTCTTTGAGGACCGCAACACGTTTGCGCTACGCAATTAGTATTCTCCGGGCAGTCTAATACGCAGTCTTCTTTATCCCCAGGCTTTTGACAAAAAGACGCGTTTAATTCCGCGCATTCTACCCGCCTTCCCTTCCAAACCGATCTTAATTACCTCACTTATTTCCGTTTCCCCAATAATATTTACGAATTCAGGTTGAATCGTAGTCGAGTGAATTCCTTCGTCGTGAAAGAATTGTTTCACTCGTTCCGCGATCTGCATATACTCCGAGAGATTTCGGCAGTGAATATGCGCGGACGCGATAATACGCTCACCCGCTAATTGCCATACGTGAAATTCGTGTACGGCTAAAACCCCGTCAATCTAACGTCAAATTAAAATTAATTAATTTGACAATGCCATTTTAAATAAGTTCAAACGGTAAAGGGCACCTTCTGTAAAAGTTTTTTCTGTAGAGAATCAACTTGTATGTGTGTTGGCACAGTTTGTAACAAAATTAGGGCCGATTCCACCACTAAAATGGGCCAATCGTTAAATAGTGGTCGCGAAAAACGAGGACATATTGGCGTTTTCCGTTATGGTAGTCGAAATAAAACGCTAAAACTCCTTAAACAGGGTTCGGACGAAATTTTTATATTGAAAATCCCGGACTATTCCAGCTTATCCCTGACCCAATTTTGCCCTGATTTCCAAATCCCCGACTTATCCAGATTCAATACGAACGTTGTTAAAGAGCTCTAATGGTCGGAAAACGCCATAAAATAATACTTACGAAGAGGCCAAGTACTTCTCATTATAAGGCATACCATCATTACACTGAAATAATTTGGTATTTTTATAAGAATGACTCACTTTAGTCGGGACTGATAACTAAACGGTACCCTGACCTCCATAAAAGCTAACTAAGGGGTCAAGTTGCAGTTTCTACCCATGACAAGACGCGGACATACCTTAAGGCCACTTTATGTAACATTTTATTCGGGACTGACAACTAAACGGTACCCAGACCTCCATCAAGGCTAACTAAGGGGTCAAGTTGCCATCTTAACGCGTGACAAGACGCGGACATACCTTAACACCACTTTAAATAACACTTTAGTCGGGACTGACAACTAAACGTTACCCTGACCTAAATCAAAGCTAACTAAGGGGTCAAGTTGCCGTTTTTACCCATGACAAGACGCGGACATACCTTAACGCTGGATCAACATAATTTCTATACTCCCACGTGGTCAACCACATGACCAAAGCGCTAATAATAACGATAACAGATCCCAAAGCGTCGGCTAAGACATGGAGAAAGACTCCATGCATATTTAGTTGACTTCCAGCGCCCTTTTTACCGTCGGCAGTAGGCGCCGGTAAAGCGTGAGTGTGTCCGTGCATATGGTAACGTCCTCTATTATTCTCGTTTAGATCGTCGTCATTTAAAACGTCATCCAGTGTTGATAAACTATGATGATGGCCGCGTGAGTGACTGTGTCCGTGACCTTGTTCGCAAAAGTGGTAGGGGTTAAGATTATACTCGGATTAAAGCCTTTTCAAAAGCCTTATTCGCGCTCACTATGAAAAAGAAAGAGGCCTATAACATTGACCAGAAGTCCAGCTACACCGACGTAAAGTATAAGTTGAGGGTTGTGAATATCAGCTGGATCGTAGAAACGTTTCAGGGATTCCACTAATATAGAGAAACATAGCGCTACCAAGAAGACCGCGTTGACTAAAGCGCCAAGAACTTCGGCTCTGGCCCAGCCAAATGTGTTTTTTGACCATTTCTTTGGTGACATCTATAAGCCCAATGAAAGGCGAGGCTTAAAAAACCACTCTCTCTCTCGCGTCAGTCAGTGACTGATGTTTATACCTTGACACCGAGGAAGGCAATGACGAGAGCGATGACATCTGACAACATATGGAAGGAATCCGCGACTAGTGCCATGGAATTGGTGACGTAGCCGACGATAATTTCGACTAAGAAGAAGCTCGTTGTAAGGGAGAACATGCTGAGAAGTCGACATTTCTTTCCCGTATATCGTCCCATTTTTTTATGTTTTTGGCAGAGATCAAATGTTCTTTTTTATATTATATCCCCTTAACGCGCTTAATTAAAAAAAATATTACACCCTACTCTAAACAATAAATTAATTATTAATACGAATATTCATGAATCTATAACTAACTATCACAGTTAAAAATATTTAAAGTTCTCTTAAACGCAGAGACAAAACGGGGGGTTTTTTTTTTGGGGGGTCTGTACAAATGTATACTATACAATATCTAAATATAAAAAGTTGTACAACAATAATATTTAATAATTATTAAGTTCTTGTCCCCAGAATCCAAATTAAATTTTGAACTTTTGTAATTATAAAATATATTTTTTTCGAGATCCATAAAATCTGTATTTAAGTTCTGAAAATAATAGAATAAGACGAAAAAAAAAACTATATTATTTGTGTCAGTGTGAAATTTTGTATATCTTGACTATGAGCCAACTAGACTCCTAGAGCTAAACTTAATCTAACACACGTCCTGAAAACCTCCTAAAATAAATAGATTCTAGTTCGTAATAATAGATAATGTTAACTTAGTCGCATACTTACAACTATACTATTGGGGAATATTGCGTTTTTTGGGAATACGCGTTTCTACAAAGTCTAAAATTGCAGTTTCATATTTGATATTTTGTCAGTTGGTTGTTGAAGTTTCCTTAACTCCACACCCTAAAAATAATAAAATAAACATTTTGCAATAACAATAAACTAGTTTGGAGTCTTTTAGGGCCTTTTTAAGGGTTTTTTTATAAGCTTTAGGCTTTTTTAAACGGGAGTCTTGTAATTTGGAAACCAAACTAAGGGTCTCAAGTTATATCATATTTTAAGTGGTTGAAATTAATTTTAAAATATTTTTCTAAAGAATTCCGAATTGCAGCAGCATAGATTGTTAAAATTATTTTGAGAAGATTGTAATAAAAACCCCCTTCCGTTATTCTGGTATGTTAAAGTGGAAGCTTAGCTAATTAAATGTGATATTTACTGGTTGGGTTCTAATCTACAAATCAGATTTGTTAGATCTTACCGCATTTGTCATATTACACTGACACAAGCAAATCTTATCTCTACTGCTAAAACTGATTAGTGGTTAGTATTTTTAAAAACCTACGTTTTTTTTCTCTCTCAGATCACTGATAAATTACTTAAGAAGCTAAGAAAATTATTATCTAACTACCTGAATAAAGCAAGGTAATTTTTGATGAAAAATGTTAATGCAGTCAATAGAGTGTATGTGGAAAAAAAATCATCCCCAGTATTATATTTATGGCAAATACACTGAGTCAGTGCCATGCTCGAGCCAAGAAGTCACCAGTAGGTTTAGATCATTAAACCTAAACCCCCATTATTGATTTTCTAATACAAAACAAGAAGATCATATTCGTGTATATGCACAAAAAAAGGGGTTAATGACTTCTCAGTAAAACTTAGCACTGGAATACTCTCTTACGTTATAATTATAAATATGGATAAAAGCCATTGTATTTCATTTTAGAAAAAGACTTCATTTGCCTATCCAAAGATCATTTGATTAATTTAACCGAAGTTTTGCTATGCTTCGCTATGCTTTAAAAATTCTCATTGTTCAACAAATTTTAACAAATCAAGTATAAATTGTCTAAAGATTGATTTTAAGCATATTTGCGAGTTTTTCCTGATAAAACACTTGAAATATTTCTAATTAGTCTCAGTAATGACGCAGATATCAATGATATCATCCCTCAAGTTTGCAAACTTGGCATTAGTAATATTTCTTGCTAAGCCTTGGTTCAATTTTGAAAGCCATTCCGATTTTGAGCTTAAACTTCGAAATACATGGCTTTAATTTATTTAAATAGGGAAATCAGCTATTCATGCTTGCAATAAGATAATAAATTATTATTATTTACCTTTTGTTATCAATAAATATAAAAGAAAGCCCGTACAAACAGTCGAAGCGATAAAAGTTTGGCTTTAGAGCGTGACAGCTCTGAAAGAACAAAAAAAAAAGGGCTGATGATAAGTACCGGATCGTATCTTGATAATAAACTCCTTATTTCCACTCCTGTGTAGTGCATGGTTCTTCTCTAGTTCAATTCGGTTCAGTTTCCTTCATGAAAAGAGAGGGATATTTAAAAAGGGCGCGACTTTTGAATTACACGTGGCCTAAGAATCTTATAAATAAAGTTAAATTATTGAAATAAATTAGGCGTGGACGAAACGTGGTAGTATTTTATTGATAAAAATATTAATTAGGACAAAGATTTCAATAAATCATTGTGACTCAGGGAACACATGGGTCCATCTGAATCGCACATACAACAACAATAATACGTCTTATTTTTACTTCCTGGGCATAATTTCTCATCAACCTTGCAATCTGAATTAGATAAACAGGCAACTGCCCTTGGGAAATCCTTCGGGACCTTTTCAGGGCAACCCGTCAACTTTGGACAGATTTTAGCTTCAAAATAAATCAAGTATTACGCAACATTATTGCGAACTGAACTTGTCAGAACGTACCATTTGCTTCACAAACATCCTTGATCGTTTTGGTTTCAACATCTTTGTAGATTTTTTGAGGTGGATAATCGCAAAGATTGAAAGTGGATTTTTCGTGGCTTAGGCGGATCTGGGATACGAGTAACAGTGCAAATGCTGTTAAAACTAACTTCAACATGACGACGTGTCTATTCGAGCTATTAACTTAATGTGAATTTAAAGCGTAGTTTGACAGTCATTGGTTTAGTTTCGCACTTTGAACAGACTAACTCAGCATCAGCATCTTTGTAGTTCCACGAAATAGATCTTTGATCAGAACCATGGAATTTTAATGGTTTTATTATAATATTATATGTAGGTATATTTAGTAAATGCGACTGAACAGATGACATTAGTTATATTGTAGAGATAAACAGGGTCTCGACTTGTAACCACTAACCCAACTTCATTACGTCATAGCTTAAGTTTAACCATACTTTTAGGTAAATCCCTTGATGGTGTGATAGCCCTATTTATAATCTATCCAACGATACTAAATACCTATACCCAAGCCAATTAGGCCTCGAGTTAACAGGATTTTAATTTAAAATATTGAACGCTTCAGTGTCCTGGACACCAACTTTTTGACGTCACAACTAAATTCTAACACCATTTACGACGCAAACCCTTCTGACAATTATTATAGACCTAATTTTCCTCCATCCAAAGGCACCAAATACTTGGACCTACATTAATCAGGGCTCGAGGTACAAGCTTAAAATTAAAATTCGAGTAACGAATGTTGTTGACAAATTTTTCATAATTAACATTATATAACAGCATATATATATATTCAAAGGACATAATTTTTCTCTTAATTTAATCTATATAATTAGCCTAGAATAAAGTTAACGTCGAAAAAGAACGCAAAGGTCGTATTTTTAATGAAAGAAAATTAATGTAATGGTATGAACAACCACATTTTTCAATTATATATAGTTTTTTTTTCTGGTATGTCTTCACATAATTAGACACTTCCCTTTTTAAATGAAAAATATCTCCACCAACTAGGGATGTAATGAAATTGTTCGTATGTTCAGTTGTAACTCGAAATTTCGTTACTATCTTTAAAACAATGGATTGAAAACCCTAAAGAGTCATCTTATTCAACTTGTAATTTCGTCACATAGAATATAACAATGTGTTTACGAAAAAACCGAGACATTTTGAAGACAAGTGCGCAATAGTAAAGGGCATCTTAACCCAGTTAAATTGCAGGTAAGGGTATTAAATATTTTAAAAAACTTGATCATAAAATTGCTGATTTTCTAAGTGCTATTGGATTGGAACCTTTGACATTTGGGCAAATTTTGAGAAATAACTTGTATTCTTTTTAAGTCACTTATAGCAACACAGAAATCCTTGCTTACTTATTAGAGAGTTATTTACTTATATTTGTGTAGATGTTACCATTAAAATTCTATCACGAAAGGACATACCAATCACGCGATGTCGTAAATTGCATTTTGAATGTATAATTACTTTTATAGAAAAACAGGTTTTTCATTATATCAAAGGCAAATAGAAATAAGAGAAAGTGAGCTTTCAATATAGATTCTTTGGTCCGTTAGATTTTGTAGCTCGTGCAAACCTGGCTGGTAACGTAACATTTTCGGTTTGCCCAGGTACGCGAGTTTTAACACCATTAGAATACCGTGGGGGAGGGGGGTTTCGTGGCTCAAAGCCTCAGGGGTTACTCTCTCCCTACTGTTATTTCACTTTCTGTTAATTTTATTTGCTTTTGTATTGAGACCTAGGGGGTTTTGAAATTTCATCATTAAGTGCTTTAATAATTTTACGACTGGTTTTCATTGTCGCGATGATGTGGTTCTGGTCAGCAATAGGATGACGCGGACCAAGGAAACCCTATTGATTGCTACCCTTTCAATTGCCGTGGCTGTTTTCGCTATTGTCACGGTTGTCAACGGAGACTATGGTGTCTTTGGATACTTAGACGGGGAATTCGATATGCGTAAGTTAAAAGTTTAACCAAGAACCCACGGTATAAGACATTCCCTGAGAACCTAAGAAGCGTCTTAGTCTACTCTATAGACCATTTCATTAAGTCAAACCAAAAGAGTAGCAAACATTACCTTCTTAGGGTTTTTTCCCCATCAATATTTGCTACCATATCCATGACCATAACATACAAATATATATTTGCAGGAATATGTCCTGGATATGCCAAACCGGATTTTTGCGAGAAAAAACGTGATTTGCTATGGATTTTAAAACGAAGAAATAAGGTTTGGGGTCACAGATGCAGAAAAAACTTGCAAGGAATTCACGACAATAAGAACATCACGGCGATATGCGGGGCTGTCATTAAAGGTATGTAGCATAATCTGTATTTTCTTTTTTTTTAATTTCTGGTATATCAAGGTCACTGAGTCATTTCAAAGATATGATTGTTTAAAGGTAGGTTCGCGGAGAGTGGTGGGAAGTAAATGAAATTAATGTACACCTCCAAAGCGTCGCAAAAATTGACACTTTTTTTGTCTGGTCCTGACCTAACGAAATTAAATAATTACGATACCAATTTTAGGGTCCGAGAAAATGGGACTTTGTCAAGAATTCAACCAGACTAAGCAGGACCCTCTTTGCAGAAGAACTTGCAGAGCATTATTCAATTCACTTTCGGGGGCTTGCACAATCGGCAATAAAAAACGTGAAAGGTGCGTTTGCTACATACATAAAATTAAAACAGAGGCAACGTAATCTTCAAATACAATAAACCATTTATAAATATTAATAAGCTTAACTCTAATTATACCGTAACATTATTGTCAATTATTAATCAAATAAATCTGTCAAAGAAATAAATTATGCACACAAATTCCAAAAAGGGTAATTACAGGATCTAAGTACAGTGGGATGGGAAATAAATTTGGAGTAGAAAATGTAACTTCTATATGACCGATTTTGCCACAACGGACATCGTTTCGAGTTATGATTATAGTGTTTTAAGGATGCCCCCTTAAATTTAAATAAGAAACTAATAGACAATACTAATTTAATTAAGGGGTCATCCCTAAAACACTCGTATCATAACTTGTTTAGGGTGTCCCTTAGGGTAAAAGGTCATAGAAATTCCATTTTCGACTCAAAATTTATTGATTGCCCATAGAACCCAATGGTCATCGGTCCTAAAATAACCTTTTTTGGGAACACTCTGTATATTATTATACTTGAAGGGTTAGTAGTGTATAAATATAAAAATTTTGGACTGACACACTTTTACAAATCTAATGTAAAAAAGATGAAAGCATTTAATGTTACTTTCCATTTCCTTTTAAATAAACTGCAAACTCTCGAATTTTAATTATTTTAAATTAAGTTTTCATTAATAAAGTCGTTTACGAAGCCTTTGGACAAATAATTCCGGATAAAGGCCACGATTGACCTATGACTCGAAACACTGTGATCTAATATTAGAAACTTGGTTAAATATCCTATTGAGGTTCTAAGGAAACCTATTTCCCGTGAATTTCAATGACCTATTGACCTCTTAAGCCAAGAAATAGTTATTTATAAACAGGTCTAGTCTTACAATTTGCAAAATAACGTTTTAAAACATATTTATCGTAAAGTGATGGAACATTCAATCTTACAATGGTCTAAAATTCATAACATTTTCAATAGTAAACTCAAAATACCCTGATATTCTACGTCCATTTTAAATACCCCGACATTTCCAGGTTATCCCTGACCTGTAACACCACTTTTTGAGGTAAGCAAATCACAAATAGTTAAAAAAACCTACCGAAAACGAGTTACTTCCTTTTCCCTTTCAATTCCGGAAGTACGGGGAAAGCCTCGAGACCCGCAGACACGTGTTATTGTTCTTATTTTACCAGCCAATATATTGAATTAAATTATCCTAAAGTACTTATCAAGGCGTCAATTTCTTAATATTTCTTTAACCTTCTAAAGCTGACGTCGTGGACTTAACGCGAACCAATTTACAAATCAAATTATTCAATAGGTCCCTATTGAAATAATGACCCTGTTATTCCGAAACGTTTCCTGTCTTCGAGGTTTTGACCGTGTAATTATGCGACTACAACTATGATAAATAGATGCTCTTGAATGTAAGGACGGTTAGTTTGAACTTGGAAATCATCATATTGGTACATCTCTCCAAGCCCGAGTTAGATACCGTTCGAAGCGAATTAATGTTCTACATAGTCTAGTTCAAAATATTCAGTGTATTTAAATTAAAAAAGAATGAAGTATTTTAAAAGTATCTGTATTTTCCTCAGTCTATTAGCAATTCTACCAACACTTATATATTGTGATTATGGTGTTTTTGGATACTTAGACGGGGAATTTGACTTGAGTAAGTAATATCTTCGATTGACTATAGTGGGTTAGAAAGCCTGAATGATTGTTTTTATTGAATTTGAACGTTGCAAGAAAGGGTTTAGATTAAAAAAACGACAACAACACCGTGCAGATATTTCATAGGGGATTGACCCATAGACAACTTAGTGTCTATATAGACAAGAAACTATTGCCGGTTTCCAGTCCAAAACCGTTTAGCTAACCTAACTCCTACTATTTTATGATCGTTATAGGAGTTTGTCCCGGTTACGCTAGAGCCGACTTTTGTGATAAAAAACGTGACCTATTATGGATGTTAAAACAACGTGGACAATTATGGGGTCTCCGATGTCGCAAATCACTGCGTTCAGTAAAAGAACGCGTTTGCGGTGGAGTTCTAAGAAGTAAGAAAACCCTTCCAAATGTTCATACTATCTTCTTAACCAATTACAACCACGCAGACTCTAATGAAATATGCTACGGAGAAAACGTGACCACATTGGTCCCTAATTGCAGAAGAGCTTGCCGGGCACTATTCCCTTCTCTCAACGGAGATTGCACCATGGGTAATAAACCACGTGAACGTTGTATCTGTTACATCCACAAAATTAAAACAACAGCAACGTGAAAGTGGCCGAACAAGTCGAGTCAAGCCACTCAAGAACTATACTCTTATCAGTTCGTACCAAATCTTAAATAATAAATCTGGTCAAAATTAATGTATCATTTTGTTGTTTCGCTTACATTAAACTATATTAATTTCAAATTGGGTTATGTTTTTTATTAACATCGTATTTATAATCTAATTGATCGAATCTAACTCATTAAGAAATGGAGTAAAAACCACCGGAGTTTCATTAATGGCCGGAAATGAGCAATATTTTCTTTACATATTTAACTTCCGGTGTTGGAGGTTTTTAAGGAAGTCTTCCGCTAACTAACTAACACCCCAATTATTTGCAACCTTCAGTTTCAAGTCAAGTACAAATAGAAAACTAACATAATTGATACCAAGTGGACGCGGAACTTGGACGAAGTTTGCGTAGTTTCCATAAATAACCTAACAACAATAAGTACTTCCGAATAGAATATTATTTCCGCCAATCAAATCAATCGTAGAAGGAATCAAACAATTGGAGGGTGCATGAAGGGGGCAGAAATATATTACGGAATATTAACGTGTTTTCATGATTGCAAAACGCCTATCAAAGAAGTGATATCTAGTTTATTAGGGAGAAGGTATTCCTTGAACAAATGGGAAGCGTCACACTTATAACAACTCTTACATTACTTATATTGATACGAATTATACGCGCGTATTTGTTCTTGAACCAAATTGTTTCCGTCCTTGATTTCTAACCCCCTTCCGGGCGCGAAATGATTTCATTCCGAAGCAAGTAACTTTCTACAACTATTGGTTTTATTCTTAGCTTTCCTATTGTAACAAAATGGCACGTCAAAATGTCTTAGTTTTATTTGGGCTCGGATTATTATTCTCCATATACGAAATTAAGGCTCAAATTACGGATTTGTGTTCATCACCCGAGTTTGACGCCATCACCAGGACAAACGATGGGAACACATACGTATTTAAAGGTAAGAAAAAGTATTTGAGGGTGTAGTAGCTTTTATTTTTGGCCACAATTCAAACAAACAGTAAATTACTCGAAAAGTGGGTCCAAAAGTGAGATACACTAAGTCCTTAAAACAAAAATGACCTATAGCCCTATCCTCTACCTTTACTTATTGATATCTCCACTTCCGAGTGTTATAACTCTGGTTCTATAAGAGATACAGGAAAATCCTTCGAGTATGTTATAGCCCCACTTACGATACTAAATACTTGGGGTTAAAACAATCAGGGCTCGAGTAATTAAATAAATTACGCATAATAATACCATTCACTCCATCCCAATCCTTCGCTTTGTATTCTATAAGAGATACAGGAAACTCCTTTGAGCATTTTACTACCCTATTCAAAGATGTCTCAACATTAGGTAATGTTTTCAGGTATGTACTACTGGCGGGTTGTACACGAAGGTATTGCACCCGGCTACCCTCGTCTTATTGGTAGAGATTGGCCTGGTTTGCCTTCGAACATAGACGCGGCTTTAACATGGCGAGACGGCAAAACATTCTTTTTCAAAGTCAGTTTCATGACTTAAAATGTTACAGGTCAAAATATAATTAAGCTATCATCTCTTAGGGCGATTCTTATTGGAGATTCAAAGGTCGCGTTCCAGTACGAGGCTACCCAAAGAAAATAAGTGTTGGGTTCGCTGGAATCCCAGATAATATTGACGCGGCACTGTTATGGAGTGGCAATGCGGCTACCTATTTCTTTAAAGGGGACCAATACTCGAAGTTTGATACTCAGAACTCAAGAAAAAATGTCCCAATTGATTATCCTAAGAACATAAGCTTATGGGCTGGAGTACCGCCTAATCTAAACGCAGCGTTTCAATGGGAAAACAGTAAGTCATACTTCTTCAAAGGGGACAAGTACTATGGATTCGATGATAGAAATTTCAAAGTAAGAAACAAAGCTTTCGAGAACCCATTCTTGTAGGTTTATCGTAAACATAAATATATTTTTATAAATGCTAATGAAGGTTCAACATCTTGATGACCTACCCTATCCCAGGGAAACAGCTATTTGGTGGTTTGGTTGCAAACCACAAACTACAACTAAACCTACTACGAAAGAAGAATTATCTACTGCAGCGGTTACTGAGCTTCTGATCACCACGACGGAATGGCCAAGCTTAACCACGGACAATACGGACATGGTTCGCGATGACCCAAATTTAAACACGGATGTGCCAAGTCAACCAGATGAAACTACACACTCAGTTACCACCAGTAAATCGGACTTGGTCATAAAAACAACTGATTCACGATCTCTAACCAATATTGATAGTACAGCCATAACTGAGGTTGACCAAGTCTCAACTGAACCTGAGATTCAAACTGACCCAACAACTGTACTAAATGAAACTAAGGTTCAAACTGACCTAACAACTGTACTAAAAGAAACTAAGGTTAAAACTGACCCAACAACTGAACTAAAAGATACTGAGGTTAAAACTGACCCAACAACTGAACTAGAAGAAACTGAGGTTCAAACTGACCCAGCAATTGAACTAAAAGAAACTCAGGTTCAAACTGACCCAGCAACTGAACTAAAAGAAACTCAGGTTCAAACTGACCCAGCAACTGAACTAAAAGAAACTCAGGTTCAAACTGACCCAATAACTGAACTAAAAGAAACTGAGGCTAAAACTGACCCAACAAATGAACTAAAACACAATCAGGTTCAAACTGATCCAACAAGGAAATTAATTCCGACAGACGCAAAAGAACTTGACATAAGCACGCCTGGACTTGTCTCAACCACACCAATGCAGAAACAAAAGCAAGAAAAACTTAAATTTTACACAGAAAGGTCACGTGATTATAGCACAATGACATATGATGTGCGGCATAGCACCATTAATGAAGATCCCGAAGCTGAAGCTCATATTAGTAGGGTGGGAAAAAATGGCTGCGAAATTTTACGAAGGGGTAACATTATAATTATTCTGGGTTTATTCGCCATTTTCCTTTCGTTTATGAGTTAATTGGTTTAACACTAAAACTTCATGTGTATCCATAATATATTTAAGTTAATTTTTTCCGAAAAATTCTGACTGCCTTGATGTATTTATAAATTTATATTCCATGCAAATACGTTTTTTTCACATTTTCAACAAATGTTACACTTGTGTAATTAAATTAAAAGTTAGTACTTACCAATTTTGTTTTTATTGTTTAAAAAATCATCTTTAAGCCTTGGCTGATGACATTATCACTTTCAATTTTTGTAGTCTGATTTTTTTGGCAAGTTGAAGCTTTAAATTCGATACGGTTCGCTGACTTAAATGTTCCAAATATGTTTATCACGAATTATGCTTGTTAATTAGGCCTATAATTGCTTAAATTAAAATTGGATATAAATCCTTCACCAAAAACATTTTTGAAAATACCGGCTAAGTTCAACAAAGGACAGAGAGGCTGTTGCAGACGACTCATTGCAGTGCTGCCAGAAATCATAAGATTGAGAAAGTTTCTCGACTTATTTCTGGCCCCAATTTTGAGTTAGCTTTACAGTCCAATTGCCTAAATCTTTGAATTGGTTCTTGGAATCTTGTTTCTTCTATGCTTCTATCAGTTTTCTTTGTCACTTTCATTTTGAGCTTGGCTCTCGCTCGCAATGGACAGCGGCCATTCTCTCTCTTCTAATAGAATCATGGAACGACGTTTCGAGAAATATTGTAAGTAATCCAATTTAATATAAGTAATTACTGAACGGAATTAAAATAACATGATAGTATTTAATAGCTTAAATACGCTAGTGTACGATTAAACTAGTATTTAATTATATAGTATTAGATTTAATGGCTATTTTAACGTTTAAGAAACGCGAGGTCGAGGTTGCCGGTATGAGTTAGTTAAGCGTCTTTGTTTAAAATGATGATTCGATGACGAGTCTGAGCGTCTATCGTTTTGTTGGTTTAATTTGGTCAGTTCTTGACCAGTTATTCCTAATTTACGTTAGATATGATGTCTATGAGGCATTTGTCTGATTAAACTGTATGAAACTTAACCCTAACTCTTAGGTTAAATGTGAAAATATAAAATCCAGCTTAAAAAAAATTCATTTAGGATATTTTTGGTCTCGTTTTAGGCGCGCTAAGCCTAAAAACATTACCCACGTGGTCGCCTGGAAAACATTATGATAAAAATGTAAATATTTCTACTGTAATTTTTTTGTCTAATTTTAACTAAACATCAAAATGATGATTAGTTATCCAGATCCTATTAATTATGGTGGACAAATTTATTTCTGACAATTTATAATTAAAAATCTATATTAGATTTAGTTTATAAATTGTTTTAAATTAAGTTGGTTTAATTTGGTTTTAAGGTCACGCGGCGCCTCGGACAGAAAAGTGCGCTGAATGCGGCTACGAAATTCCCGGCGCCATCGAGAAACTTTTAAAAGCTACGACCATTGATTCTAGCTTCTAAAGGGCTGGATTACAGGAGGACGCCACAAATATATTCGAGTGCGAACCTGTACTTATTTTTCCAAAACATTTCACCGCACAACAGCCCGGTATAGGGACTTGGCAGTCTACGTCATGCAACCTCACTCTAGCTAGAAAGTATACCAAGAGGGGGGTCAGAAGAGGGGCTGAAATAGCTTCCACTCTGCAAAAAAGAATGGCGGGGTGGGGGTGGAAATACCCCCAAATTGCTAAGTCCCTGTTCGATGTTTATGGCAAAATTGAACTTCCGTCTTATGTATCAGGTATGAATTTTAAATCACTTAATTATTAAAAACTACTAGTTCAGAAATGTGATGAATATTTCAATTAGTCAGACTTGAGTCTCTGATTAAAATTCGTGAATTGATAAAAAATTAACTGAAGTTTTAGAAAAATATGGGGTTTTAAATTAATCCGTTTGGTCTTTGAAATTGTAATTAAATAGTGTTTTCCTTTTTATTATTGTAGATTTAAAGCAGTTTTTAATAAAAATGAACCTGTGGCAAAACTAATAATCAAGGTAAATTTTATCATAATTATTTTTGAGTTAGGCCTTGGTTAGGCTTAATGTGAGGCCTTGGTTTTGGTTAGGCTTAATGTGATGAATATTTCAATTAGTCAGACTTGAGTCTCTGATTTTAAATTCGTGAATTGATAAAAGTTATTCTGAAGATATTTAAAAATTGGTCTAAAATCTCTTAAATTAATTACTTAAAGATTAAAAGCTATAATTAAAATTTTCAGCTGTAAATCAATGCCAAGGCCTAGAAGTTCATTAATAGGGACTTGGCCAGTACTACGTCATGCAACATGGCGCTGGGGGCGGAGTCTGTAAAGCCAGAATTGCCAAGTCCCTATTCAAAAAATAGGTAAGGCCACTTTAATTGACATTATATGAACTCTAATTGCAAGAATATCATTGATGATAAGCTTCAGTCCCTTAATTAAATATAATGATGCAATCTTTTGCAATTATCTGAGTTTTAAATCAATTTAAACCTATTTTTTTAATGCACTATTTAATCTTACCTAAATGTCTATTTTCCCTTTCTCCATTTTGTAGGCGTGGCTTAGCCCTGATTGGTTAAAAAAAATGTTGGCGAGACTTTGGCGGCCATTTTGGCCAACATAAGGTAATTATTGTAATTTAATTAAAATTAAAATTAGTGTTAATTTAAAATCAATGATGATTAATTGAAACCTAAGCGTTTTATCTGAATGGAAATCCTACCTTAAGTTTTCAATTGTTGACAATAGAATTTCTTCATCTGAGATTAAAATTAATTAACCATAATTAGATTTAATTTAATTGGCATTAAGTTAATGTTCTCATTTGTCTTTTATCTTAAATTCTAGTGTTGTTTCAAAGCTGTGCTCTGATTGGTTGAACCTCAGCTACATTTTTCCAGCTAAGGTAATATTTATTTCGGACTTAATTATGATTAAATTTAATTTAAATGTTTAAGTTAAAGCAGTGATGATTAAGGGAACCTTATAGGGGTTTAACTGAATGGGAATCCTACCTTAAGTTTTCATTTGTTGACAATAGAATTTCTTCATCTGAGCTTAGTTAATTATTTTAATTGCGATTAATTAAGTTTAATTTAATTCAATTAAAATTAAACGTAATTAATTTTTAAATTGCTAACTTTTAGGTTGTGGGCTGTAATTTACACAAATTGGCGGCTGATTCTGATAGGTGAGAATTTAAATAATATTAAGGATTTATTTTAATCTTAGTTAATTAATTTTGACATTAACTTAAATGATGAGCATTGGCTAGAGTCCTGAAAAATGAAATTAATTTCATTCTATGTAGTTAACATCTCGTTAAAACCTGACTTAATTTAATTCAAATTAATTTGTCTTTATCTTAAATTAAAATGTTACTAATTTATATTAAATATTATTATTTAGATTAAATGACAGTTACTTTGATACCAATCTGAATCAAGTTAAAAAAAAAGTGAGTTTAGTTTAATTAAGTAATTAATATCTTTCCCTAATAATAAATAAGCCTATTAAATTAATTTCAAAATGATGATATACTTTAACTGACACCTCTTAAGACGTTAATTCCAAATGCGTCATTACCCATAATCTGACTTAAAAAACCCTTAAATACCTTTTAAATTAATCTTATAGATTACCTTTGAGTTAATATTAATTTTCATTTAAATTTGTAGGTAGAATAACCCAAAAACTTCAAATGAAGCTTCACTTTGATAGAGGCTTCTGATTGGGTACGTTAATCCAATGTTTTTCAACTTATTTGGGAGTGGGTTTTAATTTTCTATGATGAAATCTTATCTGACACCTCTTCTGACGTGTAAAATTGATGTGTTTTTATTTATTATCTGATGTTTATTTTTTAATATCTGAACCTTCAATCACGTTTTTATGCGAAATTTAACGTTAATTTATTTAATTTTTAGGCCAAAAATTCAAAACCTTTCAAAACCCACCTGGCTTGTTTTTACGGCTGTCAATGGTAAGAATAATCTCTCCATTTCTTTACTTTACCATTGTTTACCGTAAAATCAAAGCTAATGATGAGATGGAAAGCAGAAAAGAATAATGTTGACAAACATACCTCTATAAGCTTTACCGGATGCTGAAGCTTGATTTGCTTTAATCAATTTTGGTTTAAATTTGTTACTTCCACTTTGAATTTAAATGATGTAGTCATAATTTCAGATACTGGTGTGTTGTTGGTAGAGGAGTCTGCCTGATTGGTGGAAAACTGAAAAAAAAAAAAAGGTATTAATTACAGTTAGATTAGGGGAAAGTAAAGATGGGATTCATACAAATTTGGTGACAAAAATGTCAGGGACATTTAGAATTTTTGGTGAAATTCAGGGCAAACTCGGAAATTTCGAATTTTTTCCTTAGATAACTTCTAGATCTAGGGAATTTAGTCTATGACAGTTTAATGGCGGAGGGTTACGCCACTGCCTCCTTTACAGAGGTGGGCAAATTCGCGAATTTTTCGATCATTCACCGAATTTCCCCCGCTTGGTAGTACAACGTAATTCGCGATTTGCCCAACACTGCTCCTTTAGTAAATTTAGTTGAATTTGTAAGTTGGGCGAAATCAATTTGAATTTTCCAAAAGTTGTATGAACCCTGTAAAGAATTAATGATGATATGGTTAGCTGAATAGTCAAATGTTGACAAAATACCTCTAAAGCTTTACCGGATGCTGAAAACCAATTTAATTTAACACAGATTAGGTTAATTACTAAAACCCAAATCTAATCTTTAGGAAACTTTATTTTTTATAGATTACCCGGGTTTGGCCATTTTTCTATTACTGGCAAAATAATTCCTGCCCCCTTCCCCTCAATATGGCGGAAGACTGATTTGTAGAAGGCCCAACATTGAAGGTAATTATAAAATTAACCTAATTAAACTCTTATATCTTGACAATGATGAATAATCTTAGGACACCTTTTGATTTTGATGATAATTAAAAAAAGATCAAGCCTTTAATCTGAGCTATTTAAATTAATTAGGTCTATATTTAATTGTATTCATTTCTGTTATTAAGTTAATGGGTTTTTATTCATCTAATTATTTCAGGTATTGTCCAGGCTGTAGAAACAAGAATTCTATCCAATCCTGCCTTGCCAATTTAGGACCCACAAAGCCTAGCCGAAGGGGTTTTGGAGTCAAGTCATTTCCGGCTTACGCAGTGTTTTGCATTTTTCCTAACATAAACTACAAAGGTAGATTTTAATTTGATTAGAAACCCGCACTGTTAGCTATGATGATTATCTTAGGACACCTTTGAAGAATAATGATATCATTATAGATCAAGCCTTTTAATCTGAGCTTCTTTTAATGCGGATTTTAATTAAAATGAGGTTTTTAAGCCTTGGTTATTAATTAATGTATTTTTTATTTTAATTGCAGGTTTTTCTTGGAAGAATGAATAATATATTTTGTATCTTAAATGTTGCAATAAAAATTAATTTTTTATATTTGCCTGTTCAATATATTTTAATTACTTAAACATGTCACTTGTGCAATTAATTTGACTAAAGTCCCTGATTATCCTATAATACATATTAATGCAATATATAATTAAGAATGCAATTACTGTTCTATGAGAAAGCTATACTTGCTAATAAGCGAGTCCATCTTCCACTTTAGTCTGTAGTTCAGTACTAAGCCTATGACAACCCTCAGGAGGACGGGCCGTCGCTGTAGTAAAATCTATGACGTCACTTTATGACAAATCAAAGGAATAATCTTCGTAGAAATAAACCAATCATTAAATAAACACTAGATTGAAACGCTACGATTCCTTTTTAATTATTATCCTATAAAAATATATTCCTTAATTTTTATAAACGATTTTTCTTCTTTTTTTCAGGATGGGGGGGGGGGGTACTTTATTAATTAAACAGTAGTATAATTGTTCTCGAAGACGTAAAGCCTTTTGTTCACTTTCTCCTTAATCTTATGTTCACGGAGACAAATCTAAAATTTATTACATTCTACGTTACTAACGTACGTTAAACAAATTAACGAACTTCTCCGTTTGAGTCAAAAACGTGTTAGCATAAGTTTATAAGATATGTTCCATAAGTATTACGCACTGCGTAATGCTACTGAGAGACTTACAGTGAAGTCCTACACTCGGTGGTTAATTTTGTAGTCCATCTAATTACTATTTAGTCTCTACTAAGCTTTTAACAGCGTCTCACCAGGCGCCGCTTTACCCAGAAACTATGACCTACCTCACTCACTTCATGACAAACTTATGTTGGTAACATATCTTACGAACTTATGGTAATAGTTAAGTTTGTACTTACGCTGGAAAAGCAAAATATAATGGCACTTATGGTAATTAAAGCGAATATTATGAGGTAGACGATGATTCTAATATTTGCTTTGTGATTTTGCCATTCCCGAAGATTATCTACGTGCAAGAAACGATTTCGATATTCGGGTGGTAATTCGAACGGCGAAGGAATCGGAAAAAGGGATTCGTAAAAATCTTTCAAAACCGCTCGAACTATTTCCGAATTTTTAGTTCCGTGTCCGATATTATCGTTCAAACAAACAAATTTTCTATATAAAAATTGATTTGATTACGCCATTTTTATCTTTCTTCGCCGTAGAAATTAATTAATTACTTTGGGTTTTTCCTTAAGTCATCAAGATGCGGTAAAACCAGAGATAAATTTGAATAAATCATTTTAAAGGCCACTTCCTCTTCGCCAACAATCTCGAAACGGTTCCTTTTAACCCGTGAAAATTTACTGGATAATTGCGACGATATTGGATCGCAGTTTTTAATCAAAGTTTTACTAACTGTGGGCTTTAAGCGATTTTTTTCTATGAATTTCCATGAAATTCTTTGGACGCGACAAACAACTAAAATTAATAATTAAGCTTACCAGAGTTGAATCAAGGTATCGTTCTCCAGTTTTTGTTCCATGATTTAGGCGGGTAATCGTTGCGGGAAGGAAATTGGAACAATTAACGATGACAGACTCGAAACGAGTTACCGTTGAGAATTGTAAAGGTAAATCGTGAATTCTTGTAAGTAAAGTACGGATTTCACGGTCCGACCATGTACTAAAAAACACAAGAACACGCGTAACCTATTGTAAGTACAGTAAATAGGCTTGTTCATGGAGTGCGCATCGGTAAACAACATAAACACGAAGACGAGCGTCGGTAAATAACATAAATAGGAATAAGTGCGCCGGTAAACAACATAAATAGGAATAAGTGCGCCGGTAAACAACATAAATACAAAGACGAGCGTCGGTAACTAACATAAATATGAAGACGAGCGTCGGTAACTAACATAAATATGAAGAAAAGCGTCGGTAATTACATAACCATGAATAAGTGCGTCGGTAATTACATAACCATGAATAAGTGCGTCGATAAACAACATAAACATGAATAAGTGCGTCGGTAAACAACATAAATACAAAGACGAGCGTCGGTAAACAACATAAACACGAAGACGAGCGTCGGTAAACAACATAAACACGAAGACGAGCGTCGGCAAATAATATAAACATGAAGAAAAGCGTCGGTAAACAACATAAACATGAATAAGAGCGTCGGTAAACAACAAAAATATGAAGAAATGCGTCGGTGAACAACATAAACACGAACATGCGCGTTAGAAAACAACAAAAACATCCGAAATAGCATACCCAGAGTTATCAACATCAAATGAATCAAAAATATCATCGACAGTGACGTTTCTCATTTCACTCATAAGAAAGTAATAATAAGAGAAGGCAAACTGCATATCGGTCGGACTACGAATCTTGTGAGACGACGTCACATCGAATTCTTCTCGGAACCTGAACATAAAACAAAATGAAGACGCGGGAACCTTTAGTTGGCCTAATACTGAAACGCGTAACTCATCATGAAGTCTATTCATGACATCTACGTCGATAAAATGGGCCATGTGCGCGGGAACTTTCCGAGCTTCGTAACCAAAATAAGAATTATATTTTCGATTCACGTGACGTAACGAATCACCAAAAGTATCTTTAAGACGTCGATTTGAATAGGAATTTATGACGTAACTGTCCTCGGTCATCTTTTCCGTTAACTCCTATTTGTTCCGACACAAAAAAGAGATAGTCGCTTATAAATTACGCAAGGCGGCTTTGCGCTCTTTGTGGAGCAGTCTTACGCAATTATCCCTTTATTACTAACTTACATTCTCAAACTCCATTGTTTTTTCCCAAGGTAAGAAGCCTCTATCGGCGTAGGCAAGCCTTTTCATTGTAAAACGTTCTTTGAAAGTTGGTTTTTGTTCGTTATTTTTTAGATACGCGCTTTTAAGTAGTTTCGCCTTTTTAACTTTGTAACCAAGTTCGGTTAGGTAACCTAAAAGAAGCGGAATAAGCTGCTCAAAGACTAAGCGGCGCTAAGAAATATAATAGCTTAGTACCTGATTTGAAATATTTTTCTAGTCGCGTCAAATTAGCGTCAACATCTCCGCTATCGTTTTTCCAGTTGTTTAAAATATTTTCATCGTACGATTTGAGCATATCCAACTCGATTACTTTGGGACGCTTGTTAACGTCCGGAATTGTCTCTTTTTCATAATGGAAGTCGGTTACGGGTGAAATCGTTGATGAAATTGGATGCTTAACTTCAGTTGCTTTCGTATCGGCGATTATCACGAAACGAAACTATGAAAACACGTTTAACGTTGATGTATGTTCGATAAGTACCAATAGAGAAGGCGTGAGTTATGGCAAAAGAGCTCGAAAGCTACGGCAAAAAACCGCGCAATTTAATGCAAAATACCACGTAATTTAAGGCAAAATACCGCGTAATTTAAGGCAAAATATCGCGTAACTTATGGCAAAAGACCGAGTAACTTATGACAAAAGGCCGCGTAACTTATGGCAAAAGACCGAGTAACTTTTGGCAAAAGACCGAGTAACTTATGGCAAAAGACCGAGTAACTTTTGGCAAAAGACCGAGTAACTTATGGCAAAAGACCGAGTAACTTTTGGCAAAAGAACGCCTAACTTATGGGAAAAGACCGAGTAACTTACACAGTACAACTAATGCAAAAAAAAAAAAACGTACTGACCTCATTGGTTGCCGATTTCAAAACGAGTGTGACGTTTAAAGGACGATAATCAGATTGCAATACGACGGTCAAGACTTTAAATTTGACGGAAACTGCGATAGTTCGGACACCCGTTGTATCTTCATGGATACCAGACTGTATTGGACCAAATGTTTCCAAAAAGTTCGTAATATTGAAGTAAACAACCGAAACTCCTACGTAATAAAAAAAATTCATAATGACCCAAAGAATAGTATACTCGATTCGTAAAAGCTTACCAGGTGGTAACTTGTAAGATCGAATTTCTCTACTTAGATTCATTTGATGCAGTTGATTATAATTGTCAACTCCGCAATCTCCCGCATCAAATCCGCAGGTTTTAACATTACAAGCCTGATCGCAATAGCGATCGCCTAGCCAATTATTCGTACACGATTGACTGCAATACACTAAATATAACATTAGAGATGTGAGACAAAGATTGATTCCGCGCGCAAATTCACTATTTCTTTCGACTTAATTCAAAGCGAATTTATAAGATTTCGCGAGACTACATTGCGAATTTACCAGATTCAGTGCGATTTTACGGCACATTTACTAGCTTTACCGCGATTTTACTGCGCATTTACTAGCTTTAACGCCATTTTACTGCGCATTTACTAGCTTTAGCGCCATTTTACTGCGCATTTACTATCTTTAACGCCATTTTACCGCGCATTTACTAGCTTTAACGCCATTTTACTGCATATTTACTAGCTTTACCGCCATTTTACCGCGCATTTACTTAATTTACCGCCATTTTACTGCGTATTTAAGTGAATCCACGCAATATTCCTTAAGACTACTACGAACACGATAGAAACATCACGATGTATTCGCACGAATTTTTGCGTCACGAAAAATGGTGAAAAGTCCGCTAAGTAAACTTAACTTACTTCTATTGATATTTTCCATGATAAGCGCGGGATTGTTTTGTCCTCGATTAGCGGCCATTTGGGCGTAAGAAAACTTAATTTTATCACCGACGCAATCACCTCCATCCCATTCGCAATTCGAATTATTACAAGTGCGATCGCAATATCCGTCTCGTATCCAAGAAGTCGGACAACCATCCGAACAATCCGGAACGGGCCAAGCCAAATAAACCTAATTAAAATAAGCTTAATTACAAATTCCGAATTTATTTGCGACCAAAATCAGTTTTGTTTCTTTAGCGTGTTAGGTTAAGTATATTTGTTAGTACACCTTCACCTAATTGTAAAATACAATCGCAAACCTTCAAACCTTGTGACCTTTGGATTCGGTATAAAAATCTTCGGGCCAAATTGTTTTGCCGAAAAAGACGTCATCGTTCAAGTAGATGAATCTTTGAGAGAGGCCGCGAATTTTATGAAGGTGACTTTCAATTGCCGGTGAACTGAAAGTCGGTAGGTGACTTCTGTTCTCGAAGATGTCATCGTGAGTTACAATTTGAATTCGAGGATTATCAAGGTCCAACCAATGAGGTATTTGACCATTTGTCACCAGAAACACTTTTCTAATCCAAGGAGCGTGTTTCATAAGCGACCGCAAAGAATATCGCAATTCCTAATTAAGAATAATTATTAAATGGTAATTAACTTGGCCTAATCCGAGTGTTTAAAAAGAAGGGTGGTACGTAATACTGAAGTACAGCGAGTTCTGCCCTGGTTCTATGATCGATTTTGAGTCAAAAATGTTCTATATTGTTTTTTTGCGGTACATAAGTTCATAAGATATGTTCCATAAGTGTCAATTCTCGCACTAGCTCGAGCTGTAAGCCTCTATAGCATAAGTTCATAAGATATGTTCCATAAGTGTCAATTCTCGAACTAGCTCGAGCTGTAAGCCTCTCTAGCATTACGAACTTGTATAGGAAGTGCGTCATACTTATGGAACATATCACTTATAAACTTATGGTCGGTCCTGTACCACCCTTTATAAGTTATAAGTACCTCATTATCAGCGAATCTATTTGTAGAAACATCTTCAATCTCCTTTAACAATAAAAAGTGCCGAGATCAGCGATTATTTGTTTAAACCCTACAGCCGATAGATTCTTACAGCTAATGGTTTCGCAACTACGTAAGCGGGAGCCAATGATACCGTTTTATTCCCCATTATTAACTTTAAAGAACTAAATGTTTTGGTTATGTCATTGATATCACTTTGGTTCCTATCGAAACCACCATTTCTTAATGTTATAACGGCCAAATTTTTTTCTTTATCGATAGAAATCTTAATAAAATATGTCATTATAATTAAAGGTTGTAGCAAGTTCAGCCGCTTTGTAGGTACAACGCAATGATACCTGTTTGACAGGATGAGGCATGACGGCTTTAATCATTTCTTCCGTTACCGTATTTGAAACTCCTGTCATGATGTATGTTAATTTCAAAGCGATCGCGCGACTAGCTTTCCAATCGTCCGTTATAAATGCATCTGATATACTATAAATATGACCCCTGATGGTAACGTTACCTTTCGAAACCGCATCTTTCGCTGTCAAGAAGGGAAAAAACCTACTGAATCGCTCGGAGGATAATAAACACAGAGTTGAAGCGCTCGGAGGACAATAAACTAGGAGTTGAAGCGCTCGGAGGGCAATAAACTAGGAGTTGAAGCGCTCGGAGGACAATAAACCGGGAGTTGAAGCGCTCGGAGGACAAAAAACCGGGAGTTGAAGCGCTCGGAGGACAACAAACCGGGAGCTGAAGCAATCGGAGGACAAAAATCAAATAGCTAAGGCGCTCGGACGACATAAATCAAACAGCTGAAGCAATCGGAGGACAAAAATCAAATAGCTAAGGCGCTCGGACGACATAAATCAAACAGCTGAAGCAATCGGAGGACAAAAATCAAACAACTGAAGCGAATAGAGGACAAAAATTAAACAGCCGAAGCGGTCGGAGGACAAAAATCAAACGGCTGAAGCAATCGGAGGACAATAATCAAACAGCTGCGCGCTCGGAGGAGAATAAAGTGATAATGTTACTAACCACTTTGAGTATTTTTGAAATGCAAAATTATTAATCTGCTTCCATTATTTTGTGAAATTGAAAATTCATTTTGATATATAGCTGTCACGTTGAAATTTTTCAAATCTTCCAAAGTTATTCCCGTATTTACATGAAGAACCGGTTCAATTATCGCGAAATAACTCGTTACACAATGACTGTAGGTACAATGAGGTGAATAGCTGTAAATATTTGAAAAAGCCAAACCCCCCATTAATTGTAATACCACTTAAAACCAAGTTTTCCCTTCATTTATTTGTACCTATCAATTTCATTTGAATTTAATTGCTTCATTAAAGTATTTCTGGCCTTGTTAAGCTGCGTAATTAAACCAGGATCGCTTCCATTCACCCAAGTATAAACAGCATCGATAGGTAAATTTTGACACAACCTTTTTGAAGAAAATAAAAAAAGTTACTTTCTACTCCTCTTTGCTATATGGTTAATAATTCTCTTTGGTTGGTAGCAAGTACCAGCTAGAGAATGGAAGGTCACGTGACATGACTAGCCGTGACACTTACCTATTTTGAAAATTTTTCTCTGCAATATTATCTTTGTACGATACAAAAATGGTTTCGTATCGTTCTTGACTCCATAGAATTAACGTCTAAAGTTAAAAATATCGTAGCAATTAAATATTTTCACGTTAACAAACAGAGACAATTAACTATTTTCACGTTAACAAACAGAGACAATTAACTATTTTCACGTTAACAAACAGAGACAATTAACAATTTTCACGTTAACAAACAGAGACAATTAACTATTTTCACGTTAACAAACAGAGACAATTAACTATTTTCACGTTAACAAACAGAGACAATTAACTATTTTCACGTTAACAAACAGAGACAATTAACAATTTTCACGTTAACAAACAGAGACAATTAATTATTTTCACGTTTACAGAGACAATTAACTATTTTCACGTGAACAAACAGAGACAATTAAATATTTTCACGTGAACAGAGACAATTAACTATTTTCACGTTTACAAACAGATACAATTAACTATTTTCACGTTAACAAACAGAGCCAATTAAATTATTACCTCTCCAAAATGAAATGCCGCAATAAATAGCAAAACGCAACCGGAGAAACAACAAAGTAATGATTGTTTGCTCGATAAAACATCGTAGAGTCGTTTTTGAACCGCTTTATGAAGCCTCATGTCCTTCCCTAACACCTAACCTACTATAAAAATTTGTTTAACATTTCACAAGTTCACAACCAGCGAGAATTTCAATGAAAAATTTCACTTTTATCATTTTATCATGACTCGGATTTGAATTGAATGATTGATTTTTCAAGATAATCTCAAATCACTTGAAATTATATTCGTGATTTCGAAAGTAGGTTTGTAATAGATAATACGCCATTTTTCAACAACAAAAGATACGATTAGAGACATTAGATTAGATTAAAATTAAGTTCAAACGAAGATAGAACATAGAAGAATGCGAAATTAAGCCTTGGAGGAAAAAAAATACAAGGAGGATATACATATCAGGCTTGGTATTTGAGAAAAATACAACAAATTTTAATCAATTAAGTTTTTAGTGTTTAGAGTTACACATCTTAACTCCGTTTTGAACAAAACATCTGGCGTGTTTCGTTAATAATGCATTAACGTTTAGTTTTTCGGTGGCCAAATCCCTATTTTAAATAACATTTAAGTTGGGTTCAACTAAAAGTACACGATTAATGTCCTAACTTAGTTAAACTTACTCTACGTATGGTTTTATATCTTCAAAAGCCCAGGTTCGTCGCTTATGAAAAAGAGCTTCCAATCTTTTTTTATTATTATTATTTTTAATCAAAACAGTTTTTAATTAAAATTATTATGATGAATTATTATTAATATCCCATTACCTCGCTTTAATATCTTCTGGTAAATAACATACAGGATAATAAGATATAACTTGAGGTTTACTTTGAAGATCAGTTAAGGCCAATCCCTCAAAAATTTTAATTATTTAATTAAATTTTAACTGAAGGGTTTTTTAAACCTTCCCGCCACCCACCCAGTGTTATGAACCCAATAAACACTGAAACCTTCATGTTCCCAAGGGTACAAAATGGTCAGACAACTTCCGTAAATCAAATTAAACAGTTAAAAACGGCTAACCCCTTAAAATCTTTAATTAATTTTTAACCATTTTTTTCAACCTTGACATTTCCAAGTATAAAAAAATTAAAATGGGTTAAAAATCATTAAAAGATACTTTTAAAGCGACCGATTGCCATCAACCCAATACCCTGCAAAACCTTCTCCTTCTCAAGGTTAAAAAAAAAAACAGTTAAAGACGGCTAACCCCTTAAAATCTTTAATTAATTTTAACCATTTTTTTTCAACCTTCACCTTCCCAAGCATAAAAAATGATTAAAATGGGTTAAAAATGATTAAAATATACTTTTAATTATAGACTAATTACTAAGCCACCCATTGCCATCAACCCAATACCCTACAAAACCTTTCCATTCCCAAGGTTAAAAATAGTTAAAAAATCATTAAAATATACTTTTAATTGTGAAAGATTTGTTGTCAATCCTTCAGGAACACTTTTCTTCCATGATTCTAAAAACTCTTGTAAATGAAACTGTAATATATTAATTAACTTAATTATAACTAAACCCTTTTATAAATTAACATTATATATTTTTAACACTAAAATGAATTAAATTAACCTTTCCAGCAGATCTTAAAAGTATTTCCGCGTAAAATTGGCAAACTTTTGCTTCTTTAAATTGATAAATCCCTTCTGAATTGTTTGAGGTGTGTTCAGCGTACATTTCAAAGCACTGTTCCACTATTTCTCTAATATATAATTAACATTAGGCTCATGATAATTAAAAAAAAATTACATTGTATTATATTAATTAATTTGTACCTAGGAAATAATTCTTCTAAAGTATCAAGAACTACATTCTTTGGGATTTCGTTTATTGGGCAGGAATTGCCATCAATAAGGTTAAATATTGAATTACTGACCGTGCACTTAAAATCATAATCTAAGACCCGATAATACCCTAAAAAAATACTAGTTATTCTGGTTAAACATGACTAAACTAATAAAAATAGTAAAAACCATCAATTAAAAATGCTGGAAGACGATTAAGTTCAGTTTTTAACTCAGTTTCACTAGCTTGTATACAATCCAATAAATCTTCGTAAGTGTACTGATGGAAATTAAAAAGGTTTAGGCTTAACAATGAAGGAAGATTGCCATTGCAATATGATACCTTTTTGGCACAGTTTTCTTTGTCATACTCGGGTCCCTGATAAGGATTCTCTTCAAGGAGTAATTGTAACTTTCTTAGTTTTGGTTTGCATAACTGGACTTCATAGTATTTATGGAATATATTGGTAACTTCACGATCATACAGAATTCTGTTTGTTAAACTCGATTCCTCGATACTATTTGCATTTTGTAAACTAAACTGCGGTAAAACAAGCAGAGAGTTTGACGTTTCGGCTTCATCCAGTTCAAAAGTTTGATTTTTAGAACATATAACGGCAGTATCATTAGCATCACCTCTTATAACGAATCTGATGGATTTATATGTTTTTAATTTGGAAAAGGCTTAGAAATACCTTAAGAAAATGCTTACTCTTCACCCAGTTTAAGTTCTTCTAATATATTTGGCGTTACTTCCAGTAAAATCATGGAATTATCATCACTAACATTATCTCCGAAGACTAATGTTTGACTCACTGCTGTCAGGTCATTTAAATCAATCTTGGATTTTACAATTAGATTTTCCACATCTTCGACGCTAATAATTAATAAATAATCATTTAATTATGGTTAGTTAATACTTGAGAATAATTTTAAACACGAAAAACTAACCTCCTTCCCAAGTTTCCCGCCATTTTCTTAAAGAGACTTAAATTTTACGCGGGCTTAACCTCCAAAGCTGTCTGCTTAATTTAGCGGTAAACCGGTCACTACGCTTTCTCAATTCAAGCACCGGAACACACCGATAAACATTAACAAAGGATTTGAAGAGCATCCGTTTTTCAGTACGATCAGTTCTTATATCAAATATACCCAATGAATCAAAAAGTTTATAGGCGGGAAATACAATTTTAAACGAATAAAATTTGAAAAACCATTTTTTATATGGAAAATATCACATGGGAAATACATTTATGCGACAAAAAAATGTTCAGATCTGGTTAAATTTTAATTAAATTACTATTACCGACTTAAATATTAACTGATTTGGATTGAATACTTCGGGAGGCGGAATTTGGACGACAAACTGTCCCTAATACACACAAATCACTTCCACTGCCGCCATAATCCTGATTATGTACGCATCTTTTGAGTGAATCATTGGATCCCTTCCATCGCGCTGAACGTGTCAGCGTGTTTTTACCTTTTCTCTGCGTTTGTTTATTAACTGGGAGGGGCCAAAATATTTTCTCCGATTCATCATGATGAGAAATATGAATTTTTGGAACTGTATCCTTCATTATATTAACGTTACGTTGGATCTTAACTTTCACTTGTTTGACCTTGACGGGTTCGTGTATTACGCACTTTTTGTGACTATTTTTGGCTTTTTCCATCACAGCCTTTTCGTTAACGCTTTGAGATATCTTTGAGATATCGTTGAACTGCCGTAAATATAATTTAAGAAAAAAACTATACTTAAGTCGCATATTTGGGTTCACCTTTTTTGACGGATTTTAAAAGAGATAAAAATGGATAAGCAAGCCACTAGGTCGGATAATGACGGCAAGGCCTAACATCATGGAAAAAGTGGCGGGAAAATGGCGACAAGGCCTAGCTTGATGGAAAAAATGGCGGGAAAATGGAGACAAGGCCTAGAATGATGGAAAAAGTGGCGGGAAAATGGCGACAAGGCCTAGCATGATGGAAAAAATGGCGGGATATTGATGGCAAGGCGTATCATGATAAAAAAAAATGCCGACGTCAATACTAAAATTTTAAATTAACAGATTCACGTACGATTTTTTAAGCGCGTTGAAATAGCGAGTTCTCGGATGTCGCCATGCTGAAACCGTTTTCCCTCCGCTTAAATATTGCATTAACCAATCTTTAACACCTTCCAGATCACGATACGGTGACAAAGTTAGCCTCGACAACGGATTTTTTCCTGTAATATCTAAGATTGATACGGCCAAAGCTTCTCCAGCCTTAATTAAAACATTGTTATTTATTTTATTTGCAAAAATCAAACTGCAAAAAATTAGCAGTAATTTTATACCTCTTCAAATATTTTTGGCGTATACATGGGAGGTATGACGTTACGATTAACGGGTTTAACCGTAACATTACCACTTTTTAATGGCGGTAACTGATTGACAATTCGACCAGTGTTGAAATTACACTCGAAAGTGTAGCTAAAAAATACGATAATGTCATACGTGTTACGGTTTCATTAAAGAATGATAATTATACCTGCGAATAATTTTGGTTAAATAATAAACGGATACTCGGGCCGAACCCTCTTTACTTAATTTATCACGTGACCCAATATGAGTCATATTTTCGAGGCTAAAGTTACAAGCCGATAAATCGAAATGTTGAAAATTTAACGACATTAGTTTGGCAAGAAGCATACAATCCATCTTAAAATGAAAGTTAAAATGTTAAAAATATTAAACTTAATTGATTAATTTGCCCAATTAGTTACTTTATCAATTATATTGCTGAAGTTATTTCCGAAAATGAAACAACCCCTTTTCGACGCATGTCCGTGCAAATCAATGAAAAAAGCCAATCCCGAGTTAGAAGGGGATATGAAATATTTCGGATCTTGCCACGGTTTTAATTTGGCCCTTCGTTTTTTGTGCCCTAAACGCTGCGTATTCGCAAGGAAACGTGTTCAGGCTACTTAAACCTCTAAACAGTATTCAAGCTTTTCGAACCTTATTCCAGGCATTTTTAATCCCGCAAACGCTGGTCAAACTTGGTCCACAATCAAAATCCGAAGTCGAGGCCTCGATGTCTCCGCCCTCGAGATCTTTCTCCAACTGTTCGTTGAATTTTTTCAAAATCTCCACGGAAGTTTCGTCCAAGTTGACACCGCTGTCGTTATACTCAAAGTGATAGTACAAAAGTAGAGATCTGGTTGCGAATACGCTAGGTTGAGCTTGAGGATCGCAATTTAAATATTTCCTGTTCAGATTAACGCCTTCCAAATCGGTTCGATAATGACCGTGTAAAACGCCGTCCGGGTTCAAAATTGGCACTATTTTAAAGACGTAGATATCCCGAAGGCATATGGCTCTTGGATCCGATGAAATGATGAATTTTATGAATCCGTTTAATACGAAACTCGATTGTGTTTCGCCCGGATGAACTCTACTACTTATTATTATTATTGTTGATGAGGAGGGTACGCGCCCTAGCACCGATGCCAAAGGCATATTGTGCATCCTCGTAATCAGGCCTTGAATAGGCCTGTAGCTGCAGCGTAGCTAAGAATTCGCTCCACCGTGAGAGAGGAGACCCTCGAGGGTTCCAGGGTGTGTGAATCAAAATATTCTAATCTAAGCGAGGCGAAGTAGTCGCACTCGCAAAGTACGTGGGCGGATGTTTCTTCCATCTCCTGACACGACCTACAGAGAGGGTCGTCGGCAAAACCCATCAGATGGAGGTGCCTATTAAGCCGGCAATGCCCGGTCAAAAGACCGGTGGCCAGCCTAATATCCCATCTGCCGAGCGAAATTAGGTCCCTAGCACGAGACCTGCAGGGACCATCGACAAACAACTTTGTCTGTCTCTGGCCCTCCATGCTGTGCCAGAGCTGATTTTGTATGACAGTCAACCTGTCATGCAGACACCGTTTGACGTGCCTGTAGGGGATGGGGACGGCCGGCTCCGGCCCCAAGAGCTTGGCCTCCGCACCCCTTTTCGCAAATCTATCGGCTTGCTCATTGCCATAATATCCGCTATGCCCTGGCACCCAGTACAGCAGAACCCTGTTGCAGGATGCCAGTCGCGCTAGCAGGTCGAGGCAGCTACGCACCAGTTGAGAAGAAATCTGACACTGGTTCAGAGCGTTCAGGGCAGCCTGACTGTCAGAATAAATTCTCACAGTCCGTCCGGTATACCCTTTGTTAATACAGTAATCTGCGCAATAACAGATCGCGGCAATTTCAGCCTGGAACACACTAGCGAAGGTGCCCAGGCAAGCAGAAAAGCCGACCCTTGTGGTTTGACAGTAATAGCCGGCGCCAGCGCCGGAATCAGTCTTGGAGCCATCGGTGAACCAAATGGTTTCACCCCCAGTGCCAAGAGGCAGCAGGTTAGTCCACTCTGCCCGACTGGGGAAGTGGATACTGAATGGCTTAGTGAAATCAAAACTGGTGACGGTTTTGTCAGAGCACATCGTAAGCGACGGCTCAAGTGCGGCGTACTCCCGAAAGAGCTTCGTATGGCTGTAATCCCAAAGTCTTGGAACCCAACAGCCACTAATGTTGAGCCTGTAGGCTCCCATGACAGCCTCCTCCTCAATGAAGAGATGAAGAGGAAGCATGTCGAGGAGCACCTCCAGGGAAGCAGTTGGGGTCGATCTCATGGCCCCCGTAACACCAATGCAGGCAAGCCTTTGAAGCTTGCGCAGGGCAGCCTGCACCGTCTTAAGCCGGACCCTTGTCCACCAGACAAGTGCCCCGTAAGATAGTATGGGTCTGATGATCCCAGTATAGAGCCAGTGTACAGCCTTGGGGTTGAGGCCCCAAGTCTGGCCGACAGAGCTCCTGGTCCTCCAGAAGAGCATCTTGGCCTTCTTAATACACCGATCAAGATGCGGCTTCCATGTGAGTCTACAATCAAAAGTCACCCCCAGGTATTTCACCTCGGAGGACTTTGTCAGGACCTGGCCAAAGAAAGAGATATCATTGAACAGATCCTTAGTATTCTTCCTCGTAAAAGGAACAAGGACAGTTTTATCAGGATTAACGGTGAGGTTAACCGCCTGACACCATTGCTCCACGCTAGAGAGAGCAGATCTCATAAGCGCGGTAACAGTATCCGGGAACTTCCCCGTAAAGACTATCGCTACATCGTCCGCATACCCGAAGCAGCAACAGCCCCCAGCACCCCCGAGCCTCCCCAGGAGCTCGTCCACCACCAGGCACCACAACAGGGGGGAGAGCACTCCACCCTGAGGGCAGCCCCTGCTGGTAGTCACCCCTAGAGAGTCCCCAAGGAGGGACGCCGACACCTCGCGGTCGGTAAGCATGGACTTGATCCAGCGGCCAAGAGTGGCGCTGATGCCAAATCTCTCAACAGCTTCAGTAATAACCGAGCTAGAGACCTTGTCAAAGGCCCCCTCGATATCGAGGAAGACAGCCAGTGAAATTTCCTGAAACTCGAATGCCCTATCCAGGCAATTCGTAAGGCCGTGAAGGGCCGTCTCAGTGGATTTGCCTTAAAAACACCACCTGTGGTATAATTAAAAGTTAATTTAATTAAATATCAGTTAGTTTAATTAATGAGAAAATTTAACCGAACGAGGAATTTTACAGTAATCGCATTTTTCAGTAACTTTTCCCAAAAACCCTCGGATTAGAACCAAAACGTATATAACTCTAAGATGGGTTACAATAAACACTTATACTAAGTTTCAATTGAATCTGTTTGAATTTATGCAATTGCATTCGTGAGTTACCCTTTTTTGCGCGCCATTTTGAAAATGGCGACGGATTAAAACCAGAACCTAAATTATTCTTCAATAAGTTACAATGTTTCAGTTCAATTGATTGAACATAATTCTTCTATAAGTTCCAATGAACTACTATACAATGTTTCAGTACAATTGGTAGAAATTTATGGCAATTGCGTTCGCGAGTTACCGTTTTTTTCGCGCCGTTTTCGTAATAAGCGACGCATTAAAACAAAAATCTACTAAACTGTTCAATAGACTATAAAAAACCAACATCTAAAGTTTGGGTTGACTTCTAAGTCGGGTCGGGAACAAAAACTGCAGCTTAGTCACTAGGTCAAACATGATTATGTGGCCAAAAAATCTTTATAGATACCTTTTTGTTTTCCCCGAACTTATGACTAAGTGGTGTATTTAAATCGGGGAATAAATGAGGTAAACGTTCCTCTCTATTTTGAGTTTGAATTCCTTTTAACGATGATATTGTGAGCAAATCAACTCTTTGTCCATTAGGAGTAAGGCACAAAAGTTCCCGACTAAAGTAGATATTGTTCTTGTGGTTTATTTCCGATAATTGGCTATTATTAAAAATACAAATTTTTAAGAAACATTATATCCTTGCAGATACTTGGAACGACCAAAAGAGAACTAGTTTTGGTCGTGTACAAATTACTCAAGCACTATGCTAGCGAGTTATTTACTTTCCAAGCTTATCAACTAGACTTTGAATAAATTCCTGACAGTTTTCGTAAGAAAATGGATAAGTAAAGGCAAAATATGTAACGGTGTTAACATTTCCGAGTTGATGTTCGAATGTCAAAATGAAATCATTTTCGGTTTCCTTAAAATTATAAAAAAATTTATTTTAAACTTGAAGAGTGAAGTGAACACGCAGTCATTCATTCTTCCAAGTTTAAAATTAAGATTGTACCAAATACGTTGGTTTCTCCGGTATTCTCTTCCAATTACTTTCTCCCGGGACGTTTTTATAAACAGGCGACATCCCTTGACTCATTAATTTCCCTTGTTTGTTTAGATTCATTAGATTGAAACGAATTCGAACGTTAGACGATTTCGGACGCACTCCGAAGAAGAACCAAGTACGATTAGCGTTTTCGAATGGCGTTCCCGAACAATCATTCTTAGTGTACACTCGAAATTCCTGTACTTTTTTGGGTGTTTGTTTCTCTCTATTTTTGTTTTCCAAATTAATTAAGTAGCGAATGCTTTCTAAATTGCTACAACTTTTGGATCTACGTTGCAAAGTAGGTTTATACGAGAGTGGTGTATTAACTCGCTTACGAGAACGAAATATGTCAGTGGCGCTATTGCATCTTGATCTACCCTGCCTACTAGGTCCCATATTATCGCTGTAATATTCAGACGGCATTTCATTTACGCTAAGATATTTTGTTTCGTCTGTCGATTCGACTTTGGCCAAATTACCAGAGTCGAAGTCTGAGAAAAATTCTATTCCATTTACAACCTCCCTCATGGTAAAAAAAAACCTAATTAATATCAGTTGATTATGATTTATAAATTATATTGATCTACAGGGAAGCCTAACCTAAGCAGCTAAGTCTAACTTGACAATTGTGACATTGCAAAGGCTTAGTATCTGTTTAGGTCGTTGCTACGGTTACGCCGTTAGAAGAAAGATCTAAGCAGACGATTTTAAGAGCGGTACAAGGAGTATTTTAACAGTGGATATGAAATCACAATCAAAATTAAATAATCAGACTACAATTCTAGAATTTAATTTTCATTAAACCTGAAATTTATGATATATTTTACAGAATTGTTTTAGTCTCACGGAAGGCTCAATTTTTAAATCACTCAAAACTTAAATTTTTGAAAAGAATGTTACAAGACAGTTGGACACATTTTATGAATACGGTGAACAAAGTTTTAGTTTAAAAAACTTGTAAAAAAGAATGAATTAAATAATAAAAGAGTTATATAAGAAAGTCATCCTCAATTTTATCTTCGCGTTCGTTCCAAATAGGATTGTTTATGACTTCGTCAAAATCGTCTATTGGTTTTGGTTTTTGAATGGATTCTTTAGCTTCTTTATTGACAGTTTCCTCAATCTTTTTGTGCTTTTTCTTTTTCATAGATCCATTTGAGTTATCATTTGCGATATCAGCTTCGCTTTCGGATCTTCTATGTTTCTTCTTCTTTCTAGACGAATTAGTATCAGATGGGTCGTCAATATCAGACTCATTATCCGATCTTTTATGCTTTTTCTTCTTCTTATGAGAGTGTGAAGGGTTATCAATGTCTGATTCTTTGTCTGGTTTTTCTTTTTCCTTAAGGTTTAAACTGCTAGTACTTGACGAACAGCCATTCGTGTTAGGCCTCTGCGTCCTTCTTAACCTTTTCTCCAAGTCTTTAACCCTTTGTTTAAGAGCTTTTCTATCTTTTTGGACCTCTGCGTATCTGGCTTTTAAAGCTTCAGGTGTAAGAGCTGTGAGATTACATCTAGAGGAAGCGTCGGTACGATTTGAACTTCTCTTTGTTTTACGATTACGTTGTCGTACCCAGTTGGTAACCCACTTTGCGCATTCTTTACACTTTGTTCTGGATTGTTGGGATGGTAAAATGTAACTACATTTTGATGATTCATAACGTAAAAACGGATTATCTCTCGTCACCAAACTAGGAGGGGTTGTTTCGCCTAGTTCTGGGAAAAATATCTCGTCGCTGAGAATCCCCCCACAAACGTCGTAATACCCGTAAGAGGATAGCATTTTTAGCATTGGTAGAATTCCCTCGCTAACTTTCCACACTTGTTGGTACTTGTCAAAACCTATAACATTAGTTTCTGATAGTTTTTCAATCCCAAATACTTGGAAGCTCGCGGTTAAACTAGTCCCCGATATGACGATTCTAAAGGGATTTAACACAACGTTCAATTCGCTACGTTCGACTACGCGTTTCAATTTCTCCGCTTCTGTAAGTTCCGTCAACACAGGAGGCACTGATTCTGTTGGTGGAGGTTCTGGCATCGGTAACCCCGGCTCTAATTTTATTGTTACAGGGGGCACAGAATTATTTAAGTTATCTTGCGTACCTTTCGCGGTAGTCTGTGATTTAGGATCCGAATTTTCAGGTTTATCGTTAGACTTCCCTTGTTGGGCTTCTTCAGCGGCATTACGGTTAAGCCTTGGCTCAGGAATAATTGGGAAATAGAAAAAGTTCTTTCGAGTGATTATAACCGCGAAACTTCCAACGGCTGATGGATTACTAACTGATTGAACATCTAAGTCAATGATATTATGACAATTGATGGTGGTTTTTACTATAAATTCAACTATTTCGCCGGTTATTTCAACTTCTGGAATGTCAGGTTCAATAAATTCTTGTTTCACGGTAGCCGCCATTTTGTTACTGATTTATGCAAGGCTGTTGTAATAAGGTTAGGACACTACGTCTTTTTGCGTCGCGAGTCCCGCAGAATTTTTTCTGATTTAGGTCACGGTGCAGCTAGAAAAAATATTTTGCATTAAAAATCTTTTATATATATTCTTTGATTTTTCCAATAAATCAATTTACGACGAAAGTTTTTAGTTGTTTCCATTTTGAGGGAGCTGAACACGAATCTCAAAATTAAATTATCAATATCATCACAAAAGCTCGCGCTTAAATGGTCTCAACCAGAAACAGAACAGCCCTGTGACTCTGTGGGCAATAGTGTGGGGAAACCTGAGGCTAGAATTTGAACTCAATGGAAATTACTATGGCCAGCGGTAGGCGTAAATATCTATGGACTATGGAAAGAGTAAACTAACAAAGCAATCATTTTGGGATAACATTTATTTTTTCTTTTGTTTCTGGTAATTAAATTCTTGTGGTAATTCTAACACATCATCAATTTCATCATCATCAGGGTACAGTTTATTTATGATGTCATCAATATCATCAGGAATGGGTTCATTTATAATGTCATCTAAATCATCGTCATTGTCTGGGATATCATTATCATGTTTAACACCACACACTTTCATTTCCAATCTACGTAATTTAGCTTCCAAACTCCGAACTTTTTGCTGCAAAACTTTTCTCTCCTTTTGAATTTCACCAAATCTGACCTTCTGTTCATTGGGAGTTAAACGAATAAAGGCAGTACGCGAAGAAACTTCTGTTTTTGAAGTTTTGGCTTTTTGAGTTCGTACAGCTTGAGTAATCTTGTATCGTTTTTGTTGATTCAACCATTTTAAACATTCCTTACACCTGTCCCTTACATTTTGCGATGGTAAAACGTAACTGCAATTGCGCGACTCGTACCGCAAAAACGGACTATTACGCGTCACGAGTGATTGGGGTTTAACATAATCGTCCGTAGTAAGATTCAATTCTTCCGCTGTGTATCCGCTACACACGTTATACAATCCTTTTTCGGAAACGACATTAAGCAGCGGCAAAATTTTCTCGCTGACTTTCCAAACACCGTCAGTGAATTGAATTACATCAGGCACTGACTGTTTTTCGACACCGTTAACTTGCAAACTAGCTTTCAGTGTCGTCCCTGATATTACCAGGCGAAATGGATCTACAACGAGGTTTAATTCACTTCGTTCTAACGTTCTTAAACATTCTTGTTCCTCTTTCTTTCTATTTTCAGGCCAATCGGGGGAAATAGGTACGCTGGGAAAAAAGGCGTGATTAACACGCGTGACAATAACAGCGAAACTTCCATGGCAAAAAGGGTTTAAAAACGATCGCACACATAAGTCATCAAAGTAGTTTGCGCAAGTTATAGTGGTTTTTATTAATAACTCAACTAATTCGCAATTAATTTTAATTTGGGAGCTATCTGGTGGATGTAAGTTAGGTACGATTTCACGGGCTGCGTCACAAAATTCTTCAACAGCCTCTTCTTTAATAAACAACCCTATCTCAGGCTCAACCATTTCCATTTTTACTTCAGAAGTTCAGATTAGGCTTAGCAGTGACAAAGAGAAAGTGAGTTGACACTTCTTGACATGACCGGAAATAAGTACGGAACAGTGTGCGATGAATTTTATTTTATAAAATGTTTAAGAACATTTTCATAAAGTAGGAAGGTCACCGGACAATAATTGTCCAATATGTCCGACTAATGTTTCAGGCTATTACGGGTTTCATTACACAAATTCCCGACAAACGGACAAAAGAATTTTCTTATTTCTGGCCCTGTTTGTAAATTAGTAAATTTTTTACTCCGAAGAAGCAAGGAGTACGAATACGGGAGTGGTAATACAGTAAACAAGTTGGACACACGCGTAACATAATAGGTTTGGAATCGTAAAGAGTTGGTTTTTACTGCCAAATAATTTTCACACGAACGATTTGAGATAAAACCTGAAATTCCGCATTCAGTACTTGGACCGACAACGCTCTAACCAACAGCTACCATTTTATTCAAAATCTTACATAATATTACAGACATTCAAAAGAACGTGTTAAATTATTTCTTCTTCATTTGTCGTTGCACTTCTATTCCCTTTTTTCTTAACAACTTTAACGGCTTTTTTATTTGTCGTTTTAATCACAACTTTAGCGTTTTTATTTGATTGCGCCATTTTTGCCTGTTGGGCCAACTGTTGTAAAACGGCTAATTGCGTAGGATCGGTTACCAATAAAATTTGCGGCGTTCCATCGTCTTTCGTCTAATAAATAAATAAGTCATTCCGCTCATAAAATTAAAAATAGGCCTATTTTTTGGGTTACCTTATTGGTTGTGGAAGAACTGTCAACCTGCGGACCCAGTGTTAAAAACGTTGTTTCACCAGATTTATCAGTAACGGTTGACAAAATCATACTATGCATTATTTGGGGTTGAGTAACAATCTGCGTTACAGTATTAGCACCTGTCTGTGGTGCGTTAGTGGCGGACAAATTTCCTTCCGTTGTTTTAGAAGCGGACGAAGAAAGACCTTCAACGTCGCCTGATATTGTTTAAACCTCGAGTTTAACTCAAAATTTGATGAAACTTCCATTATCTACCAATTACCAGCTATTATAGTGTGATTTCCTTCTACATTGTTTTGGTTAGACGCCATCATAACGACGGAATCAAATAGTTCTTGCGTAGAATCAGCATCAGCGCCATCGTCAGTTGATATAACTATTTCCGGCTCCATTATACCGTGAGATGACCGTTTATGCATAGCTAACGTCGAAGTTTGACGGTAATTTCTACCGCAAATTTCGCAAGCGTAAGGCTTCGACACTGTATGAACTACATGGTGTTTATATAGACTAGAATATTCTGTGAAACGGCGTCGACAACCGGGCACAGAACACATGTAAGGCTTTTCCCCTGTTAAAATTTAACAAATAATTAGTACTCGTAATTAAGTCGAGCACTAGGGCTTCAGCGAATTGCGAGTACACTAGCCTCGATACAGACTCTCCCGGGTCGCGAGTACACTAGCCTCGATGCCGCCGCTTCAGCCAGTACACTAGCCTCGATGTCGCGAGTACCCTAGCCTCGATGTCGCCGCTTCCACCAGTACACTAGCCTCGATGTCGCGAGTACCCTAGCCTCGATGTCGCCGCTTCCACCAGTACACTAGCCTCGATGTCGCGAGTACCCTAGCCTCGATGTCGCCGCTTCCACCAGTACACTAGCCTCGATGTCGCGAGTACCCTAGCCTCGATGTCGCGAGTACCCTAGCCTCGATGTCGCGAGTACCCTAGCCTCGATGTCGCGAGTACCCTAGCCTCGATGTCGCGAGTACCCTAGCCTCGATGTCGCGAGTACCCTAGCCTCGATGTCGCGAGTACCCTAGCCTCGATGTCGCGAGTACCCTAGCCTCGATGGCGCGAGTACCCAAGCCATGTTCCCGCGAATATTACTTTTTCTTCTGAATTTTTCCCAACCCAGGCTTACCAGTATGTATTCTCTGGTGATTTTTGAAATTGGTGGCGCTAGCGAAGGTCCTTCCACAGCCTTCATGCTTGCAAATATAGGGTCTTTCCCCTGTATGAGTTCGAATATGAACTTTCCTAATATTTGAGGTTGTGAATGCTCTATCACAACCTTCGAAAGGACAAGTAAAGGGTCGCTCTCCTGACATTAAAATGGTTTTATGAAAACAGACGTCTTTCCCCCAACTTCGCGCGAAATCCAAGCTTTACCGGTATGCGTCCTTATGTGTTTCTGTAGATCTCCTGATGTTTTAAACGCTTTGAGACACATTTCCTCTGGACAATGGTAAGGCGTTTCGCCAGTATGTACGCGAACGTGACTTTTTAAGCTGTAACTCGTAGTGAATGTTTTCCCACACCCATTTTGGGGGCATTGATAAGGTCTATCACCAGTATGACACCTTTCATGAACCTTTTAGCGTCATAAATCACGTTTAGCAAATCTATCTGGGCACCTGCCGGGGACTTTTGGTTCTAAACGAACCTTTAAATGATGCTGAGTCGTGTATATTTTGGAGCAATCTGGATAAGAGCATTTAAAAGCTTTGCTACCGAGAGCTAAAGCTTTTGAGCTAGGTTTACCCCAACCATTACTCTTTGTACTCTTTAAACGTTCTTCCAAGGAAGACTGGTCTTCGGTGTCCTCAAAGATGTGATCAGGTGGTGACAGGGATATGTAAGCCATTGTACCATCTTCTAGTTGAATGGCTTGATAACCCTCTGCAAACCAAGTTTGAAAACTTAAGGAAAGGATAGACGGACGCGGCTTAAGAAATGTTACCCCCCCCCCTTCCCTCAAAATGGCGGACAACTACAAACATCGCGATTGGATAAGAGACCGCCTGACAGTAGGTGAAATTTTCAACCCTATAGAGACAATCACCTCCAGGAGTTGAATGAAGAAACGCGGTTGAACCATCTTCAAGCTGAACTGCTTGTCCATTAAACCTATTAGGACTTTCACCTAAATGACCATGGTCATCTTCATCTTTCAGTGATAGGGGTTCAACAAAAGATATGCTTCCATCGTCTAATCGAATACATTGTCCTTCGAGAGACGATCCAGCGTCTAAATCAACTTCTTCAACTAGAGACATCTCAGTGTCTCCTAATTCCAGATCAGCAGTAATAACTGTACTCAGACCTGATCTGGACATCTTATGGATCTCTCTCTTACAAATCACCTATTAACGAACTGACAATTTTAGGTTCTAAATTATCAGAATTTTGCGGGTATGTCGTACATTATCATCCATGATAAGTTCTAAAACCTGTTGTACACTTCCGTCATGAATTGGTGAATCTAGGGAACCTGCCAAATTTGGCTTTTCTTCTTCTTCTTCTCCAAAATCGGCACCCTCCATTTTTAATCCTAGAAACCATCTTAATTAACATCTATTTTAATTAAATTTTGCCCTATTTTTCATCTACTCTCGTTGTGCGTCTTATAAGGGTATAATTACAAACCACTGAAGCAGGTCGCCATTATAAATATAAAAAGACATTGCGTTTATACTTTAAATCGAAGTTCAATTACTTTCACTAATTATTTCATTCATATTTAAGTAATTTAACGCAAAACAGACACAAATTGTATTCCTACATAATATCATTCGAATTTTTCGTTCAAAAATTAGCGAGGAATCTTGGGAAAAACAAAGAATGCTGGGTATTTACCTAGGCTCTGTCTGAATTTCCAAAATCCGATCGACCAAGGCTTAACTGTGACCAACTTAAGCTAGGGCTAGGCTAACCCGCTACTCCCTTGACAGTGCTGCCAGTTATGACAGTGATTTAATTTAAAATTAAACATAACTAATTTTAGTTAATATAAAAAACTTTGGTTTGTAACGGAAAAATCTGAAAGTAGTTGTCAAACTCGTTATTTGTAATTTTTGGGTTGGTTTCTACAGATAGTTTACGCAGACACAATTAAGATAACCTATAACAATTCAATTAATAATCAAAACAAAGCATAAACATGTCTTATAATCAAGCATGGTTAAATCGTCTTAATGATTCCCGAGATAGCTTTAATTCTGAATCTTCGAGTATCTCTGGGAGTATTTTAAAAGCAGCCGTAACAATCGCGGTTATCGGTGCAGGGATTAAAGCTACTACAACAATCCTAGGCTACATTAAGAAAAAGTAAACGAAGGTGGTATGAAAAAAAGTACAGTACACAATACATAACATATTTATTGTAGAAAAAGGATACAGAACAGTTTAAATAAGCCTAACATCGTTATTCTTCACCAATTTCCTCGTGGAACAACTGTTCCAAATTTTTCTCCGTTTCCATTGAAATTGGAAACTTACTTGAGGCTGGCTAAGATACCTTACGAAGTAAGCTTTACACTCTTACAGAGAATGAAACGAAACGATGAGAATCATAGACTGAATTTTACGTAGAATGATTACTCTACTCCGTTGGGACCAAAAGGAAAATGTCCTTTCATTACACTGAATGGAGAAGATATTTCCGATTCTCAAATAATCATGGAACATTTGAATAAAGTCTACAACGTTGATCTGGATAAAAATCTATCGGAGATTGAGAAAGCTATTGGACACGCAATTAGAATTATGATTGAGAATCATTCGTATTGGTACGAGTATATTTTTATGACAAAGACTCGGAACATTGGGTATTTTTCATACGTGTCCTTTCTTCTTTGAAAATTATTAAAGGTGTGGGGCTTATTACCGATATGTTCTCGATGAAACGAAAGTGGGAAAGCGGCAGATGAATTTTCCATATCCCTTAAATTTCTTTGCTTTTTCAATCATAAGACGCACCATTAAGAGAGAATCTTGGTATCAGGGGATTGGTCGGCACTCGAAGTACGAAATAATGGCCCTTTTACACAAAGACTTGAAGTCTATCTCTCAATACATGGGTAAACTAATCTATCTTATTCTTATTTCAACTTTACGTATCACTGTCACTCACACCACGTTGCTTAACCGCATGACGCAAAAGTCACTTATTGGGAACCTATAGCATGAAAACCTTAGGGGCAATAGGGTCCTCCTAAGTTAATTCATATAATAATTTTTAGGGCTTTAGTGTTGTATCGTTACATTTATGATCGATGTAAATCAATTAAGAAAGTTTTGCAAGGCGCTAAATTGTTGAAGTTTGCCTTGATTAACTTTGCGCCGATAAGTATGAAAATAGCGGCTTATTATCACGGAATGGGTAGACATACTCGTGTACAAGTTCACCAAATGGCCCAAAAAGATCTAATCGGCTTGGCACATTTCTTAGGTGATGTCACATACTCTTAACTTACACACTTAGGAGGAAAAGGTTTTTGGCGGTTCAACAATTATTAAGTTTTTCATTCGCAGGTGATAAAAAGTTTCTGTTTGGAAATGAAATAACCGAAACAGATTGCGCTGTTTTTGGGATGCTAGCCCAGATTATGTGGACTTTGCCAGGAACTGCTCTAGAAGAGTTCTTTCTCGGTAAGTTATATATTACTGTTCTTGCATATGGAACCTTAACATAATTGTTTCAGGGGAGTGTCCCAATTTGAAAGATTACTGCCTTAGAATGAAAGAACAGGTTTGGCCTGACTGGGATAAATGTTTATATCCCAAAAAATAAACCATCTCAAGTATTTACATAAACTTGTAGTTAACAACGAAAGATGATACACTTATATACTCATTAGCGGGTCACAAATAATTGTACGCTTATAAATTATGCTTAAATCCTAATAATTTTTACTTTGGTTCCTATTAATTTCGTAACGCTTAATTAGTAATTTAATTACAAAATGAGCTTAATGTTTAGACTGATTTTCTACCTAGTTGTAAGGTTAGCAACAAGCGTAATTGCAAGGGCATTTGTATTTTTGAAGCATTATATTTACAATAAAACTTATTTACTATATTCTCAAAAGTTCTCGCAGTTAATTTAATTGTTCAGTAAGCAATTGCGATACTAATTAATTATGAAACTATATCTTACCTCACCTCAGTCATCTGACTTTCCATTTGTCATAGAGGGTTCAAAATGGCGGCCACTATCTCAACGGAATAACGGATATAAAGTTCCCAAAATCCGAACTTCTTAAACATCAAAATCACTGGTTGAACGACTTGATTTTATAATAACTGTTTAAACTGAGGCGTGAGACTAATTAATACTAATTAATACAAACATAATTAGCACTAAATTTGTAGAACAATGCGAAACGGTTACATGAACTTGTGTCGTGCTAATTCACTATTCAAGAATGGTCTACGTCGCCTGTAATTGGTCAGAATCAAATAGCACCAGTGACCAAACAAATCAGTTCAGTTTTTTAAGCTTAGGCAGTAGGCGTCCCGCGCCGGAGTAGATACAGGCCGAGTAAAATCAGATAATATTTAAAATTTAGGCGCGAAACCAACTAACCCTACGTCTAGGATGGTGAAAGTTAATATTATGTAGAAAACTCCGTTGCTGCTAATACACTAGTAAATAAATTTCCCCTAACGGTTAAGCCTATGTTTTCATTTTGAGGAATTAAAGATTCATCTACACTAATATTTTTAATGCATGCATTTATTTCCAGCACAATTTTAAGCCTAAGCTCTGAATTATTTTCGCTGTACAACGATAATTTCATTGATAATCCATTATATTACTTAACAACTACTTTGTTTTGTATAACATAACGCAATTATTGTCAATGTAGAAGAATGTAAAGTTCTTGGATTCGTGTGTGACGAACGATCCGAAGCTACTACCCACAACGCAATGCCAAGTGTGTCCGTACTTTGCATCAAACTCCTTCTTCAAGAATGTGGCGACATTCTTTTCAACCGTGAACCTCTTCAAGGCGTCAATAGCTAAAACGATAGCTTCCTTTTGCATGTCATCGGGCATATCAGTGCGTTTGATAATGACAACTCTCTCGGTGACTGATGTGCCGACGTTACGATTACCGTTTCCTTTCGAAAACGTAGATCTGCGCCTGCGTCGACGTATATTCCCACGATTTTGAGGAGGATCTTGTTCCGCCGTGTTTAGACCTTCATTGGACTCCTCACCGTCGGCCAACGTATCCGTAGATGGGTCCACTTCTGCTATTTGTTTTTCATTGACTCGCGTGTCAAGCACCATAGCTTAATACGGTTCTCTCTCGACCGAACTCCTTTCTGTTATAGCTTAACTCAATTTAGTAAGACGTTTGCGATATTCCTCCTTTATATAGTCTCTCCCTCAGTTTTAAAAACTTAAAAATAGACGTACTAGACCATTTTTTTGGCCTAATATCCCGATTTCAATCCCCCATCGTATTTACGTTATGTTACGTCACTCAAGTAGGCATAAGCTTAAAACTTGTTCTAATAAGTTAGCTACAACAGTCAAATAAAGGATATTTTTGCCAAATTCAATAAAGTGTCAGAAATATTTAAAATCAACATAGACTAGATTAAAATAAAAACCAATTTTTAACGAGATTTTAAGTCAATTTTGAGGGGTTTTTTACAATCGTATCATGAATCAAGGTTTATCAAAAATGGTTAAGACCTTAATTTTATTTTTATTAAATCCGTGTCTGTAGATCCTCAGATATGGTTTGAAGACACGTATCAGACTTTAATTTACAGAGTAAACGCGATATTTAGATTAAATTTTACACTAAACACATAAAGTTTATTAAATACCTGTTTCCTTCCTTTAAAATAAGACATATCTGAAGGTGCATGAACTGAAGAACTGAAACTTGACTTGGCGACTGAATTTCGGGAGAAATTATCCCAGCTTTGAAACAAACGACAAAAAGTCTGGTTTAATAACAATCCCTTTTAGAGTGTAATAGCTTAAAATGTCCTCTGTCTAACGGTACCAATTAAATGGGCCTACATCAATCTCGTTCGAATAAATATAGTGAATTACTTCGGAAGAGGCAGGCTGTTCCTTTTTCGATTAATAAGCCATGATTTACTGAAAAGCGTTTCAACTTCTTCAAGGGATCTTCCTTTTGTCTCCGGTAACATGAAGTAAAATATAATCCATCCCAATACAGACAGGCCCGCGTACAATGCAAAAGTCCCTGTAAATCCATCATAAACCAGTGTCTAAGTCATTAGGCGGTTAGTTCAATTTACCGTATTTCGTGATTTCTTCCGTCAAAGTCAAAAAACTCATGGTCACCGCCCAGTTGAACAACCAGTTAAAGGACGTCGATACCGAAATACAAGTACTTCGGCACCACAAAGGAAATATTTCAGCGTTAATTGTCCATGGCATGGGTCCCATTCCTTTTGAAAATTAGAGAAGAATAGCTGCAAACCGCAATTGGTCGCAGTAACCAGACAGGACTTACCTGGGGCGTAGAAACACAAGTACAGGATAACAGCGAAGAAAACAATCCAAGAGTGACTAGTCGGACACCAGTCGTAAGCCCAAGTTAATGGCGCTTTCACTTGTTGAATACAATCACCGGATATTGCATTTCTTTCTTCTGGATTGGCCAATGAACACATACCATGAAATGGATGCACTCCTGTATCGTTGAAACAATATCCGCATTGTGGATCGGTCACACATTCAGTGCAAGTCCTGATGATGAATTGTCATAAACAAATACATAAGTCAATTACCCATGACCAACCCCAAAAATATGAACTGAAAAAGTTGACCCTGAAAAGGTTTACAATGATGACACTTACCGTGATTGGTAACAAGTAGAATTGAAGGAGTATATATCTTGACTGGTTATATTAGGAGACTTCAACTCGATAAAGTAAAAACCGAATGATAACAAGGCCAAACAAACAATCATGCCTTGCGTAAATTACAACTTCGCATTAATTCTTCAATTAATATAGTTTGGTATCAAACTGGTACTTACCCATCAAGCTGACCAACGTCAAAGCGCGTCTTCCTATTCTCTCAACCAAGTACACCCCGGTAAAACCCAAAAAGAAATTGACAGCCGCAGTGGCCGTTGATAACCAAATTGCTAAAGATGGATCGTGAAATCCAGCAGTTTGAATGACGGTCGCGCTGTAGTATCTGAGAAAAAATTGGCCTGTTTTAATTGTAAAACGATAATAGGATTCATTACCTAACGGTGTTGATCCCACATAACTGTTGAAATATTTGGAGTAGGCAACCAAGTACAAGAGCGCGTCGTAAAGATTGATTTCGAAGTACTTGCAACAGAATAATTCCTTTAGAACCTGAAATTGTCAGTAAGTTTGATATAGGTTCCCTTCGCTGGTTGGGTGACGCTTTGATGAATTCAGTTTTTGGGCCATTCGGACCATTCCAGGAATGCATTAGAAATTATATTTTTGGTTGTTGGGGATTATCATAGATTTGCCCGCTCGATTTTTAATACCCCCAGTGTACCGCCAGCAACATAGGTGAAGTTTGTTACTGTCACACTTTCTATTATTTTTATTTGCCTTTGGGACTTACTTTCTTGTTGCTTGGTTTCCTCTTGATGTTTGTCAACAATTTCCTGAAATTCTCTAGTAATATCGCAATCATCACCACGGAGTTTACGCAAAACGGCAAACGCTTCGTCATTCCTATTCTTGCTAATTAGCCATTGCGGAGTTTCGGGCATCATTAGAAACGCCACGAATTGAATTATAGAAGGTACAGCACCCAAACCGAACATAAACCTTTTAAAATTGCAATAAAAATATACACCCGTTTCACACCTTTGACCCGAGTATGACTTTTAGACTTAAGTATAATTACCTCCAACCATTTTCAAAGTCAGTACTAAATATTCCGCATACGATACTGGCAATGAACATACCACACGCTAAGAATATGTTGTTCAAAGTTACCAGACGTCCCCTGATGTCCGACGGTGCGATCTCACCAATATACATTGAACCAGACATTGAAGATATACCTAATCAAATTTTTTTTTAATAATTTATAAAAAATACTACCGAAAACTTGCCTGAACTTCTATTTACACAAACCTTAGTGTAAAAATGTCGGTACTTACCAACTCCAGCCCCGACAATAATCCGTCCACTTAGCAGCATATACTCATCATAGCTAAATGCCATCAGGATAGCACCCAAGGTCAAAGTGAAACTGGCCATAAGAGTGACCGGTTTTCTTCCAAAATAATCGGCCATTAATCCAGTCAGCGGGGAAAACACCCAAGCCGTCGCGATGGTCGAACTAACAATCGTTTCTTGCCAAGTTGAACTCAGGTCATAGTTTTTCCGAAAGATTATTATGGCACCGGACACCACCTCGGTATCGTACCCAATCAGAAAACCACCCATGGCCGAGAAGATAGTGACGACGTAAATAAACCATGGTCTTTTTTGACTTTCTATTTCGTATTCCGATATTTCAGGCTGTACTCGCGTACTCATTTTATTTTTATCTTCAGTACAATTTTGCGAGTACTATGAAATAACAGAACTTAAAACTAACATCCTTTTTATTATTAAGAAATTTTCACTTTCAACCAAATTATATAGGGTATTTAACCGCAAATCATATTTTTATTGAAAAAAAAGCCCCCCCCCCCCAAAAAAAACCGAAATCGAGTACCTTTTTGTGTCATAATTGGAAGAAAACCTTTAAATACTTAGGAACTATGTGAGAATCAAGGGGTTGAACACTACAGCAAAACCTGGACGCGTTTAAAGTCCATATTTCATCAAAATTACAGTTCAGAAGTAAGAGTAATTAAACTTGATAATTATTCTTAAGCTTTTCATTTTATATTACGCTCCACTAACATTATATTTTAGCGGGTAGACATAGCAGCTGGTGCAGTCAATGAGCGAAAATGAAGCTTGAACCCCGATCACGTTACTGTTACTAATTGGCAAATCATGATAAGTGTAACGAACCATAATTTTATACGATATGTTTTTATTTTTTTTAGTTTGACACTTATTGACAGCTAATCGTCAAACCATATTTTAACTTAAGTACTCTTGTCACTTATAGCAGAAGTTTGTGGTGTCATAAAATTTTAATTGAATAATTTTTAAAGACGTGGGGAGTTGCGCGGAAGCAAAACGTATTAACTTTATCAAAAATATTAACGAACTTGAAATTCAAATACTAACGAAATTTAAATTTAAATATTATTCAAAAACCCCTACCCAAACTTACCTGATAACTCCTAATCGCTTTGCAAAATTCAAGTTGAAAAAGCCCGTGAAAAAACGCAATACAATACAACCGCCAGAAACACACCTGTACTAAAACTCTGTTCTAAAAGACGTGGTAACATTAATTCTATGGATGCATTGTTTCACGATAATGATATTTTGCCGTGGGTAGGTTATGCATAAAATAAAATGTAGGCCTAGATCTACCGTGTTTTTCAAATAGGTTGGTTTGTAATTAACATCTGTACAGCTAGTGGTCTGGTTTTTGTGATTTTTGGCTTACTGGGTCATGACATGGCCCCTAATCTCATCCCAAAAATTACATAGCAATATACCCTATAGTGACAGGAGTATAACTGATTAATTGTGCCACATATTTATATGATTAATCGGTTGCTTAATGGTATGACCTTTTTCCAAACACATTGGATAATCTCCCGATAACTTATATAACCAGAAGCTCATGGAACATTTATTTGACATTCGCAAAACTGTTCATATAACTTTTACAGGGTTTCCACAAATGTATAATTCAATTTCCCTGAATGTTAAAAGTCATTTTCTCACTTTCATTTGTAACAAGTCATAAACGTTGTACTTAATTACGATTACTACCGTGAACTGAACATTTTAATTCATACTAGTACTACTACAGGAAAATTACGGAATCAACGCGAAATTGAATGTATTTTATGACAAATTTAACAATTCCCTGAATTTTCCAGATATTACAGGTGCTGTTGCAAACCCTGTTTCGAAATTCTCTTCATGAAATTATCAAAAACAACGTGCATGTTTTTAAATTACGCGCTCAAAACCTAGACCTTCACGACTCCAAAGAAAAAAAAATAAACCAGCACCTTATTTCCACTCCAATACAACAAAAGCTCCCTCCCTCTCTTTGCAATTTGCAAATGCCGGTTTCCATTGGCTGTTTCCATGGAGCAATATTAAAGGAGCCATATATATATTTAATAGCATTATAAAAGAACTTCTATTCTCACTCCATCAAAAATACTCCATGGGAAATGGCATTAAGCTACGTCAGTTAGAGCAGACAACACTGCGAAATAGTCTGCTACAGAACTAAGCCTAGGCTGCATTTTTGAGTCCCGCAATTTCTTCTCAAAATCGCTACTAATTAGCTTTAATATTAATTAAAGATTGTAATGCTCAATTAATATAAGGTCACTTTATTTAGATTAAAGTCTGTAAAACTTTAGAAATGAAGTTAATTTATTTATACCTGTGTTTGTTCCTAATTACTGTTGTTAATTGCGTTGAAAAATCGGAGAAAACTGGTAAAACGAAACCAGAGTGGGCCAAAAAAGACATTAGAGATTACTCAGACGCTGATTTGGAGCGATTATATGATCAATGGGAAGAAGATGACGAACCCTTAGAGCCTGACGAACTACCCGAACATTTGAGACCTCAACCCAAGATTGATTTATCGAATATAGACATGAAAAACCCAGAGGATTTGTTAAAGTTATCTAAAAAGGGCAGATCGGTCATGGCTTTTGTCTCAGTTACGGGAAAACCTAGCAAAGATGAACTAGAAACCAAAACGGGTCTATGGCAAACGAGCCTGAGTAATAATCATATTAACGTAGAAAGATTTATAATTGACGAAAATCGGGCGATATTTATGTTTAAAGATGGCTCCCAAGCTTGGGATGCCAAAGATTTTTTGGTTAAACAAGAAGGTTTAGAGTCTGTGTCAATTGAAAATAAAGTGTACCCTGGCGAACATTCCAAAGGAAATAAAGTTGAATTATGAGCATTGAAATAATTGTTTCTAATATTTTGTAAGACTTATTAAATAAATCATTACTGTGTCTTTGTTTCGTTTTGTACTTAAGACACAATAAGCCTTGGCCTTCGTGCCGTGGTCTGCCCCGCGGTTCCTCAGTTAAACCATAGCCCACTCGATCACGCGCTCAATGGGTCTAGCGCGGTCAGCCTACGTCAGGTGCAAATATTTATGAAACCGCCGCCATATTGGATATTTTGAAGACAAATTTTTATTCATTAGATTCAGACAGATCTTATAGTATTATCGAAATAAGGATGAAACAAATTTTAACATGATTTACGAACACGCGTATGTAAAAACAAAAAGTACGGTTCATGAAAGTTAACGCGTGTCAAACCCAATATCCCTGACAAAGGCTTAACGAAATTAAACCCGTTAAGCCTTTGCGACTTCGAAATTTGTGAAGTGCTTTAAAAATACCAAACCAAATATACCTGAAGGATTATTTAGGTTTTTTTCTGGGACTTCAGCTTTTCTACGAAAGATTCCATTTCTTTAAGGGATTGTTTCTTAGCAGATGATGACAATGATTTGGGTGAACCATCACCACCGCTATCATCATTTCCAATGGTTTCATTGATCTTTTGGGCAGCTGCAATGGCGTCGCGTAAACTACGATCGCCCCAATGTTTAAGCTCACCCGTTCTCTTGTCAATCTTGCTTAAATCCTCCTCAACTTTCTTATTCTTGGTTTCCTTCAATCTTTTCAACATTTCTATATCCGGGGCTCGACTAATGACGACTGATTCGTCAGTCGGATTATTTCCACGTTTCATATCGAAGAATTTCGAATTGTTTGGCTTATTATAGTATGGTCGACCACCTCGATAGTATGACCTACCCCTGAAACGAAAGTAAAACAACACTACTTACCAACTAGCAGACGACGGGAAGGGAAGGGAAGACACTACGTAAAGAATTGAAAAAGAACTAACCGATAAGGACGTCTATAGTTGTTTCTAAATCCAGACCCTCGATACCCTGAATCTCTATAACCACCGTATTTTTTGTAACCACCGGACCTTCTATAGTCGTCCCGGTCATCGCGTGGGTACTTATCAGGGCGTCTGTTCTTGGATCTACCACGGTCGGAATCAACGTCGCTACGATCACTCTTGCTATAGTCGTCGCCGCTGTTTCTTCTCTTACGACGTTTTTTTAAAGAAGAACTTCGAGAGGTGCTACTGCTTGAACTACTATCGGAACTGCTGTCTCGGCTACTGGAAGAGGCTTTGCGATACGACCTACTCTTACGAGAACTGGCACCTCCTCCACCACCCTCTTTCTTCTTGTCGCGAGACGATTTCTTGTCGTCATACTGTGTAGAATAGAAAGGCAATTGTCCTCTATTGTCCCCTTGACAATAACAACAACCCAAAGTGACGAACCTTTTTAGTTTTCTTGTCATCCTTTTTGTCATCTTGGTCACCTTCCTCTTCGTCCTTAAAGGCGGAATGCGTGTATATCTTGGAATAATGAATGTCCTCGTCCTTTCTCATGACAAACACCACTTTAGGTGATGGAGGACCACCGTCTCCGTAATGACCTGGTGAAATATCATCATCTCTATCTCTATCCATGTCCATATGAGAATGAGACGATCGTGATTTTGATCCATCCAAAGAGCTTTTCTTGGCATGATGACCTTTGCTCATTTGGTCTTCGAAATAATCCCATTTTGATTGGTTTTCCAATAACGGACTGTCTTCTTTGATAGCCCTAACAAAGAATAAAGGAATTGTTTGTCCACGAACTAAACTCTCGTCCTCGAGGAAATACAAAGGTTCTCGCGTTTCTCAAGTGAACAGTAAAACATTTTGAACCCACCTTGGCACATTTTTGTCATATTTTTCCTCAAGGTTATGTTTCTTATAGAACTGTTCAATTCTATCGGTTAAAGAAGTCTCCATTTTGCTCATCGGCGACCGTCCACCCCTAAATGTTTAAATTGAAACGCGGGAAGAACCAGATACTAAATGTTTAAGATGACATTCCCATAAAGCAATAAATACTAACGGTGAATCTCGCTCGCCGCTGAATCCCCGTTTCCTGCCTCTTTTGGAATCATAATATTCATCATGAGGCAAGACCGTTTCTTTTACGGTCATTTTGGGATAGTATTTGTCCTCCTTCAGGACATTTTTAACTTCGAAACTCTTAATAGGCGGTGCCACTTTCTCATAAGGGTCGTAAATATCATTGGTTTCCCTTTTAACTTTGTAGTAATGTTGAGGAGAGCCGCTGTTTCCCTTTTCCGAAGGTATCATCAATTCTCGCGAATGTTGCGGCGGCGGCGGTGGTGGTGGTGGCGCGATCATTCCTCTACGGTTACCACCAACACCACCTGGACTAAGTCCACGATGAGGAGATGAACTCCAACTACGAGATGGTGACATATCCATCGAGCCACTCGCGCTACGTTTCTTGTGTCTAAAATTATATGCTCTTACTCATAAGATAACTGCGAGTTAAATAGTGACGCGTTTATACCACTTTTAGAACGGTAACATAATACCAACTCGAATTAAGGACTAGTATATAAGCCTCAGCCAACTACTCGCGGACATTATTTAGACTTCGGACAAGTACTCGCGGACATTATTTAGACTTCGGACAAGTACTCGCGGACATTATTTAGACTTCGGACAAGTACTCGCGGACATTATTTAGACTTCGGACAAGTACTCGCGGACATTATTTAGACTTCGGACAAGTACTCGCGGACATTATTTAGACTTCGGACAAGTACTCGCGGACATTATTTAGACTTCGGACAAGTACTCGCGGACATTATTTAGACTTCGGACAAGTACTCGCGGACATTATTTAGACTTCGGACAAGTACTCGCGGACATTTAAGAGTAATTAAAAGTTTTTAACTCACTTTTTCTCCTCTTTCAATAGAAGTTTGAGTTTATCACGGGTATCAGGCGGTTGTTGAACCAATTCGGGTGACAAACGGTGAGGTGACGGACCTCTGATGATTCTCTGAGCCATCTATAACATACACATTATAATACATTTCATAAAATAAACGTAACAAAAATTATGTAATAATTATAATAATCGAGTTTTCGTTAACCAGTTCAGTTTCCCTTTGTCGTTTCTTCTCTTTCATTTCGAGATTAATAAGGGATTCTCTCGCGGTGGCGTTGTTTGAATTTATCTGAACTGATTTCTTGTACGTTTTCAAAGCAGCTTCAACTTCACCCCTTTCTTCGTAACTGAAAACAAAAACAATATTACCGCAAAATGTTTGTAAAATAGTGAAAATCTTGTACTTACTATCGTCCCAAAGCCACAAGAGTTTCGGAAGTATATTTTCTTCCATTAATATGATGCGGATTTATAGCCAAAGCTTCTTCAAAATCTTCCAACGCCCTTCGTAGGTTGTTATTATTAGCGAACCTAAGATAAGAACGAAAATTGTTGGGGAAAAACGTCTTAATCTGTAGGTAAGATTATTATATTTACAGAGCTCCTCTGGCCACTAAGGCTTCTACGTTCTTGGAGTCGATTTGAAGAGCTTTATTCAAACATTGAAAAGCTTCGGTATGGTTGCCGGCTTTGAAGAAAGCGACACCGTCTCGAACGCTGGAATAAAACGAAGACGAAGTTTGAGGGATTACGGTTTTTGCGAGGAGGGGGGGGGCTTAAGAGAAGAAATACGGACCTCTTGTAAGCCCACTTTGATGATTGTTCTCTGCGTAATGCGGGAGCGCAGAGCTCCTCAGACATGTCCATTCTGTGTTAAATTTAAGACGAAGTTGTTAAACCCAAAGGAAATGCTGCAAATTCCTCCCCATCCCATTCCGACAGTTTAAAGTGTTGTAACTCTGATTTGATAAGAGGTACAGGGAAATCGTTCCAGTATATTATAGCCCTATTTCTACCCTTTATAAAGATACCTAATACTTGGGGTTACAACAATCAGAGCTCGAGTAATTAAGGAAATTAGCAAAAGACGGGGTCAATTCTGTCCATATACCAATCCTTATTCCATCTCTGCTTTGAGGCGTTATAAGTATCTTATAACTCTGATTTTATATTGGTTATATGAAAATCCTTTGAATACGTGATAGCTCTATTTCTCCCCTTTCCAAGAATACTTAATACTTGGGGTTATAATAATCGACGCTTTAGTAATTAAACTAATTAGCAAAAGATAGCGTCAATTCTACCCATTTCAATCCTTACCAACATATCCCACTTTGAAGCATGGTAACTGTAATTCTATAAGAGATACAGGGAAATCCTTTGAGGATGTTATAGCCCTATTTGTTCTCTTTCTAAAGATACCCAATACTTGAGGTTAGAACAATCAGAGCTCGAGTAATTAAGTAAACTAGCGAAAGATGGCGTCAATTCTATCCATATACCAATCCTATTCTATCTCTGCTTTGAAGTGTTATAACTCCGGTCTTAAAAAAGATACAGGGAAATCCTTTGAGTATGTTATGGCCCTATTTGTTCTCTTTCTAAAAATACCTAACACTTGAGGTTAGAACAATCAGAGCTCGCGTAAATCAGGAAATTAGCAAAAGATAGCGTCAATTCTACCCTTCTCAATCCTTACCGACATATCCCACTTTGAAGCATGGTAACTATAATTCTATAAGAGATACAGGGAAATGCTTTGAGTATGTTATAGCCCTATTTTTTTCTTTCTAAAGATACCCAATACTTGAGGTTAGAACAATGAGAGCTCGAGTAATTAAGTAAATTAGCGAAAGACGGCGTCAATTCTGTCCATATACCAATCCTTATTCTATCTCTGCTTTGAAGTGTTATAACTCCGGTCTTAAAAACGATACAGGGAAATCCTTTGAGTATGTTATAGCCCTACTTGCTATCTTTCTAAAAATACCTAACACTTGAGGTTAGAACAATCGGAGCTCGAGTAATTCAGGAAATTAGCAAAAGATAGCGTCAATTCTACCTATTTCAATCCTTACCGACATATCCCACTTTGAAGCATGGTAACTATAATTCTATAAGAGATACGGGGAAATCCTTTGAATATGTGATAACCCAACTACTAAAAAGTAAAAACAGTCCTAGCTCAAAATAATTAAGCAAATTAACCCAAAAGATAGGCGTGAATTCTTTCAGAAGTGACGAAAATTTACATGAAAAATCAAAACAAACCAACATACTTCCTAAGATAATCGAAACAGGAGTACATCTTTCCATCGGCAATACCCAAGAGTCCTTTCAAATGAACGCAAGTGGCCGGATTATGAAATCCCAGCGTCAACTGTAACACTTCCCAATAGGGCTTTCCATGATTCATAATGTAACGCCTAAAATTTCATTCAAAAATCAAAACAAACGATAAAATTTTCATTCAAAAGACACGAGAGCAATTTTGTAGAGGGAAAACCAACGTGGGAAATTAGGCTTAACATAAATTAACTAAATATAATTAAATTTAAAAGCTTACCGGCGCACGATAATAAAATAACATGCGTTTTGTAGAAATGAATTTTTTGTTATTTGTTTGTTTAAATTTCATTTTTGTAAAGCTTTGTGTTTTTTGTTTTTTATATCAGCTTTTGTCTAAAATGGTTTGATTTCCATCATTTTATTTATTTTAGCTTGCAAATTTGCAACTGTTTTTTTTTATATGGTTGCAAAATTTTATACCACCATTTTTCCTATTTTATACTTTTATATTTTATCTCTGTTTCTTTGAACATAAAATTTTTCTTGGTTAAAAAATATTGTCGGAAACTCTATCCATAAATTAAAAACTTAACATAAAATAAAAAAATAAAATAAGACTAACTTGTGGTGACTCGGTAAATCCTCTTCAGTTATGACGCCCTAAAAAGGAGGTGATATTCCCTTTAAAATAAGCTAATACTTCCAAAAAGAAGTGATATTCCCTTTAAAATAAGCTAATACTTCCTTTTTTTTGCAAACTTAAGTTCCAAAAGGAGGTGATATTCCCTTTAAAATAAGCTAATACTTCCTTTTTTTTTGCAAACTTAAGTTCCAAAAGGAGGTGATATTCCCTTTAAAATAAGCTAATACTTCCTTTTTTCCAAAAGGAGGTGATATTCCCTTTAAAATAAGCTAATACTTCCTTTTTCCAAAAGGAGGTGATATTCCCTTTAAAATAAGCTAATACTTCCTTTTTCCAAAAGGAGGTGATATTCCCTTTAAAATAAGCTAATACTTCCTTTTTTTGTAAACTTAAGTTCCAAAAGGAGGTGATATTCCCTTTAAAATAAGCTAATACTTCCTTTTTTTCAAAAGGTGATATTCCCTTTAAAATAAGCTAATACTTCCTTTTTTCCAAAAGGAGGTGATATTCCCTTTAAAATAAGCTAATACTTCCTTAAGTTCCAAAAGGAGGTGATATTCCCTTTAAAATAAGCTAATACTTCCTTAAGTTCCAAAAGGAGGTGATATTCCCTTTAAAATAAGCTATAGTCTGTCAAACGAAAGAAGAGCCCTGAGAAATTTGTCCAAATTGGTGTCGCCACCATCGATCCCATAGTAATTTATCAACTTGTTTTGTTTTGTCAATAGTCGTCTGTACTATAGTCTGCTATAAACAGATAGGCTTAATCGCAATAGAACCAATACATTTTGCAATATATGACAAGTACTTTAACTTATGTCATTAAAATATATTGCAAATTTTGCAATGCTAGTTCAACAAAGATAAAACTGGTGTCTTGTCGTTAATTTTGTTTTATATTCTTTAATACTCGATGATCGTTAAAAACCATGAAACATAAACATATTAAATATATATTGCAAAATGTATTGGTTCTATTGCGATTAAGCCTACCTGTTTATAGCAGACTATATTACAGACGACTATTGACAAAAAAAAACAAGTTGATAAATTACTATGGGGTCGATGGTGGCGACACCAATTTGGACAAATTTCTCAGGGCTCTTCTTTCATTTGACAGAGTATAATACTTCCTTTTTTCCAAAAGGAGGTGATATTCCCTTTAAAATAAGCTAATACTTCCTTTTTTCCAAAAGGAGGTGATATTCCCTTTAAAATAAGCTAATACTTCCTTTTTTTGTAAACTTAAGTTCCAAAAGGAGGTGATATTCCCTTTAAAATAAGCTAATACTTCCTTTTTTTGTAAACTTAAGTTCCAAAAGGAGGTGTTATTCCCTTTAAAATAAGCTAATACTTCCTTTTTTCCAAAAGGAGGTGATATTCCCTTTAAAATAAGCTAATACTTCCTTTTTTTGTAAACTTAAGTTCCAAAAGGAGGTGATATTCCCTTTAAAATAAGCTAATATTTCCTTTTTTATTGTAAACTTAAGTTCCAAAAGGAGGTGATATTCCCTTTAAAGTAAGCTAATCCCCTATTCCCCTTTTCCCCAAATTAAAGTTCAAAAGTTACTAACCAATTTAAAGAATCTTTGAAATTCAGTTGGCAAATTCTCATTTTTCAATGAAACTAGAATTTTCCCAATGCTAGTTGATTGAGGAATGCTATGAAGTACACCTTCAAAAGAATATGAAATTAATTATACAATGTTTTAATTAACAAATATCCGCAATTATTAATTTTTATTTTAAACAAACCTCTGACATAATCATTAATTTGATATTGTTCGCTCGGTGATTCAAAACAAAAAACCTTGAGGCCAAGATCAATCAATTCCCTTTTCTTGCCACCATCCAGGCAAATTAAGTTAATGGTTAAACCATTATTATCAAGTTTTCGAACTATTTGGCCAATGAAAACGTCTCCCTTGGCACAAGTCTACATTTCAAAGACAAAACTTGTTAGGCCGAACTTTTGCAAAAATAAAGATGATGTACTAATTAAGTCTTACTTCATAAAAATTCTTTTTTCTTTCAGGTGCTGGTACATTCATGTAGCTTTCAATTGGTGGCATAACAGCACATAATTCTGGCAAAAAATGTGTTTAATTTAGCTTTTGGGATCTTAATAATTAATAACTCAAGAAACCTACCGTCACTCTCAGAATCAACACAGATAAGTTTAGGAACTTTCTCGCAAGGAGCATAGATATAATCCGCTTTTCTGGCTATAAATCGTAGCAATTTCTGTCTCCTCTGCCTCTCTTGAAACCTAAAGTTAATTAAGATCATGTTCAATGTCTAATGATAGTTAAGTTAAGTATAAGTAAATACCCCCCCCTTCATGATACAAAATAATGAAATAACATAAATACCCAAATTCCTTTGCCCTTTTGCGATATTCATGATAATCCAGAGATCTAACATCAATAAGACGTAGTTTATCAGAGCCATGTTCTCCCTCGATGGCTCTAAAAAGTTCTTGTCCATGATAATTCATGGCATTTGTTACTAGTTGAGAATCCATTGGCAATTCCCGTTGCTTGTTAGACATCTTCAAATCGTCTTGTTGTATCTAACTTTATATAAAAAAATTGTTTCAATATTCAGAGAGATGAATCTTCACTCAAACTAACTTATTTATTTATTTATCATCAAAGTTCACGTTTAATTACGAATTAACTAACTAATGGGACAGGCCAGCAAGCTTTCTACTTGAAATTAACCAAGGCTTAACTTCCAATATTACAAAAGAACCCAATTGCCCACATGGCCTAAGAAGCCCTAAATAACTTAAGTGTTATTACAATAGAAACGAAATAAAAACCTACATTTTAAATGTTATTTGATTGATTTATCCACTTAATTTCATTATATATCAATAACGACCAGCGAGAAAATAACCACTAACTTCGATTCGAGGGAATCGAATCGAGACCTTGAAGGCGTTGCGTTTCTTTGTCTGCTAGAAATTTGTCACCTTGGAGCAATATCTGAGGAGTAGGAGACATAAGAGAATTTTTATTACTATTATTATTTTTATTTTGTATTTTTTGGGGCTAGTGAATATATATTCCAATATTAGTGAACTAATATTGGAACTTTCGTTATTACTCTTCTAAAATTATTCCATGGAAAATGGTGTGGAAGTAAAAATTTTAAAAGGCGGGAAATTTAAATGAAGGCTATGCATGCGAGTAATTTTATGTGTAATATTCATAAAACCACGGACCATATGTACATTAATTAATTTACTGTATCTGCTAAGAAGCGTCTAATTGAGATTTTGTTTTATTAAAAACCCTTTTAAATGAATACAGGCAGTTTTATTAAAATAAAAACCGAAGGTCTATATCGTCGAAGTTCTCAAATCAATGTATTCCTTCATTCTACCCGGAATTGGCAAGTCATAAATTCCTCCAGGCAACCTCCAATTGTCGTAAAGCCTTTTCCTTACTGACATTCGACAAATGTGCGTTAAAGGAGCCACCATAACGTTGGCTCGTTCCTCCAGTTCCGGAAAATGGCCCAGTTCCTCTTGCAGATTCAACATAGTATCATAAGCCCGCGCCATTTTGTTGTCTAAAAAAGTATAGTCGGTGAAGAATGGTCCGTTGCATTTAGGTAGATGATATTTAGGAAACGTTCCAATCGCTCTGAAGACCATCTTCATGCATTGCAAGACGATTCCGCAACGTTTATGCTCGTATTTATGAACTTCCGGGTCGAAAAATATCCGGGAATAGCGGTAAACTTCCTTCATGAGAAAGTTCAATAGGTCTAATAAAGGATACGGTGGTACTCGAAGTCCTAAAAAGTCAATAAAACTTATTCTAAAACGTATTTAAGTAATTTGTGGTTTAAACTGACCCTTATACTGCTGGTAAGTCAGTGTTCCACTCTTGTCCGGTTTGTAACAGAACGATTGCTCCAAGTCTTTGGTTCCGAACTTGATAAGGGTGTACAAATTTTCCCAGTTCAATCTGCGGTAACTATGACGTCGTAGAATTACCAGGAGATAGTCTTGTAACCTAATCCCGCCGTTCAGAGTCAATTTCGCGTCATTAGCGCCTTGCAAAAAGAAATGCAAGTACTTTGGGTTGTTATCCGGTTGATTGGTTAAGCCCAAAATGTACGTCAGATCCTCGCGGTAACTAACATCGCCTTTAACAATCGTGTACAACTCGAACGCTCTTATAAGTACTTGTTTTATTACCGACGGATGGGTCGAGTCACAATCCCGGATGCGACGAATCATCTTTAAAATGTCCCTCCTCGCTTGCCATGACGTGAGAAACCTACGCCTGGTAAACAAAAGTCTCAAGGCTGAGTCCATCGCGTTTGTTAGCGATAATTGCAAATCTTCACCGCTGTTATAACTATTGCTGCGCTAAAACTAAAACGCGATAAATTTAAAATCTTTCAGAGATGACCTTTTTAAAAATCCTAAAAATGTTAAAAAAGGTTACTTTTTTTTTAATTTAGGACAACGAAAATTTATTTTAAATTACAGTTTTTTTAGGAAATTGAGTGTGGTAAGGTTAAAATTGATAGATTAAAATTTATAATTAAGATTAAATGGTTATGATAGTGACACTTTTAAATATACGTCTTTCCCTTACCTTACCTACTATAGACCAAAAATATCTGAACACAATCTACGATTAGTAATTACTGTTACTTATGGGTTGGGATAAATGACGAGACACGTGACGTGTTTGTTTACACACAAATAAACGTTCTCTATCGATGTTGGTATAATTTTGTAATTTACAATTTTCACCAATATTTCATTTCCATAGTAAATTTTTACTAGCAACAAGCTTTTAATGAACTAAATTTGGAATTATTCAATATTTGCGATGTTTGTCTATTAATGCCAATTTTAACGTCAATAAAAGGCAAAATACTAAACCAAATATTGAATTATTCCGATTTGGTTCTTTTTAGAATGCAAGGCATTAGGCATATTTCTTCGCTAACTAATTTAGCCTATTTAATTTGAGTAGTAACGGTTTGATAACTGCGCAGTATTTTTTTTTATTTAACAAACTTTAACTATATTTAGTAAAACTAGATTATTTGAGACCTGTATTTATTTGTACATTCTTTTCCCAGCTTTTTGTTAAGCAACAGCGTTAGATAATAGCTACAAAAATTAACTATATTATAACCACGTGTCGTTTTTAATTTTTTTTTGTTTTGTTTTGTTAATTCTTCCAGTGGCAGTGCATGGTTTATACATACTTATTTTAATTTGTGACCTCATACACCAGCTGTACCAATTTTATTCATAGTATTTTTTTTATATATAATTTTCGATATTTACCAATATATTTTTGATGATTTTAAACTCTTGGAAAGTTAAGATTTTACGGGGTATTACTTTAAACTCAAACGGCTGGCGGGAAAGTTTAAAATTGTTTAATTTAATTTCCAAGGGTTTAATTTGGCTTTTCCTTCTTGTTTCTAACCATTATATAAATAAATAATGTGATTTAAATCCCTGGAAAGTGGAGGTTTAACGGGGTATTTCTTTAAACTCAAAATAGCTGACGGGAAAAACACAAAAAAGGGCTTTAATTTGGCTTCTTCGTCTTGTTTCTTACCAGACTAAATTATATTGTAATTTAAACCATTTGGGTGGAAAAATAAGGTTTTACGGGGTATTGCTATGAACTGTAATGGATGGTGGGATCTACGCAATTACTAAAATTGTTGAATTCCCCGGGGTTTAAGTTAGCATTACCAACTTGTTTCTATCTACTCCATTACTACCTATATTGTGTTTTTAAATTTTACAAAAGTAAAGTTTCAAGGGGTATTGTTTTAAACTCAAACGGCAGGCGGGAACAACAGAAAACTTTAAAAATTTACAGATAATTTCCTTCCAAGGTTTTCCCATCCATTTACAATATTTTCCAATACATTTTTTTCTCTTAAATATTTACACGTATAATACTGATAATTAAGGTTAGATTGTTTAATAAACAACGATTTTTAAGAATTAAGCTACGAACCTACATTTAAAATTAATTTAATGAAGTCATGCCCGATTTAATTTATAATAACGACCAATTTCAGTCTTTGTTCAATTTTTGTTCATTCTGAATGACCTTTCCCCCTTAACAACCTTTAAACCACACTTATTACTTAAGTTTAATATTAACATTTTACATTCCGCTATCTAATTAATAAAATAAATATTTTAATTATAGTTACGAGTACTTTTGTTTATATTTCATTCTGTTTCTTGTTAATAATTGACTGAGAAGTAAATCAAATAGGGGCTTATTAAGCACACAATCGGATTTTAATAACTGTTTGAGCACGTTTTTAATTAGGGGTGATTAGTTTAATTATAAGATTAGTGTTAAATAGATTAAAAATTTTGTCAGTTCTTTCAAAAAAACAAACCTGAAAAACACCATTAGACATATTGGCCTATTTTTCTTTGGCCTATTTACAAGTCTTTATCGAAAGCGATGCTAAATCGTTCATCAGTGTTGAATATTTTCACACCACTATATGGGCTTTTAACGGTGTTTATTTATTTATTTAAATAGTGGTTTCAAATATTCAATTTTATTCCAAAGCTTTAGGTTCAAAACCGTTCAATTTAAGCGAATTCATACGTTGACTCTAATTTCAAGTTCGATGTAATACCGGCATTCCTTTTAATTATTTAGTTTAATTAAATGTGCAATTAAACTATTTTAGTGTCGATGCGACGGTGGTCGATGTTGTTGTTGTTGTTGTATGTTGTAA